>NW_017731442.1:1748723-1768927 GCF_001890085.2 Hipposideros armiger
ATAGAAAAGACAGTCTGGGGAATATAATCAATAATGTTGTAAATATTTTTTAGGGGGCCAGATGGACTCATGTCTTGTTAGGGAGACCACTTTGTGGACGGTGTAGAGGCCTGACCACCGTACTGTATTTCTGAAGCTGATGTTGAATAATGTTGTATGTCAAATATAATTATATACACATATAGTCACGGGACATGGAGTAGAGTGTGGGAATGGAGTCAATGGAATTGTAATAGATAAGCATGATATCAGGGGTGGGAGGGCAGTAGATGGGGGAGGGGGGTTGTTTCTGTGTGAGGGTGAAAAGGATAACTATTGCATTGTTCTGTACACCTGAAACTAACAATAAAAAAATAAAATAAAATAAAGAAAGCTAAGCTATTCTTCATGTTCTTTAGGCTGACATTAAATTACATTTACTCTTCAACTCCACTGACCCTTTTCTACTTTCAGAGAAAAAAAAACTAGAAGACCGAAATCAGGAACCATGCCCTTCCCACACACCTGTTTGCTAGCCTCTGTCAAGATCTAGAATAATGACTTAATGTAACACTCAGTTCATATAGAACCTTACCTCTTTAAAACTCCAAGGGGTCATAGAGGTCATCTGGACTCCTGTGCTTCAGATAAGGAAACAGGCTCACAGAAGTTCTGAGTTTCTTTCCCCAACATAACATAGTACCCTGCATTTACATAGAACTTCATGGTTTCCCATGTGCTCTAAACTTCTTTTATTCTGTCTTCTTTTAGCCTCACACTACCCCATAGACGGTCAAGCCCAAAGCAGTATTGTTATTCTTACTTTACAGATAAGGAAACAGTCTCAGTTTAAGCGCTTGGGCTGTATTCCAGTTCTTTTAACCCCTAATTCCAGTATAGTTTATCAGTAACCCAGCTGTTGTTCTTGAACCCTATTACCTCCAAGTATTTTGTTTCACTTGTAGATTTATTTTGGAGTAACTGGGTTTTTACTCTGGGTCCTGAGGCCTAGGATATGATCTTCCTTGCCCATTAGAGATAACCTCTCTGAAATCTTGATGTTTCTTTGCCTTTAAGCCTCCAGGATGCTCAAAGTACTCAGCATCTTATTGCCACCCAAGTTCAAAGCAACCACTCCCCACCCATGTTCCTTCCTGTCTTTCCAGGAAGTCAACCCTTCCCAGAGTAAGGACCTGCTTATAACACCTCACACACACTCAGGCTGGCACAAGATTGTGTAGTACTGACCTCCTTGTATCATTAGATCATTGCTGCCCATTAGAGTATCTGTTACATCAGTGAGAGTCAAACTACTAATCTCTTCATTTATTAAGAAAACATCTTCCTTCCAGTTTCTGTTTTAGGTTTTCTTCACTGCGTATATACATAATACTTCCCTTGTTATGTGTGGGCCTGCATACATGTGAATGCTTGAGAAAGCAGGACCTCAGTGTGGATGAGGTCCTGACTGACAATGGATCCTTTCCCTTTCCCAGATAGTTTTGGAATAGCTCTCATTGGGGGATGTTCTGGCCTCTGTACTGAGATGCAGATCACTAGGCACTCATATTCTCATTCTTGACTTCCGTGTGGTACATTTTAGGGCATTTTTAGTGTCACAACAGAGCTTGCCTTTCAGTAGAGCCATTGTTCCCAACACAAATTAAGAAATGCCAGGTCATTTCCTCTCCTCTCTGCTAGATGGGGAAAGCCTAAGATCACCCCTTGAACCCTGTATGTTACTCTTTGGACTCTATTTACTCCCACACTCTAGCAATGAAAGAAGAATTCATTTTCCCTGTGTCTCAGAGTCAACAGATTAAGGCTTTTGCAGGGATAGGTGAGCAACCTCGGGGCTAATGGCTGGATTAAGATATTTCTATATCGGTTTTGCCTGCCACAAGTGTTAACCATTTCCTTTATGGTTTATTAGATTCTGTGATCTTGGGAGAAGAGGTACTGGGCAAATATTTAAAATATGTGCTTAGAACAAACAAACAACACCATTCAGGTCCCTCTGGTTTACAGGTGTAAATGTAAATGTATAACAAATATGCTTTAATCCCCAGGGAAAAAAAAGTCTTTGGGAGATTAACCATTTGAGTCTCTTTCTCTGTATTAAATAGGAATAATAATGAGACTGGCCCCCAAGTTATAAGTAATTATTTATCTTTGGGTGGTGGAAATACAGGTGATTTTCTTTTAATTTTAAAAATACTTTTCTGTTTTTTTTAAAGCTTCATATAATGAACATATATTGTCTTAAAATTAGATGTCAAAGGTTTATCAAAATAACTTTTAGAAAGCAGACACAAATAAGCTTGGTTGTCTGCTGTTGGCATGACAGACCCTATTGAGTCAGCCTCTTGAAAGGTGAGACAGTTTTGTTGTCTCATTTCTTTTGAAAATTGTTGGAACAAAAAAAACCCCAAGATTCCCACACTCAGGTTTAACCAGGTAAGCCCTTTTTAAATGGAAATGTTTTCTTTTCTTCTATTTTTACTCTTTTCTTCCTCTCTTCCAAGGGATAAACATCCTAGACTACAAATGAGTGACAGTTGCTAAGCTTAGGCAGTGGCAGTTTGTAACAGATAGAGGGTAGAAAGCTAAGGAGGCTAGATAGCTTCCTAGCATCTCCTGAATTGTATTCACCTGTGTGACTTCACATTTAGGTCTTTTTTGCTCTCCTAAATACTTTTTTCCCTCTAGGGAGTCCGGAATTTGGCTGTATTACACATGAGAAACCCAAATCTTAAATATTGTAGACGTAGCAAAAATAGGTCTAGCAAAAATAGACCTAGCCACTCTAATACACCTGTGACCTTGGCAGCCCAACCTTTAGCCTCTTGGCCTCTTCCTATTCCCATTGGATAGAAGTACAAAGGGCCAAGACACCCTGTTTGGAAGAGGGGTAATGCCCATTTTCATAACCACCCAGTAAATATTGACTAATATGTGTGTGTGATTGTGCTATTTCTTACAACCAAAGCCAATGCAAAAGATTTTTTATATATACTTTATTGCCTCTAGTAACATCTGTGTTGTCATAATAGAAAGTTGATGTATTTTAGCCCAGGTAACAGAAATTGAGCAATTTAGCCTCTTGGATTCTTTCAAACTGACCTAAAATTATCTTCCTTTTAATGATGAAGATTTGAAATGGTTGAGAACTAGGCTTTAGAAGAGAAGCATTAGGATTTCTTTCTAAATGATGACCTAGGTGTTAAAATGTTAAAATTTGAAAAGTAAATTCACTTACAAAGGGAAGTCACCGTTCATTCACTTAAGATATATCATTCTAGAACATGTAGTGGTTTTATTTTCACTTGTCCCTTCTTCCTAGCTCTTGAGTACAAAAAATAAGGTGGCAATTAAAATAACTAAGAGTAAATTAAAATGAAAAAATCACAAGATTAAAAGAGCACCCCTTTCACAGTATTTTATTAAGGTAAACTAGCAGACTATAGTTCTTAAGAGCTGCTGATATGGAACATTTCTTAGATGGAAACCTCATCAGGACTACCTCTCTAGCCACCTCCTCAAAAAAGAAACCCAAATAAATTTAGGAGGTTAATTTATGATCATGTTATAAAAGAAGCAAATACTTTGTGCTTTTGTTAAATATTAGATGTAGAAATTTTATGTTAATACCAGATTTATAATTCAATCTGTGATGTTAAAAAGATAAAGACTATTCTTTATAGTACATAAAATAAAGTTCCCAAGTAAAGTATTTTTCATCTAAAATACTTCTCCTAAATAGACAAGTTAAAATATCAAGGGAGAGGTATGGTTTAATGTAACAAAATAGTCTTTGTGAAATTTTTTTTTTTAAAGATTTTTATTGGGGGATTGGGGGGATGGGAACAGTGCTGGGGAATTGGGGGAAGGGGAACAGACAAGTTGCTGTCCTTTGGTTCTTCAGTCTAGTTGTGGAGGACGTCGCTTCACTGGCCCATGTTGGTATTATGATCATTGTACTCTTCCCGGCTGAGGTAGATGGGTCACTAGCCATCGGATGGTGGCTCACGCTGGCTGCGGGCTGCTCATGGCAGCCCAATGCAGCCCCACTGCAGCCTATGCCGTCCCTGGCGACTCACAGCAGCCCAGCTCCAGGTCGAGCTGTTGTTCACCATCTTAGTTGTAGAGGGCAGTGTCACTGGCCTATGTGGGATTCAAACTGGCGGCCCTGCTGCTCAGAGCTTGCTCTCCCAAGCCATCTCTTAACCAACAAGCTACTCGGCTGGCCCTTGTGAATTTTTAAAATAGTTCCATGGTCTTTCAACCTTATAATTAAAATGCTTGATGAGGACAAATTGTGTTTGTTTGTTTGTTTTTGGCTTTGGCATGATTACCTGAATATTGCCTGCTTGTTACTTTAATAATGCAAATTGTAGGTTCCTTATGTTTAGATATATGGGATCTCCTGTTTATGATCCAATTTAAACATTATGTTGTATAATATATGCAGATTTTTTTAAAAAAAGATACACACAGATCTACTTTATTTTCTGCTTCCTTGGAGATGGTACTAGTGCTACCATCCATGTCAAAGAATGGCTGTCATCTCTTTTTGCTGTGCTTTCTACAGTTTTCTCCTACTAACAAGCTTTATACCCTGCCTTCCTGAAACCCACTCCAGAACTAAACCGTTCTCTGTGAACTGAAACCCAGACATACCAACCCCTAGCAATTACTTCCCTCTCTGCCACACGAAATATTAGAAGCTGTTTTTGTAATCACTGAGTTTTAGTAACTCAGTCCACTTGCCATAATGTTGATATCTTTGTTTTTCTGTTGTGATAAAAAGTGCATTAATTAAATTTTATTATATCAATTATCTACTATTTCTAAGAAATTACAAACCAGAAGTTATGATGAAGTTTTAACCAAAAGGTTTCAAAATTCCTATCTTCATATAAAGTGTATTTGTTTTGGGTCCAAAGCAATAGAGACTCTTGTAATCATTTTGATGAATGTCAGAGACTTTACTCTTGAATCTTCCAGCTTTTCCCAGTGAAGTCCCTGTTTCAGTTTTCCTGTTTTCTCCTTATAGTGGACATTCGGGAGCAATAAAAATAAGAAGAAAGGAAAGGCCAGAAAAATAGAGAAGAAAGGAACCATGAAGAAACAGGCCAATAAAACTGCTTCTTCAGGCAGTTCGGACAAGGACAGTTCAGCTGAGAGCTCAGCCCCTGAAGAAGGTGAGCCAAGCAACCTAGACCCTGGGAGTGAACTCCCACTCTTGTCAGGTTGAAGGTGCAACATCAGAAATGAAGGGGAAAGGTACCTGCATTACAGCAGTCCATACCCTTTTCAGTGGTCCTTCGAGATTCTGAATGAAGCAAGAAAAATACATGTAATTCTGAAGCGTTAATGAGGCCGCTGAACCCATCCTGGAAACTTACGAGGAGTTTCTGCATTAGAGTCTCAATTTTCTTTACCCGACTGCCTTCCCTTCGCCTTTCCTTGGCTATGCGTGGTCTGACTGAGAGAAAAATCCTTGAATAGGATATAAAACTCAGTAAAAAATGTTCTTATTAGGAATTGACTAATCAACTTAATGACTAATTAAAACATTGATTTTTTTATGCCAACCAATAAATGTAGAAGAAATGACAGAAAAATCACCCTTTTTCAACCATCATAGTAATAATTGATTTAATCATGATTTATCAATGAGTGTTAAAACCATTGGGTGAGTTTGTTGCGGAATAAGATGTTTACACAGTCTAAAGCATCTCCCTATACTTACTAACTACAAAGGAGAAAAAGTGCCTGTACAGAGGAGAAATCTGGGAGACACTGCCTTAACCCAATATCACTAGTAATAGAACAAACAGATGTCAGATGCTGCCTGATGAGATATTTTGAAAAGGACACAATCACTTAAGGAGTATTCTTGCCAAAAATTCATAACCTGAGTAGTTTTTGATGAGACCAACTAACCCAAATTGGGGACATTTGATGACTGTGGCTATTTAAATTTGAATTAATTAAAAATTAAAATTCAAAATTGAGTGTCTCAGTTAGTTGCACTAGCCACATTTCAATTGCTCAGTAGCCACATGTGGCTACTGTTTAGATAGAGAATAATTTCATCATCACCTTACAAAATTCTGTTAGATAATTTTTAGGCTTATACTCTTCAAAAAAATTAAGTGGCATGAAAGACAAAAATAGACTGTTACAGAGTAGGGGATACTAGAGAGACAGCAACCAAATGCAATGTGAGATCCTAGATTGGGTCCTTATTTGACTGAAAAGTGGCTACAAAGGACTGTATTAGATAGAACAAATGGTGAAATTTAAATATAGACTGTATGTTAGATATTGGCATTACATCAATGTTAAATTTCCTGAATTTGCTAATTGTGTAATTGGTTATGTAAGAGATTGTCCTTAGGAGAAGCATTTAAGGGTGAAGGGTCACAATCTCTGCAACTTACTCTCAGTTCAGTAAAAGAAATAATAAAAATATATACATTATTTTATATATGTAGAAAGTAAATTGGCAATGTTAACAATGAGTGAACCTAAGTAAAAGATGTATGGGAGGCAACTATTCTTGCAACTTTTTTCTTTAGGTCTCAATTATTTTCCAAATAAAAAGTTAAATTAAAAAGAACATGCTGGTTTTTTTATTCCAGACTAAATTTCCCTAACCTGTGTTTGCATTTGCCAAAGGCAGACCAAGGACTGTTCCTAAAGTTACTGAGATGGCCATACGCCACTTTACCTAGGAGAGCCAGGGAGTAATGATTATCAGCACTTTGGGGTCACCTGTGACCCAAGTCTTCTCTAGCAGAGTCTAATCTTGTGTTTGGGCCTTTGTTGCAGGTGAAGTGTCAGATTCTGACAGCAACAGCTCCTCCTCCAGTTCCGATTCAGACTCTTCTTCAGAAGATGAAGAGTTCCATGATGGCTATGGAGAAGACCTCATGGGAGATGAGGAAGACAGGGCTCGTCTGGAACAGATGACAGAAAAGGAGAGAGAGCAAGAACTGTTCAACCGCATAGAGAAGAGGGAGGTGTTGAAAAGAAGGTAAGGTTGTAGTTCCTTAATGGTAATAAAATAATTTTTCCAAAATTCACATTTGGAGCTCTGTCTCTGTAGGATTGAAGACTTGGAATTTATGCACCTGAAACTAATATAATATGTATGTCAAATATACTTTAATTAAAAAGAGCTTCACATTCCAGAAGGGAAAAAATGACTTGGAATTTACGAATCAGGTGTCTCACTATCCTTCCAGAATAGCTTTTGTGTTTTTTAAAAAAACTCAAATGTTAAATTGCTTTTTGATATTCAGAAGGTGCTTCGGTGTTCTGAATTACTTTTGCCATAGTTAAATGGCAAAAGTTCTTTCATACCTCCTAACAATTTCAAGGTAAAAATAAACTTAGCTTCTGTCTTAGGAAATAAAATAGTCCTCACAATTAGGATCCTTCCCTACCTACCTAATATCATAAAAGAAAAATAGAAGCATTTCTTAGGCAGCAGTTAGTTCCATTTCATCCAGGAGCCTGTTTGTCCCTTCTGGAGACCATATTAAGTATTGTAAGTTATCCTAGACAAGAATGTTTGGCTTTTAGTCAGCAGCAAGTAATAGCCATTTGTTTTGAGTGTGAATGCTCCCAAGGTTACCTGTATTGGAACAAACAAGACTTAAGAAACTGTTCCGGAGTTGCCAGATGGTTAGGGATGACTTCTAAAATTTGTATTTCTGAACTGTGGATAGCATAACAGGAGGTTCTAATATACTGCCAATAGGATCCTATGATAAAATCACAAAGTAGCTCAAAAGTAATGGGTGGCTTATCTCAAGCTTGGTTTTTATATTTTTCATCTTATGTAAATGAGGCAGTTGACTGATTCAGTGACATTTTTTAGTGACTGGAAGAATGTTTACAGTGTTGATAATTAAGATAAGTTCTGAGTCATTCACAGAAAATTGAGGGGTTTTTTTGTAGCTCATTTGTTTAGCTGCAAGGCATGCAATAGAGTAACTCAGCAATTTCCTCCCATCTTTTTTACTTAATAAATGTCTTTATATAGATCTTATTTAATCGTAATGTTGATCTTTTTATGTAAACACTGTTATCATCTCATTTTATAGCCAGCAGCACCAGTAGTGAGATGTCCTTTTCAGTTAGATTCTTCACCTATTCGCTGCCTCTTTTTTTATTTTTTATTTTTTTTTAACTTGAGTTCAGGCAACATAAAAGGTAGCTCAGTTGTAGAAAGAGCACTTACATTTTCAGCCAGAAAATCTAGGCTCAATTCAGAGTCACTGTCCAGGTGATCTGAATTAGCCACTTTCCCTCTTCCTAATGAGCTTCCCCCTTGGGGATTGTTGTAAGTCTTGAGTGAGATGATACATATGAGAAAATTATGTAAATATAAGCTATTATTAACTTTTAAAATATTTTTATTGAGATATATTTTATACACTATAGAATCTACCCATTTAAAGTGTACAATTGAATGGTTTTTATATATTCACAAAGTTGTGTAACTATCACCACAGTTAATTTCAAAATACTTTCATCACCCCGGAAAGAAACCCTGTACTCATTGGTCATTTCTCTATTTCCTCCCAAGCCTCCCAGCCCTAGGCAACCACTAATCAATCTATTTTCTGTCTCTATAGATTTGCCTATTTCTGGACATTTTCACATAAATGGAATCATACACATAGTCTTTTGTGGCTGGCTTCATTTATTTAGCATATTTTTAAAATTTATACATGTAGCACATATTAATACTTCATTCCTTTTTATGCTGAATAATATTCCATTGTTTATATATATCACATTTTATTTATCCATTCATCTGTTGATTGACATTTGGGTTGTTTTCACCTTTTTGCTGTTATAAACAGTTTGCTAATATGAATATTCATGTACAAATATTTGTTTAAGTACCTATTTTCAGTTCTTCTGGGTGTATACCTAGGAGTAGAATTGCTGGGTCATGTCGTATTTTATGGTTAACTTTTTGAGAAACTACCAAACTGTTTTACACTGCCCCTACACCATTTTCCATCCCCACCAGCAATGTGTAAGGGCTCCAGTTTCACATCCTTGCCAACACTTATTTTCTCTTTTTTTTTTTTTTTTAAGATTTTTTTTATTGGGGGAATGGGAACAGTGCTGGGGAATTGGGGGAAGGGGAACAGACAAGTTGCTGTCGTCTTGTTCTTCAGTCTAGTTGTGGAGGACGTCGCTTCACTGGCTCAAGTTGGCACCATCATTGCGCTCTTCTCTGGCAAGGCAGATCAGTCGCCGGCTTCTGGACGGCCGCTCACTGCGGCTGCTGGCCGCTCACGCTGGCTGCTGGCTACATACGGTAGCCCATGGCAACCCACTGCCACAGGGGCTGCAGCCTACGCCGTCGCCGGCGACTCATGGCAGCCCAGCTCCAGGTTGAGCTGTTGTTCAGCATGTTAGCTGTAGAGGGCAGTGTCACTGGCCCTCATATGTGGGATCTGAACCGGGGCCCTCTGGCATCCCAAGCGAGTTCTTAACCATCGCGCCACTCGGCCGGCCCTATTTTCTCTTTTTTTGATAATAGCTATCCTAGTGGATGTAAAATGTATCTCATTATGATTTTGATTTGCATTTTCCTGTTGACTAAGGATGTTGAGCATATTTTCATGTTCTTGTTTGGCCATTTATAGGTCTTTGGAGAAGTGTTTGTTCAAGACCCTTTTTTTTTTTTTTTTTAATCTGAGCCATCCTGCCACCTGTTGGCAGCTCAGCGGCAGCTCAGCTCGGGCCGGGCATTGAACCGCTGTTGCTCAGAGCTCAAACTCTTGAGCGAGCTCTTAACCAACTGAGCCACTTAGCCGGCCCCAAGACCCATTTTTTAATGGGGTTGCTTGTCTTTTCGTTGTTGCATACTAAGAGTTCTCTATATAATCTGGTTACTAGACCCTTATCAGATACATGATTTGCAAATATTTTCTCCCATTCTATAGGTTCTGTTTTTTACTCTCTTGATAGTGTTATATGATGCGCAAAATAACTTAATTTTGATGAAATACAATTTATTTTTTCTTTTCTTGCCCAAGCTTTTGATATCTTATCTAAGAACCTATTGCCAAATCCAAGGTCATGAAGATTTACCCCTATGTTTTCTTGTAAGAGTTTTATAGTTCTAGCTCTTATATTTATGTCATTGCTCCATCTTGAGATCATTTTTGTAAGTGGTGTGAGGTGGAGATCCATCTTCATTCTTTTGCATATAGCTATTCAATTATCCATTTGTGGGTTTATTTGTTGACTCTCAATTTTCTCCCATTGACCTATATGTCTGTCCTTATGTCTGCACCATACTGTTTTGATTACTGTATGTAGTCAGTTTTTAACTTGGGAAGTGTAAGTCCTCCAACTTTGTTCTTTTGCAAAATTGTTTTTTCTATGTGGGGCCCTTTGCATTCCCATATGAATTTTAAAATCAGATTGTCTGTTTCTACAACAACAAAAAAAGCAGCTGAGCTTTTTATAGGAATTGTGTTAATTTGTAGGTTAAATTTGGGAGTATTGTTTCCTTAACACTGTTAAGTCTTTTAATCCATGAACATGGTGTCTTTCTACCGCTTTAGGTATTCTTTAATTTCTTTCAACAATGTTTGAAGGGTTTTGTTGTAAAAGTCTAGCACTTGTTAAATTTATTCCTAAGATTTTATTCTTTTGGATGCTGTTATAAATGAAATTGTTTTCTTTGTTAATTTCAAATTGTTCGTTGCAAGTTTATAGAAATAAAATTAATTTTTGTATATTGGTTCTATACCTTGCAACCTTGCTGAGCTCATTTATTAGTTTTCTTAGTTTTTAGTGGCTTCCTTAAGGTGTTTTATATATACGCGTAAGATCATATAATCTGCAAAAAGAGATAAATTTTACTTCTTCCTTTCCAATATGGATTCTTTTATTTATTTTTCTTGCTCTCCAGTACCATGTTGAATAGAAATGGTGAGAGTATACATCCTTGTCTTGTTACTGATTTTAGGGGGAAAAGCATGTAGTCTTTCACCATTAAGTATTATGTTAGCTGTGAGTTTTTTATAGATGCCTTTCTATCAGTTTGAGGAAGTTGCCTTCTGTTCCTAGTTTGTTAGGAGTTTTTGTCAAGACAGGGTGTTGAATTTTGTTAAATGCTTGCTTATTCTGTGTCTGTTGAGACAGACATCATGTGGTTTTTTTACTTTATTAATATGGTATATTATGATTGATTTTTCTTTTTCTTTTTTTTTAAGATTTTATTGGGGAATTGGGGAGGGGAACAGACAAGTTGCTGTCCTTTTGTTCTTCAGTCTAGCTGTGGAGGACATCCCTTCACTGGCCCATGTTGGTATTATCATTGCCCTCTTCCCGGGTTAAGCAGTCGCTTGCCGGCCATTGGACTGCTGCTCATGGTAGCTCATAGCAGCTCACAAAAGCGCACGCCCACTGCTGGCCAGCCCCACTGCAGCCTACACCATCGCCGGTGACTCACAGCAGCCCAGTTCCAGGTCGAGCTGTTGTTCACCATCTTAGCTGTAGAGGGCGGGGCGTCACTGGCCCTCATGTGGGATCCGAACCGGGGCCCTGTTGCTCAAAGCTCGCATCCCAAGCCAACTCCTAACCAACGCACCACTCTGCCGGCCCATGATGGCTTTTTCTTATATTGAACCAACCTTGCATTTCTGGGATAAATCCTTCTTGGTCATCATTCTTTTTATAAGTTGCTGGATTCGATTCACTCTTTTGTTGATTTTTACATCAGTATTCTTAAGGAATGTTGGTCAATACTTTTCTGTTCTTGTGATGTCATTGTCTGGTTTTGGTATCAGAATAATACTGGCCTCATGAAATGAGTTGAGAAGTGTTTCCTTCTCTTCTGTTTTTTGGGAGAGTTTGTGAAGAACTGGTATTACTTCTTCTTTAAGTATTTGGCAGAATTCTCCAGGAGAGCCATCTGGGTCTGAGCTCCTCTTTGTGGGAACTTCTAAAATTACTAATGCAATCTCTTATTATTATAGGTCTATTCAGATTTTTTCTATTTCTTCACGAGTTAATGTTGGTGGTTTATGACTGTCCAGAGATTTTTCCATTCTATCTAAATTACCTAACTTGTTGCCATACAGTTGTTCATAGTGCTCCCTATTATCTTTTTTATTTCTGTAAGGTTAGTAGTGATGTCTCCTCTTTCATACCTGATTTTTGTAATTTGAGTCTTGTCTCTTTTTTTTCTTGGTCAATCTAGCCAAAGGTTTGTCAATTTTGTTTAACTTTTTAAAGAACCAACTTCTGGTTTCACTGATTATATTGTTTTTCTATTCTGTGTTTCATTAATTTCTGCTCTAATCCTTATTCTTTTTTCTGTTTGTTTTACATCTAGTTTGCTCTTATTTTTCCACTATCTTAAGGTGGAGGTTAAGCTATTGATTTGAAATCTACTTTTTTGATATAGGCATTTACAGCTATACATGTCCCTCTAGGCATTGCTTTAGCTTCATCCTATAAGTTTTGATATGTTGTGTATTCATTTTCAGTCATCTCAAATTATTTTCTAATTTCCTTTGTGATTTCTAAATGGATATTTAGGAGTGTGTTGTTTAATTCTTAACTGTTTTAACTGTTTTAAAAAGGAGTAAATTTATAACAGTGCACTCGTATCTCACATTATAAAAGTACATTATCGACTTTAATAATGAGTGAAAAGGACATAAAAAAATTTTGAGTACTGTGTTAACTATGTAAAAAAATGGAATATTATGGTTATTTTAGAGTGTTATAAAAGAGTTTAAGGTTTAATATATTCCTTTAGCCCATCCATAAAGTTCCGTAAATTCACCAAAAAATTTCATAAGAGCCTGATTTTTGTTACTAGGGAGGGAGACTAGATTACATTTGTTTAAGAGAATTGCATATTTATTCACAGGTCCGCTGGGGTTTAGATGCATGGAGGGCATTTTTCCTAAGGAAAAAAGATTGAAAGCCATCTGATTCAAATGCATCCTTTGTCCTTAGCATCTTAAAAATGTGACTGTGGCTCTCTGTGGCTTTGTTCTCTTTCTAATGGAACACTATTGGAATTGATTTAAAAATCAACTATTTTCTTCTATTATGTGAACGTTGAGGAAGAGCTGTGTGTTACCAATAGGATATAATAGTATTCTGAATTTTTTCTCTCATTTTAAGTCTGTTCCAACTTAATGCTTTTAAATACTTTTGGTTTCTTATATTCAGTGTTTTTATGGTAATTATAAGGTACATTGGAGTTTCTTGCAGGAAGCCAAAATGGTTATTAACTCCTTTCCCCTACTTACTTCCTTTCTCCTAGCTAATAGATATCAGTCTTTACAAATATTTCATTGCCACTTAAAAACCATACAAATATCTTTTAACCAGATTTGAAATCAAGAAAAAACTAAAAACAGCCAAAAAGAAAGAAAAGAAAGAAAAAAAGAAAAAGCAAGAAGAGGAGCAAGAAAAGAAAAAGCTGACACAGATTCAAGAATCTCAGGTAGGAGATTCAATGGTCCTCATTATCTAAATAGTAAAACTTCTGTTTTGAGTGTATGTGCATATGTGTGTATACACAGGTGTGTGTGATTTATATAAAAGATGGGTTTATGTTAATCAGCCTAGGTAAGTTAGTGCAAGACTATTATGTGCTGTCTTCATCTTGTACGTTGCATTAATCTCCTGGACATATCATTTCACCATTCACTGTGCTGTTTAAGTCCTTAGGAATTCTTCACTGTAGTCTGCATTTACAAAGCAGCTAATGTGTGGGCAGCCTTTAAGGGAAAGGTGGTAAACATCCTGTCCCAGGTAGCCAGATTGGTTATGATGTTGACTCAGGTGTGTGTCATCCTGGACTTGGTAGTAAATATAGCTGGAAAAATTAGTCATCTCTGCATTTACTGCAAAAAGCTTTGTTGACAATATCAACAATGTGAGCTATGATCTAGGGTACCCTTCTCAAAAGTGCTTATTCCTGTAATTCTTAGGCTTTGTAAGACAAGGGCTGACTTTACTGCTCTATCCCCTTTGTCCACAAGAGGATGCTCTCTCCCTTTAAACAAGTTTCAGTTTGTGCAGCCAGTATAGATAAGAACTGAATGATTAATTGTTGAGTATAGAAAATCTTATCAGCAGTTGGTAAAAAGAGCCATTCTACATATCTTTCCCTTCCCAGGTAACATCCCACAATAAGGAACGGCGTTCCAAACGGGATGAGAAACTAGATAAGAAATCTCAAGCCATGGAGGAGCTAAAAGCAGAGCGAGAAAAACGGAAGAACAGAACAGGTGAGTGGGGAAAATATAATGGTTATTTTGTGTCTTTGATCATATGATTTGACTTTTGTGCCCATTTTAATTTTTCCCCTTTACTATGAGAAATTCCAAACACATATAGAGTATAGTATAATTTGTAATTAGAGCTAGAAAATTGGACAAATTTGGATGTGTTCTGTTTCTATTTTGTTTTTTGGGAAGGTAAATAAGTTTTAAGTGGTCGTATATACTACCATCAGGAGACACATAATAACTGCTTGCCTCTCATTTTGTGATATTACCAGCTCTCACTTAGCTTTTACCACAATAATACGAAATAAAAAACTGCCCCAAACTCAGATGAACAATCATTTGTTCCTGCTCATGTATCAGCAGTTCAGCTAAGGTTGTCCTCTGGCTGCAGGTTAGGACTAGGTCTGTTCCACTTATCTCTCCCCCTCCTCAGACCAGTATACCCAAGGCACATTCTTCTCATGGTAATAGCAGAAGTGTAATAAGGGCAAGCAGAAACATGAGATGCCTCTTAAGGCCTAGAATTGGAATTGGCAGTGTCAGATGTGTGCACATTCCATTGGCTAAAGCAAGTGACATGACCAAGCCCAACATTAATGGCTGGGAGGAACTACTGAGTCACATGGCAAACAAAGGGCATGGGCACAGAAAAGGGCGAAGAATTAAAAATAGTAATATGTTCTATCTCAGCAGCTGTTGATAATCGTTACCTATATCATTTAATTCATTATGAATTATACAATGGTGATATTCTAATCTATCATTCTTTCTTCATTTATTATCTGATCTGTTCCTATAAAGAGAAACTTTTCATTAGCTATTTAGTTAGCACCAGTTACATTTCATATAAAAAAGGCAGAATAAATGCTTGTTTCTGTTTTTTGTTTGTTTGTTTGTTTTGGGGATTTTTTGGGTTTTTTTCCTTTTACTAGTTTTCAAAAGAATGACATAGTTCTTTAACTTCCAAAGGTGACCAGTGATGTTTGTTTTGAATATCCTTGTGAACGCATGGATTTTAAGATACTTTATATATTTTAATCCATTGCAGTTATGATTAAGACTCATATTGTCCCATCTTCAACCAGTTAGTAGATCGAGTCCTTTTGACATAAGACCCCAGTTGTCTTTTTTTTTTTTTTTTAAAGATTTTTATTGGGGAATTGGGGTAAGGGGAACAGACAAATTGTTGGGGGTTTTTTTGTTGTTGTTGTTCTTCAGTCTAGTTGTGGAGGATGTTGCTTCACTGACCCATGTTAGCACCATCATTGCGCTCTTCCCGGGCGAGGCAGATCAGTCGCAGGCTTCTGGAAGGCCGCTCACTGCGGCTTGAGGGCCGCTCACGCTGGCTGCTGGCTACAGACGGTAGCCCATGGCAACCCACTGCAGCAGGGGCTGCAGCCTATGCCATCGCCGGCGACTCACGGCAGCCCAGCTCCAGGTTGAACTGTTGTTCAGCATCTTAGCTATAGAGGGAAGTGTCACTGGCCCTCATATGTGAGATCCAAGCCAGCTCTTAACCAATGTGCCACTCGGCCGGCCCCCCAGTTGTCTTTAATAGCTTTCTTGCTTTCTGGATCTGGAATCAGCCATTTCTCCAAGGAACGCTTTTTTTATGAGAAATTGTATTTAGACACCACAGTCTAGACACAAGGAACACTCATGCTACTGAGTTAGCTGTTATGTCTAAGCTTTTTCAGTGTACAGAAAGGCAGGTTTTTTATTTTTTTATTATTTTTTTAAAGGTAGAATTGATCATGAGCCTCATGCTGATACATCCATTTTAAAATCAGGATCCCAAGGATTTTAATTTTTTTTTTTTGGTTTGGTTTTTATAACAACTCTACTGAGAAATACTTATGGTACTATATTACTCATTAAAATAAAGCAAGGCAGTGGCTTTTAGTATATTCACAGAGCTATACAATAAAATTCAGTGAATTTTAGGATGTTTCATTATCCTAAAAAAACAAACAAACCCATATCTCTTAGCCACCTACCCCAGACCTATCATCCCCTAGCCCTAGGGAACCACTAATCTACTTTCTACCTCTATAGATTTACCTATTCTGGACATTTTATGTAAATGGAGTCATACAATATATGGTCTTTTGTGTCTAGCTTCTTTCACTTAGCATAAGGTTTTCTAGGTTCATCCATGTTGTAGCATATATCAATACTTCTTCCTTTTTGTGTCTGAATAATATTCCATTGTATGGATACACATTTATCCATTCACTCTTGATACACATTTGTGTTGTTTCCACTTTTTGACTATTATGAATAATGCTGCTATAAACATTTGTATATAAGCTGTTGGGTAGACACATGTTTTTATTTCTCTTAGTATATACTTAGGAGTGGAATTGTTGACGCATATGGTAGGTAACTCTATGTTTGACCTTTTGAGAAACTGTCAGACTGTTTTCTTTACCATTTTGCATTCCCACCAGCAATGTAGGAGGGTTCCACTTTTTACACATCCTCACCAACACTTGTTAATTATGTTTTTGATAGTAGCCATCCTAGTGGGTATGAAATGGTATCCCATGTGGCTTTGATTGCATTTTCCTAATAATTAATGATGTTGAGCATCTTTTCATGTGCTTATTGGCCATTTGGATAACTTCATTGATGAAATGTGTATTCAAATCTTTTGCCCATTTTTTAATCAATTTCTTTTTGTTGTTTTTGAGTTGTAGGAGTTCGTTATATATTTTGAATATTAATCCTTATATATCTGATTTGCACATTTTTTCCCATTCTGCACATTTTTTTCACTCTTGATAGTATCATTTGATACATAGAAGTTTTTAATTTTGGTGAAGTACAATTTAACTTAATTTTTTTTTCTTTTGTTGCCTGTGCTTTTGGCGTCATATATCCAAAAAATTATTGCCAAATCCATTGTCATGAAGCTTTTCCTCTATGTTTTCTTTGCAGTTTCATTATAGTTTTAGCTCTTATATGTATGTCTTTTATCCATTTTGAGCTAAATTTTATATATAGTATATATGGTGGGCTGGTGTACTGGGAAACTTTTCTTTCTCTCTCTCTCTCTGTCTGTCTGTCTCTGTCACTCTCATGTTTTGCATGTGGGATACCCAGTTTTTCCAGCACCATTTTGTTTGAAAAGACTGTTGTTTCCCCGTTGAATTGCCTTGACTCCCTTGTTGAAAATCATTTGACCATATATGTAAGGGTTTACTTCTCGACTTTTCTATTCCATTGGTTTATAGTGTGCCTTTCAAATGGCTATAAAGTCGCTGTTATAGTTCCTTTTTATGTGGTGGTGCCATCAAATTAATACTTTCTTTCATTTTGCTTGTGATATGTAGAGATGACTTTGTATTGTTACTTTGTTGTATGATTATAAAATACAACGTCCCAAAGTCAAATACACTGAACAACGTTATTCAAAAAGTTTAACTTTTATATACTTTTCTTTTTTTTTTAAAGACATGGAAGAGTCTTTTTTTTTTTTTTTAAAGATTTTTATTGGGGAATTGGGGGGATGGGAACAGTGGTGGGGAATTGGGGGGAAGGGGAACAGACAAGTTGCTATTGTCTTGTTCTTCAGTCTAGTTGTGGAGGACGTTGCCTCACTGGCCCAAGTTGGCACCATCACTGCACTCTTCCCGGGCGAGGCAGATCAGTCGCTGGCTTCTGGACGGCCGCTCACTGCGGCTGCTGGCCGCTCACGCTGGCTGCTGGCTACACACGGTAGCCCATGGCAACCCACTGCCACAGGGGCTGCGGCCTACGCCGTCGCCGGCGACTCACGGCAACCCAGCTCCAGGTTGAGCTGTTGTTCAGCATCTTAGCTGTAGAGGGCAGTGTCACTGGCCCTCATATGTGGGATCCGAACCGGGGCCCTCTGGCATCCCAAGCCAGTTCTTAACCAACGTGCCACTCGGCCGGCCCTTATATACTTTTCTATTTCATCCTTTGCCTTCCTCCCATAATAGGTAACCACTTAAAATTTTTTTTATACCTTTCCCCTTTTTTCCTAAACTAAAGGACACAGATTCACCTTCTGTCTTAGATTAATGGTAGCACACTAGACACACAAAAGCACTCTGCCTTGCTTTTACCACGTAACCTGTATATCCTAGAAATCACTCCTTAGATTTTATGAGGAACAATGGTTGATAAACTACCTTTTTATAAATAAAATTTTATTGGAATACAGTGGAGGCCTTATGTCTCATAATTGTCTATAGCTGTTTTCTATCTACAACAACAAAGTTAAGTAGTTGAGACAGTTACCATATCAAGTTTTCCTCAAAGATTCTCTAAAGACATCATAAAAAAGTTTTCCCCATCCTTCCTGCCCATCTTCAAGTGTCTTGAGTGCAATAAAAGACAACTGTCAGTAGAGTTGGTGACCCTTTCTGCCCAGTTAGCAGCAATCTCCCAGCCCTTTTTTTGTATACTGGGTAGGTAAACATTTCCCCTTTCTTTTTAGCTGAGCTCCTTGCCAAAAAACAGCCATTAAAAACCAGTGAGGTGTACTCTGACGATGAGGAGGAAGAAGAGGATGACAAGTCCAGTGAAAAGTCAGACCGCTCATCCCGAACATCATCATCTGATGAAGAAGAAGAGTAAGCTATGTACATTTTGGTCTAGTAATTAGGATAGGTGGGTTCTTAGAAGAGAAGCTTAGTGTAGTTTCCAGAGTCACCATTTCGGCTGTGAATTTTGTTTGGTTGAGTACCCTGAATTGCTGATCTGAGTTTCCCAGTACATCAGCCCCAAGATTTGTCTCTTGGCCTGCACCTCTGGACATTTCATTTGGGTTCAGCAAGTACAAACTGATTTCATGTCACCCTCACATTGGCGAGGAGCTTCCATTAGTTTTCTTACTAATAGGTTATCTGGGATGGCAGCCTTATTCAAGACAGTTCACACCACTGGTTAGGAATAGGATTCTATTATCACTCTTTCCTATTGATTAATTTATTTCTCCTACTGCCTTATCGTATCTTGGGTGTGTTAAGTTTTAAGAAGTTGGTATTATTTATCTTGATTTGTTTTTATGATGAACGCTTTTCCCAGTGCCCTTTGTTCCTCGCAGGAAAGAAGAGATCCCTCCAAAATCACAACCAGTCTCCTTACCTGACGAGTTGAATCGGGTTCGATTATCACGGCATAAGCTAGAACGTTGGTGTCACATGCCGTTTTTCGCTAAAACTGTCACAGGATGTTTTGTACGGATTGGCATTGGAAACCACAACAGCAAACCAGTTTACCGGGTTGGTGTTTCTTGCTTTGGACAATTGTCCATGTTTTAAATGTAATGGTTCTCGACTGGGAGTAGGAGCTACTGAACAAATCTGTCACTCCTCTGCCACCATTTGATGGGAAAATAGATTCCAATCAAGATGCCCCTAGAATAGTGACAGTTTAAGGTAGCCAGGGATCATGCATGACCTGATGTGTTCATTGTGAGTTACATAATCTGGAACTTTGCTCATATGAAAAATAAATACAATCAACGCTCACTAACCTTCACTAGTAGGTTCTTGGAAACTGTGACTTTAAGCAAAACGACGTACAGCAAAACCAGTTTTACCATAGGCTAATTGATATAAATGAGTTAAGTTCCTGTGGCATATTTCTGGTCACAAAAACATCACCAAACTTCTAAATAGACATCTAAAACACTTCTGATATTAAACATTGAAATACTCATAAATTTGAGTTATACATACATTTAAGAAAGATTAATAAAAACAAGTAAGGTAATGATTTTCCAACTCACTTAACTCCAGTTTAGGATCATGAGTGGCTGGAGCCTGTCTCAGTTGCTCAGAGCACAAGGCCGGAATCCACCCTGAACAGGAGACCTTTCCATCACAGGTGTTTCTCTCTCTCTCTCTCTCTCTCTCTCTCTCTCTCTCTCTCTCTCTCTCTCTCTCT
>NW_017731442.1:1768987-1783233 GCF_001890085.2 Hipposideros armiger
TGATTTTCTTCCCTCCCTCCCTCCCTCTTCCTCTTCCTCTCTCTCTCTTCCTCTCCCTCCCTCCCTCCCTCCCTCCTGCCCTCTCTCTCTTTCTGTCTCTCAGACTAGGACAATTTAGACACACCAGTTCACTTCAACATCTCTTGGATGTGGAAGGAAACTGGAGTCCCCAGAGAAAACCCACACAGACATGGAAAAATCCATACAAACCACACAAACAATGGCCCAGACTGGGAATCATTTTTTTCTTTTCTTATAACACTATAACGAATGACATTTTTCGAGGACCTACTATAAATGAAAACATTCCATGTTACGTATTAAGTGACTTTTGGAACAGGGAATTATATTCAGGTTGTTAAAAAAAAAAACCTCCTACCTAGTTGAGGTTATTTTGTGGGTTTCAGTGCTGCTGCTGTGGTTTGGATGACTGGAACATAGCTATTTGATTTTTTTTCATTTCGTTTTTGTTTGTTTTTGTTCTGGATTGTATGGTTTTAACAGGTGTTTACCTCCTCCTCTGAGGACCAGCCATACCATGTCCCAGAAAGCTTGGCAACAGAAACTGACCTCCATGGTCTTCACATTTAGTTGATAAAGCTGACCTCTGAAACCCCAAGTACCTCCCCTAATAAGGTAGAATTAAGTTGGAGGGAAAGCTTCTAACGAGCCCCACCAGGCTAATGGTCTCCTCTCCTAATGCTTGCCTACCCTGGGCACAGGGCTCCTGATGCTTGGCCATTGGTTCTAAACCTGAGGAAGGTGCCAGAACACCTTTCAGCTTTGGGCTCCTCAGTGAAGGGTCACTCATCTGCGTTCAGGTAGATGGAACCAGAGAGAGTGGTGTGGGGAGCTCTGAAAGGGTCTATTTCTGACTTGTCTCTGTCCTTTCCCTTAGGTTGCTGAGATCACGGGTGTTGTGGAAACTGCCAAAGTTTACCAGCTTGGTGGCACCAGAACAAACAAAGGGCTACAACTACGGTAGGAGAGATGCTTCTGTGGCAGCTTCTGCTCCCTCTGCAAATAGGCACTGCCTGTGTGGGTGTTATTCTCTCCTAGTGCTATGTTTTTAGGGGACTTGGAGGGAAACTTGTATTCTGCCATTGCCTATAGGGAAAGTGGGATATATCTCTGTCATAGGGGAAATCAGACATGTGAAGAGGTAGGATACATAGAAGGAAGAAGTCAGGTTGTGAGACCCCCTCCTCCCAGAGCCCTGCAGGCATTTCCTGAGTATAGTCGGGAGGCTTGCTTCTGACCCTGGCTCTGTCACCAACCTGATCTTTGGCAAGTCAGGTCACCTTTCTGGACTTAGTTTCCTCTTCCGTAACGTGATATTTACTGAATGCCTGCTATGTGCCACTGTTCTGGGCATCAGGATAGAGGCAAGAACAAAATAGACACACACAAATCCTTGCCTTCTTGGAGCCTGAAAATTCTAAAGCCCCATATAGGAAGGAATAGAAGCAGTTTACCATCACTGCAAGTAGCAGGTAATAGACACAGCTCTACCGTGGCCTAATTTGGTCTCTATGGATCCTCCATTCCCTTCTCCTATCCCCATCATCTCTCCTGGTCTGTTTAAAAAGAACCAGTTGCAAGGCCGGCCGAGTGTGGCACATTGGTTAAGAGCTGGCTTGGGACGCCAGAGGGCCCCGGTTCGGATCCCACATATGAAGGCCAGTGACACTGCCCTCCACAGCTAAGATGCTGAACAACAGCTCAACCTGGAGCTGGGCTGCCATGAGTCACCGGCGACGGCATAGGCTGCAGCCCCTGTTGCAGTGGGTTGCCATGGGCTACCGTGTGTAGCCAGCAGCCACTGTGAGCGGCCGTCCAGAAGGCGACTGATCTGCCTCGCCCGGGAAGAGTGCAATGATGGTGCCAACTTGGGCCAGTGAAGCAACGTCCTCCACAACTAGACTGAAGAACAAAAAAACGACAGCAACTTGTCTGTTCCCATCCCCCCAATTCTCCCAATTCCTCAGCACTGTTCCCATCCCCCCAATTCCCCAATTAAAAGAAACAGTTGCAGTGGGCAGTGGCCATGACATGCAGCGAGTGACTGTTCCTAGGAGAATGGCACTGATTCACTTAATTTTGCCAGTACAGGGGTCAGCAGAAAGGCAGTGTTCTTCCTCTCTAGGGAATAGTTTCCTTGTTATTCGGATATCTATATAAATAATATTTCATATTCTGGATGCCAGTTGATTGACACATTTTATTGTAAATGGTCTTTTGAAGTTTATTGTAAATGGTCTTTTGAAGTACTGGCCAAATCCATTTGGTTCTAATGCTAGGTTTGATTCTTTTTTCTTGTTTGTTTGTTTTTGTTTTTTTTTAATTTCGGAACAGCCACAGTCATTGGTTACACATTGCTTTCAGGCTACAATGGCATAATTGACTCTATTAGGGAGGGTGCAGCTCACAGTGACCCATCCGGGGATTGAACCAGCAACCTTGGTGTAATCAGCACCACAGTCTAACCACCTGAGCTAACCAGTCACCCATGCTATCTTTGGTTCTTAATCCTGGCTGCCCATTAGAACAACCTGGGAGGTTTTGTTTGTTTGTTTAATTTCAGTGCCTGGTTGCTTCTCCCTGAGATTCTGATCCAGTTTGATCTATGATGATGCTTTGGCACTGGAATTTTTATAAACCTTCCTAGATGATAAGGTAGCCAGGATTGATAACCACAAAGATAGGAGTACACAGTCTGGTAGGGTTGCTTTGCTGATAATGCAGTCAATATACCCATTCTTGAAGATGCTGTCTCTTTTTTATGTAGACATGGCAATGACCAACGAGTATTCCGCCTAGAGTTTGTCTCAAATCAAGAATTCACTGAAAGCGAATTCATGAAGTGGAAAGAAGCGGTAAGTACACCTAGCTAGTTGTTCACAAAAACACTGAGAATGCCTCTTTCCAAAATCTCCTATTAATAACCTTTTATCTTGTTTTGGTCCAGATGTTCTCTGCTGGCATGCAGTTGCCCACTCTAGATGAAATCAATAAAAAGGAATTATCTATTAAAGAAGCTCTTAATTATAAATTCAATGACCAAGACATTGAAGAGGTAAGAAACCTGGTACCCCAGAGCCCAGAGGTTGATCAAGAACCAGTGTTAGACAAGAGCATGACTTTCTTTTTGTTCCCTATATCTTGGTGTTTTAGCTATGCTACTATTGCATGAGGATGAGGGAATACTGATATTGCCATCTTACTATTTATATATCAAGATTTTTTCTATACATTCTCATTTGAAGTCATAGACAAAAAAAGTGTATTTAGGGTTTAGGGATCTGTATTCTACTAGGCTTGATCCTTCAAGAGTTTCCTTTCTCCAAAACACTTTGGTAAAATTTTTTGATCTCTGTTCTCTTGGACAGTGGCTAGCCTTACAGCACCAGGCCTTTGGGCTGCTGCTGTTTATTGGTGCATGTTCCTTCAGAGTGTCCCAGAAGAATCTCCGTGACCCTGGAAGCAGCCTAGTATCCCTTGGAATGAACTCGCTCTCTCTCTCTCTGGGGCATGACACTGCTATAGGAAGATTTTTAACTAACTGCTTGCCTTCAAAATGGGCTCACTTAGCCGGTCTACAAAATAGTTTAGGAATACCTCACTGCTGGTATCTCCTCTCTGGTACAGATTGTAAAAGAGAAAGAAAGATTCAGGAAAGCTCCACCCAACTATGCTATGAAGAAGACTCAGCTGCTAAAGGAGAAGGTAAGGACTTGTGCTTAAACCTCTTTCCCTGTCCTGTAAGGATATGTGAAAATTACACTTGTTCACCCTCTGCCAAGTTAGTGGTGGCAAAATTTTCTTTTCTATAAATTGAAACTGATCTTGCTTGTTCCATTCTCCTTACTTTCTAGTCACTTTAGTTTCATGTGTAACTATCACATGACCCCAGTATCAGCACTGGGTTTGGACAGACAAATGATATTGCCAAGCCCAGCTGTGGTGGGTAGTTTTCCATTCTTTACATCAGGATGGTGTGAGCCTTTTTGGGGTGAGTTAGCCATATAGGGCCTGGATTCTAAGGTTAATGTTACACATCTTTGCTACCAGGGACCCACAGCCAGGTAGCTATGGGAAGGTGTTACTACTACAATAAAAATTATACCTTGCATTTGTAAAGTTTGTTTTCAGTATTCTTGCACGTCTCCTGTCATTTGCTCATCACATGAAATGTCTTGCCTGTGCTGGAAATTAGGGTACGCTTGATACAGAGCCAGCCATTGCCAAAACCCACTCTTTTCTCTGTGTGCAGGCCATGGCTGAGGACCTGGGGGATCAGGACAAAGCCAAACAAATCCAAGACCAGCTGAATGAGCTGGAGGAGCGGGCAGAGGCCCTGGACCGCCAGCGGACCAAGAACATATCTGCTATCAGGTGTGTTACAGAGCCTGTTTTGATTGAGCTCCTCTCCTTGGCTGACGGGCCTTGCCACAGTTATCAGGCGAGCCTGTGGCCTTGTACATGTAGTGCTGCACTGGGTCCACATATCTCCCGGTTCAGGGCTCAGTGGTTCCCTCCCTCCTTTCACAACCCACTGACTCATTCCTCTTATTCATCCCCCAGTTACATCAACCAGCGGAACCGGGAGTGGAACATTGTGGAGTCTGAGAAGGCCCTTGTGGTGAGTAAGACAGCTTTATCGGGATCACTGAAAATAATTTCAGTTAATAAAATGCAATGAAATCTTCCCTGCATCTTGCTTGAGTTTATTTTTTAAATTATTGAAGTAACATGTACACTCAATATATACATACTCGTTCTTTGTGTGCACATACACCCAAACAATTTATAACGAAAAGCAGCAGTCTTCCACCCTGTCTTACCCCTCCCCAAACATAGATTCTACGCCACAGTACTCATTTTTATCGATTTCCAGTTTTGTTCTTTGGGTTGTTGCCCCCATATCTTCTTTGGTGTTCTTGAAGGGGAAAAGATGATAAACAATAAACAGCTTTTGACTTTTTTCAGGCCCTTGCAGACTGGTATTTATATGTAAGCTTATGATGAATGAGAGGAGTGGGGAAAGAAGATAACAGTTCTGTAATGCATGCTGTCTGTTTCAGGCTGAAAGTCACAACATGAAAAACCAACAGATGGATCCCTTTACCAGGCGGCAGTGCAAACCTACCATCGTTTCTAATGTGAGTGCCTAAAGAGGACGTTTTTAGTTAGGACCTAGATTCTGGGACATAAAATGAATTCCATGAGGAGATTAATAAAGAAGTTAAAAATAATGTCGTCTTAGTGGGATTTGCTTGCCTTAAACTCTTGGGTCTGGATACTTCCTTTTTTATCTTGCTGTAGGACATACAGGTAGTAAAAACCTGGCATAGATTTATAGAAACCTATGGACTAAACCCCCTGTGCCATGATGGCTTTACCAGTGCCACAGACATTAGGGCTGTGTAGGCTGCCTACGCTGGGCTTGGTTTCAAAGCTTTTAATTGTGTCTTTTTGCTGCCTTGAGGGAAACCCCACCAAGCTGCTGATGGGGCCACTGTGGTGCTTGTGGTGGTAGTGGTGGTAGGTGGGAAAGAATCACAGACCGAGCAAGTGTAGAACAATATCCAAAATAACTTTTTTCTCTCTTAGTCCAGAGACCCAGCTGTTCAAGCTGCCATCTTGGCCCAGTTGAATGCAAAATATGGTTCTGGAGTATTACCAGATGCTCCAAAGGAAATGAGCAAGGTGAGCACAGCACAACCTTACCCTGTGGCCCGCGGAACTTGGCTGCTGGCCGGGACACCAGAGAAAGCACCTCACCTAGTTTGGGCTTGATCTTCCCACCTGGAGGAACAACGAGTCCTGCTTGCTGTCCTTTCTCCATCCCAGTTATGTACAGATATAATAAACCGCTATTGAATTTTGGTCAGATGACCTAAATTCTAAACCCAGCACCACTATTTAACTAAGGCTTTGCTTTGACTTCGACTTTAGACAACACATCTAGCCCTCGGATCCACATTTTGTCTTATGTAAAATGGGGATAATACCCTATACCCTACCTACCTCACAGCATAATTAGGAGGAGCAGATGACGTGTAAGAATCAGACAATTATGCAAGTGAAAGCTCTTTGAGAACTCAAATGTTAAACCAAGAGAAGCTCCCCATTTAGAAGCACTTTTCTTGCCTAAGTTAGGTCTTCTCCTATGGAGCTCAGACTATCCCAGGAATTCATGAAATCTTGGGTCAAAAGGTGGTTTGTTGTCTTAAACCCACCCTTTTCTACCCTCACACCACAGACATGAGCCTGCCTTCTCCCTTTGCTTTTAGGCTTCAGAAAAAAAACCTCTTTGTCTGTGGACTTCTGTCCTCCCTCTGAGAAAAGGAATCAGAAAAGGGCCTTAGTAGGAAGATGTAATAAACTTGAGCAAGAGATTTTACCATTGGTGGCCACTGCTGCTTGAAGTTCACTTGCATTTATGCTTTTATAATTAGTTTTTTCTCTTCACATTGCAGGGTCAGGGAAAGGATAAAGATCTGAATTCTAAGTCAGCCAGTGACCTCTCAGAAGACTTGTTCAAAGTTCATGATTTCGACGTGAAGATTGATTTACAAGTTCCCAGCTCAGGTAGGTGAAAGTGGGGAGTCGTAATGGCTGAGGACCAGATGGCTCGATGGCCTTCTCCGCCTGCAAGGCAGCCTATTTTAGGGAAGAAGTGGGGGTGTCTGCTCGTCAGTATTTATCGTGGCTGCAGGTATGTTTTGAGAGGGAACAGGGACAGCCAGGAAGGCTACCTGAAGGAGTAAAGCACAAGACTAAAAAAAAAAAAGGACTTGGTAGGTACTTCTGCTGCCAATTTGCTCTTCTTTCCCGTAGAGTCAAAGGCTTTGGCCATCACCTCCAAGGCTCCGCCAGCCAAGGATGGGGCTCCAAGGAGATCTCTGAACTTGGAAGACTACAAAAAACGACGGGGGCTTATTTGAGCACACCAGCCTGCTGCTTCTGACCCTGCATGCCCCATCAGTGTCCCACCTTTCCTCTTTTCCTTTGATTTGCCCTCTTTGGGCTGGAGCAGCAGTAGAACTGGGAAGAGACTCTAAACTGCCAGTCATCTGTAATATAAACCATTTGCTGTATAGACCTCCCTGTCTGCACCATCTCCCACCACCCCCCCAGGTCTCACCCAGTGTGGGCCTGGGCTCTCTTGGGCTTTCTCCATGTCTTAGATTTGTGTTTGCCGGTTTTTTTTGTTGTTGTTTTTTTAAAACCAGCATAGTTCATTGGCCACTCTGCACGCATTCAGTATTACCATGGAGCTGGGATTCTTGCTGGAGCCCCTGGTGGTGATAGCAGCAGCACTGGGCAGTCTCTGTGGACTGCCTTGGACCCAACCATTGAACATTTGGCACCTAGCCCTTGTGAAGGGAGTGGGTTCTGGGCACCTACAGTCCTCCTTTTATCATTCTCTTCTTTCCATCTCTGCGGAAGAGGAGTTTTCAAAACTAATTTAGTTTCCAAAAAAGTGTACATTTGTGGGGAGGGGGGGGGGTTCTATTTGAGAGAGAGAGTGTGTGTGTGTGTGTGTTTGTGTCTGTAAGTGTGTGGATTTTTTTATCATTTTTTAAAAATGCAGTACTCTTTGTATCAGTCTGTCATGGGTCTGTAGCTGTTTCAGATTTTTTTCAGCTGTACTTGAGCATCTGAAACTGCAAGAACGAAACTCATTAAATGTGATTCTTCTTACTAAACAGGCCTGACTGCTGTAGCTGTGTAACTTACCCTCCCCCACCTCCTCTTCCCCATCACCTCCCCACCTTGGAGAAAACTCCCGTTGGGCCCCTGCCCTGTAGGTTGTGTCCTTGCAGATGGGAGGGAAGCCCATGGCCAGGTACCAGGGAGGGCAGTGCAGGTATATTGCTCATCCCATGGGTACAGCCCACAGCTTCTTGGCTGAATGTAGAGTGTGTCTTTTTCCCACCCTGTGTACTTGTCTCTTCCTAGTGATTCTGTTTTACAGCTGTTTCAGCAAGAATAATGTTTTGTTTTGTTTTTAAGAGAAAGTATTGGACACGATGTGGAGAGAACAAACATAAACAGATTTAGGTTGCAAATGTTACAAGCATGTGCAGTTTTGTGTGTGTGTGTGTGTGTGTGTGTGTACATATATATATGGTAAGCATATATATTGTTGTGCAGCTAGGGTGAAGCCAGCAAAGAAGTGTGTATGTCTTTATGAAATGTTTGAAAAGAGATAAGCTGACTGCTTGATAATCATTCTCAGGTGTAAAGCTCCAAGTGTAAATAAAAGTGGCATTTAACAAATCTTTTCAGAACAAAGTACAGCTGACTATATATACCAAGAACTAAGCTAAAGAAACAGCTGAGAGCTGCTGATTCCCATAAGAAAGAGAGGAATCTAGAAGTTCTGCTTTGTACTTCTTCACCCTATTTTTCTGTAAGGAAGTGGGATGACAGGAAATCACGGAGTTAAGTTGTATTTAAACATAAACATGAAGTTGGTAACTCTTCTGGGTTTAGTAGAGCCTCAGCGTTGCTTTAACTTAGTTTACACTTTTTTATTTTAAAAAAAGCAGTAATGGATGGTTTTTTTAAAAAGTATTGTGACTGTAAAATTGACAAATATGACTGTAACAGCTATGTGGTAGCTGTGACACAGTTCATTTGGGCAAATGAGTGGTGATGGACTCATTAAAATCATATATACTTGAATAGTCCATTGACCAAAACCCTTTATAGACTATTGTGTAAATGTGGAATCACAGACTGTTAAACATTGCCTGGACTCTGGCAGAGTCCTGGAGGCTGCTGGGACCTCTCCTATCATGATGAACTTGGACTTTTTTCTCTTTCTGGTTTTAAAAGACATGAAATTATAGAACCCATATAATTTGTGGGAGTCATACTGATTCACCATGTAGATCTGTATTTAGTATCATTTGGATTTGGAGAAGTGTTGATTATATTATGACTGTGTAATAAAATTTTTATTAAAACTGCATCACACTGTAGCCGCTTTGCCACTACCTCCCCACATGCAGCTGCTGAAACTTTCGTTCTGAGACACCAAAACAGCAGGGAGAAAAACCAACCAAAGAAGACTGAAAGTTAACTTATCACCTGAGTAAGCTACTTAGTAATTGGAATCAAGACTGAGGATTTGGCTCTAGTCTCAACTAAAGCAGGGCCTCTGAACGGAGATCCTGACCAGGCATAAGACATTAAATTATAGAATCAGCTGGGCTTCTTGGTGGTTCACAATATTTCTTGTGCTGGAAAACTGCTGTAGGGGCCCCTTGCTACATACACACACACATACACCCCACCCCCCACCCCCAATGGTTTCAGTGTTGAAGGGTGTATTACCTAAGACTGTTATATACATTTTTCACTTCCTTCTAAGAAGCAAAAAGGCCAGTGTCCATATGCCTAGCTCATGATGTATAGGTCTGTTTGTCTGTCTTGCTTCTGACAGGTGTAACTTCCCTTCAAAAAGAATGCTTTTGTTTTCTTTGTTTCTGTGAAATGCTGACCTGTCACCCAAACTGTACAGATATTTGTAAATAAATTTTATGCCCTGTTTTAACAAGAGGATCAGATTTAATCCAAAGATTGCATCCTGAGTGCCAACTCAAAATCATGTTTTGAAAGTCAAAGATAGCCTAGCCTCTCTTTGGTTTCATTTCTCTCCTTTCCGTTCTCTTAGCCCTATACCCCCAAAAGTGAAAGTGGCTGTTTTCAAGTCTTCAGCAGCCTGGTTCCCTAGAAGCCTCTGGTATGGCAGTTGTCTAGAGCCAGGGCGACCTTCAATTGGCCTGGTTTACTTTCTACCTTGGAAGATACCAAGCTTTCACAGAACTAAGTAGGCCCCTGATACACTGCCTAACCCTACCTAGTGAGAGCCTAGCCTTTCCAGATTTCATTTGGCTTAGGAGCAGTTCCTTAGCAATCCTGTTTTATGAAGGGGGACTCCTGGGTCTGAGTGTGGCCTTGGAGGAAATACATCCTTTACCTCATGCCCTCAAGCTAAGGAGATCTATAAGGGCTCCACACACCCACTCACTGCCTGAGGCTGTCTCAAACCTGTCTATGTTTCTAGCTAGGAAGCAAAACCCCTTTAGAAATGGAAAGGTAGGGGGTGACAATCACACAAGGGTTGGAGTCCAGCCCAAGCCTGCCTCTGGTGTTGGAAGAGGTGGCTCACTGGAGCTCACCCAGCAACGGTGTCCAATGAGGTTTTCTCCAATTCCCTGCCATTCCCACTACCATACTGTTGAGAGCAGTGAGTTCCCTGGGCCCTACAGAGCAGGGATTTGAGAAGAGGACAGCCTGGTCCCTTCACCTCGCTGTTTCTGGTGCTGTGAGGCAGCCACTTGCTGCCTAGCTCTGGCAACAAGGGAGCTGACCACCACAGGTGAGGGATGGCTCAATTTCTAGAGTTGGGGGTGGAGGGTTGGCTTTACTTGCATAATCCTGAGTGGCAGTATCCAGGAGCTCTCCTACTGACCCTCCAGCTCGAATTCTTTTCATGACTTACCAGACCAAAGGGGGCTGCTGAGCTCCCTTGGGAGGAGAGTGTTGAGAGGGTGGAGGAAACAGCAGCATTAAGAGGGCAGAGCTAGCAGCAGCCTTCCTTGTCTGTAGAGTTCCCCAGGCCAGCCCCAGTGCTGGCTGAGCAGAACCTGGAGGTGTTTTTTTTCTGGGCCTACAAAGGCACATCCAGGGCTTCCAGCTGGTGCTCTGGACTGGAGGGAGAACCAAGGGCTGCAAGGCACATGGCCCAATGCAGAGTTCATATCCCAGGTCTGCCACTTACTACCTAGGGCTGAGCTAGTTAACTCCTCTAAGCCACAAGTGTGCCTATCTTTAATACAAGATCTGTGAGAATCATGTTAAAGAATAAATGTTCTTTTCCCTAGTAGGGGTTCAATAAATGTTAGAAAGAGCGAAGGCCTCAGAGGAGAAACTGTTGGGAATGGGGGGGGGGGGCTGCTGGGAGAAAGCCACAGAACAGCCCAAGTGGGCAGGGTGGGCAGAGGACACGACCAAAAGCTGGAGGGCTTGGCATAGAGACTCCTGGAAGCCCCCGTTTGGGGGTTCTCATGGAGGCCAAGAACTGCCTCCAGGTTGAGGTTCCGACTCCTTGGCACCGGAGCTGGCCTGGGAAACCGTTCAGAGAAGCAGAGCTGCCCTTTGGCACACATTTGCTGCTGCTAGTCTCTCCAGCCCCCAACACACCCTCTTTACTGATGACGGGTCTGAAAGCATCGACCCTCCTCTCAGCCTTTAGTGGCTCCAAAAGCTACCACCTCGCAGGCTCAGAAAGATTGCGAGGCTGGACCTCCCTACCACCACCAAGAATAATTAAAACATAAAAACGGAACAAAACCAGGAAATAAGTGTAAAGAAGTCCATCAAAGTTCTGATCCTTCCCATGATGACTACATAATACCTTCAAAATATCCGATTCTTTACATTTTTCCTTTAGCCATCAATGACTCTGCTTTGTTAAGCGCGTGCAGAGACCGCATCTTGCTCCCGGCCACACACAACATTCATCTCGCCTGGAATGCATTAGTCTACCTACCATCCATTTTCCCTGCACAGTTCCTCATCCTTCGGCCCTCAAAGAACGGTCACCTCCGGGAAGCCTTCCCTGATCTTCCCCCTCCCACTTGGATTTGGAAGCACCTCCCCCCTGGTCCCCCTAGCATGGCACTCACTACGTTGAACTGTTATTTGTACCTCCACCCCCAGCTTGGAAGCTACCTGTGTCGCCGCATTTCTATCCGTAGCTCCAGCATCCAGAGCTGCCTGGCACTCTATTAACGCCCAATAAACGTGGTGGAAGGAAGAAGGGGAGGGGGGGGCGCAAGTGCACGTTCAGCTGCAGCCGCCGCATTCTGGGGCATTCGACCTCCCATCCTGTCCTCAGACCGCAGGGCGCGCGGGAATGAGACCAGGCGTGCGCAGACACAGCCCACAGTAGAAACACTGCTGCCCGTCTTTTGAGTTCTATCCAAGGCCTCGAGAAACGGCTGCGGTAGATGGTAGCGGCCTGCTCCCCCGGGCAGGTTTCCCGAGGCCCGTACGGGCCACGACGAGCCAACAGCCTCGGCCTCGGTTCGCCCCCTCGGGGTCCAGCGCCGGGCTGCCTGCATGTGCGCGCGCTCGCGTCTCTGGGCAAGGACCCGGTCTGCGCGCGCGTCCGGTGGCTGCTTCCCAGCGTTGGGAGCAAGGGTCTCAGCTTTCAGTCCCACTCCTGGTGCGTGGCGCCCCCGCGGCCGACATCAAAGCCCAGGGGGCACAAGCTCCTCGGACCTGCGGCCTGGCTCCTGGTTCCTCCCGGCAACAGGATGCTCTGTGGATTCGGTCGCTATGCACCCAGGGTGGAGGTCACACTGGTAGGCAGAGATCACAAATGGAATTAGGGGCTGTGCCGACCCACCGCGGTTATGAGGAGATTCGAGATTCAAGGAGGTGCCTTGGTGGGAGCGTCTGGGAACAGAGGCCCACTGCACCTTGGGCGTTCTTAGAGCAGTTGTCTCCACCAGAGGCCAAGTTCCTAACCTCAGATGCTCCCTTCACTTGGCCACGGGAGAGATTCTGCCGGTTCTGAGTTCTGGAGAAACGGAGGAAGGAGAACCGCAGAACACGGGCTCCTGGGTGAGATGGGAAACCTTGTTTCTGAAGTGTGTCAGGAGAGCAAATGTTCTTAATGCCCATACACAGGTGTGGTGACACGTTTTGTTCATTTTAGATGTGATTCAAATGGTGGAGCTGCTAGATCCCTAGCCCTGCTAAACTACCCTAGCATCCAATCCCAGAATATTTCCACAAAGTCTATCAATTATGGAGCCAAAGATGGCATGGGGAGGATGAGAAATTCAGAGGCATGGAAAAGGGTCTGGGGTTGTCAGGTAAAGATTGCCATTCACTCCTCCCCCCAGGAGGAAGGAGACCTCCAGTTCCTCCTCATCCTCAAGTTTCCATTGGCCCTTGGCTCTGGTCAGCCCTCCAGCACCCTCTCTAGAATGCTCTGGGCAGAGAAGGGCCAGGGGTGGGGGTGGGGGATTGATTGTACGAAGCAGCTGAAAGACCAAGTTCTCAATGACAGTCCCTTGTAAACAGAGTAAATGCAGCCATTTGGCATCTTGTGGGCTGTTTTCTGGATGGGTCCTTTCTGGTTTCCTTCCTCCAGAAGACAATGTAAAACGATACACCACCACTTTCAGTAAGGAGGGGACATCATAGGAGCTACCCATCCCTCTATCCCTTTCACCAAGCACAGTGCCTGGTTCATAGCAGCTGCTCAATGGAAGTTTGCTGTGTGAGTGAATGAATGAATCACAGAATGTTGGAATCTTGGGGTCAGAAAGTCCCTTGGAGGACACCAAGCCCCACAGAGCATGTCTAGGAGTCGTTGACTAGAATGAGACACCATACCATCAGGTCTAGAGGAACATTTCCTGCTTCCTTCGCCCCACCACCCCAACACATGCACACATACCATAGAGGCTCTGCTCTCTCTAGGGAGGCCTTCAAGTCCCCTTGAAGCAACAAGTGACCCATTCAGGAGCACTGGTCAGGTCAAAGGTTATGCTCCACCCTTTCTCCCCCAGGGGAGAGGCTCTACCTGTGGGTCTTGGGAAGCAGAAGCTGGCACTGTGCCTGACAAGGGATGGTGAGCTGCAACCTTGCTCCTGTCCCTGGGGCCATTGGTGCTGCCCTGGAGATGGGGTAGAGGAGGAGCAGTGCTAAATGAAGCAGGCAGGGGAATAAAACCAGGCTCCCAGAAACCCCTTACCTCACACACTCCATTTTCCAGGCCCCTCCCTTTCCCAGTTTTTGTACCCTAGGGTTGTTACCCACCCACCCCTGCCCCCCCCCAGGAAGGTGTAGCTATCAGGCCTGATAAATCCTGAGGGTCACAGAGGCATGAAGACTCAGACACCCCAGGATTCAGTCCTCTAGGGTACAGAAGGATCCTTGAACTGAGTTGCCACAAGAAGGAAGATCAGTTCTTCCTTCAGACAGGATGTCCTTGCGGGTAAGGCAGAGGGACTCCCGTGGCCTATCTCAGATCAGCCACCAAATGACCATCAAAACCTTGAAACTGGGCTGGCCGAGTGGCACAATGGTTAAGAACTGGCTTGGGATGCCAGAGGGCCCCGGATCGGATCCCACATATGAGGGCCGGTGACACTGCCCTCCACAAAAATTTTTTTTTTTTTTTTTTTTTTTCAGCACAAAGAGGCCAT
>NW_017731442.1:1783345-1822055 GCF_001890085.2 Hipposideros armiger
TTTTTTTTTTTTTTTTTTTTTTTTTCAGCACAAAGAGGCCATTCCTCCACCTACATAGTGGTCAGTCTGCTTTTCTCCACATCCCTCTATGCACACCCATCCACTCAGGGCCTCAAGGACTAGGGAAACTGAAGCACAAAGAACAAGATTACAGGATTTGAATCCAGGATTTGGCTCAACTAAGAGGACCAAGAGAGCCCCTTGACCTTGTCCCATAGCTTTATTGGAACTCCCACAGGTTCTGTCTCAATATGTACCCTTACGCTTTCTGCCTGTGGTAGGTGGAGGCAGACTCTGCCTTCATTGAATAAAGTAGGGACTACACTACAAGATGTTAATGAAAGGAATTGAGCATAGCACAGGAATAGAAGTCAGGGGACCTGGCCAGGACATATACTGGCTTTTCCATCACCTAGCTGTGTGGCCTTGGGCAAGTTCCTTAACCTCCCTGGTTGAGTCACTTAACCCCTTTGCTACTTCTCCTGTATTGTGAGGAGGATAGGATGCATTTAAAGTCTCTGCCCACTCCAAAAGTCTACAAAATTAGCTCTCATTTCAATACCCATTCCCAGGTTTGCCCTTACCTTTTCAGTGAGGGACAACTGGTCAGGTATGACAAAGAGCTCTTCTTTGGTTGCTGAGTTGAAATTGCCACTGAGTTTTCTCTTGGCAGCAGGGCAGAGACTCAACTTGCAGCCCGTTTGTGCCTCCAACATTGCCCAGACATTGGCTGGCACACAGGTGCATAGTACCTATCTTTCTAGTTCTGGCAGGTCCTTGTTGACTCTCCCCATGCTGAGTTTGACCCCAGCTTCCACCACAGACCAGTGTAGCTCCAAAGGAGGGAGAGAAATGAGTGCCGGAGACATAGGTGTTTCTGGGCCAGACCCCCAGGCCCCTCAAGACTTCCATACCCCAGAAGAGGTAATTGTGTGGGATTTCCCAGGCTCTCCACAGAGGACTCCAATATTCAGACTCCTGTGTTTTCTACTTTCCCTCACTCTATTCCCTCAGTTTCTTTTCCCTTCTCTTCCTACCACTGTTTCTTCATCAATTCCCCCAGGATCTTCTTTCTTTGCTGAGGGTTCCTGTTTTCTCTCTCTCTGAACCCTCCTTTTCTTTCCTCCTGGTCCATCCTTGAATCCTGGCTGAAGGAAGATAAGAAAAGGAAAGCTGTTCCTTTTGGCTTTCATCAGTATCAGAAACCATCCTTCTGGGGCACTCTCCCCACGGGGCCCCCAACAATCCCTAGGCACTAGGCACCTGATATGGGATCCTCACTTATGGCATTTGGGGAAAGAGGCAATGTTGTGACATACTAGCTTCTACCCAAAGCAGCCTTCTAACTGCAGTTGAACATGTTAGTTCAGCTGCTCGCTAACATGTGAAATGGCCAAAGACCCACCGCAACAATGCCACTGATGAGCACAGTGCTCATGAAACACTTCACCAACATCAGCCGACTCTGTGGGTCAGGTGAGGTTTTCCTAATCATATTTAGAGTGTGGTGAACCTAAAGCTGGCTATTTCTACCAACCACACTAAAACTATTCTAACGTTTTAGAGATTTCACATCTTTCATTTTATTTTATTCTCACAGCACTCCTGTGAGGTGGACAACCACCTTGTGGAAGAGAATCAGCAGCTCAAGGGGGCGAAATGACTTGCATATAGTCACACAGCAGACTCCAAGCCCAAAACTCCAAAAGGAAAGCGAGAAGAGGGGCTTAGCCCCCACCAGCCAGCAGCCAGGGGTGCTGCTCAGCACTCCACCTGGACAAGGGGAGAGATTTAGTTCCCGCCCCCTGGCCTTATTCTCTGCCTACCGGTTAGTGGGGGAACTTGCAGGGAAGTAGTCTCAGCTGTTCCCCAGACAGAGTTTCCCCCTTGGGCACACGCCCTGGGTTGAGGCTTCTTTGGGAATCCAATGGCTTTGAACTAACTATGTTGAAGTGGCACCGGGCGGAGAGAAGCCCGGGGACCTGGAAGCCTTGGCTCAGGATGGATGGAACTCGGAAAGGAGCCCGAGGGACTAGGTGGGAGAACAAGAGCAGGACTAGCTCCTCCCCTGCGGGGTCGGGGGCCTTGGAGCCGGCAGGAGAAATTCTCCCCACCCCCAAAGCCAGGGAAGGCAATAAGACCCGGAGGCGGAGCGGCCCCTCCCGTCTCCTCGAGGGCGGGCACAGGGAGGCCGCGAGGGCCAGGCCCTGGGTTGAGCTCCACGACGTCTGGGCTTCCCCGACACCCAGAGCACAGCAACAGGGAGCCTTGCCTGCAGAGCAAGGGCCGTTTGGAGGCCCGCGCTTTCTCTAAAAGTGAAAGGAGTGGGCGGGGGGCGCGGCCGAGGCGGGGCCCAGGCGGGCTGCGGCGCAGGCTCCGCCTCGGGGCAGTCAGTCTCCAGCCCCGGGCGCCGAACGTCTCCAGTCCCCGCCGCGCCGCGGGCTGGCGGGCTCCACTGCGGTTTTTGTGCCGGGAAATGACCCTGCCCGGGGGTCCGACGGGCATGGCGCGGCCAGGGGGCGCGGGGCCCTGCAGCCCGGGGCTGGAGCGGGCCCCGCGCCGGAGTGTAGGGGAGCTGCGTCTGCTCTTCGAGGCTCGCTGCGCCGCGGTCGCTGCCGCCGCCGCCGCAGGGCAGCCCCGGGCCCGCGGGGCCAAGCGGCGTGGGGGTCAGGTCCCCAACGGGCTTCCGCGGGCTCCCCCTGCCCCGGTGATCCCGCAGCTAACTGTGACAGCAGAGGAGCCGGATGTACCCCCGGCCAGCCCCGGGCCGCCGGAGCCGAAGGGTGGCTGGCTCCCAGCCGTGGGCTCGTCGCACCTGCAGCAGCCGCGCCGCCTGTCCACTTCGTCGCTCTCCTCCACTGGCTCCTCGTCGCTGCCCGAAGATTCGGAGGACGATCTGCTGAGCGACAGCGAGAGCCGGAGCCGCGGCAACGTGCAGCTGGAAGCCAGCGAGGACGTGTGTCAGGTACGGGCCGCGGAGGCGGGGCCAGCGCTGGGCTCGGGGGCTGAGCGCTGGGGACCCAGCTCCGAGCTCTCTGAAGTCCGACTCCTGCCCTAAACTCCCTCCGCCGAGGGTCCGATTCTCACTGCCCAGGGACCGCAGAGGGGAGGGAGGCGCCAGGCGGACCTCTCGCCTTGGCAATTTTCACACCGATTCCACAGAAGGTCGTGGCCCGGGCCCTTTGGCGTCTAAGAAGGCGAATGAGGAGGAATCTGTGACCGTCTGCGCGGACCGGGTGGGGCAGGGAGCGGGAGACCGTGACCTGCGGCTGCGAGGTGGGGCTGGAGGGATCACAGGGAGTTGGCTTTGCCCTGCGAACTCTCCGAGAGAAAGGGGCAAACGAGTCTCCCTCTCTCGCCGCCCCCTCTTCCGCGCCGCGGCCCCACCCCCGCCGTTGCCACGGTTTCCCTCTCCTGAGTAGGAGTGGAGCTGCGCTCCAGGCTCTGCTTGGGAACCGCCGCCTTCTGCTCCCGGCGCCCGCACGAGGCGTGGACGCGGGGAAGGGCGGGGCGCAGGGCTGGGAGCTCTGACCGCGAGCGAAACGCCGACCTCCTGTGTTTACTGCTTCTAATTATGGCAGGGGGAAGGTAAACTGAGGCTGAAAGGGTGGTATCAACCTGCTAATCTCCGCCTCTGGTGTCAGAGGCCAAGTTTGACCCTCGAATAATTCAGGCCAAGGTGCTGTGAAGTCATTCCCAGTGCTTGCCCCTTAGGGGTGTGCCGCGCCAGGGATAGCCGTCTCATGCCCCTTGTTTAAACGAAGGCCAAATATTCTAAATAAGTCCCTGTGGCCAGTGCGAAGGAGTTGCTCTAGATCCACGTTATGCAAGTGTCCCTGGAGCTGAGGGAGAAGCGAAGGGCGCCCCGCAGGCTCTGGTGGCTCCGAGCCTTCCCAGAAGGGCTGTGAGCTGTAAGGAGAGCACTGGGGCATGGCCTGGGCCTGCTGAACCCGGGCTCGGCCGCAAGCTTCGATTGGACGAGGCAGAGGAGACAGTGTAACGACTTGCAGTGGATCGGTGACTCAATTACCCCCCTGAGACTTACATTACCCTGAGGGCAGCGTGGTTAGTGACACGAGAGGAAAAAGAAAAAAAAAGTCTCATAGAGTAGATGCGAGAAGTCCCTCCCTCTGTCCTCCCCGGGGAGAAAGGGTGCCCCTGACCCACACTCTTTCACAGTGCAATCCTGACCCAAGTAGGGAGGCGGGTGCCGCCTAGGAGTTTCCAAGGAGGTGGAATGTGGGAGAGTGAGAGGACTCCTCCCTTCCCGGACTCGGGAGCAGTAGCTATGGGTCCACCGCTCCCGCGCTCAAATCTCTTGACAGCTGAGAGGCGGGCGTCACCCCGATAGCCCTCCCCGCTCGCTCGCTTCCCTCTAACGCCCGCGGGCGGAGGAGGTTCAGCAGCCCAAGCCTGCGTGCAAAGTAGGCAGCCCGGCTGGGGTCTAGATTCCAGGACCAGTCTCAGCTGTACCCTGGGCGTTTTCTGCCGCCCTCTCCCACCCTGAGCCTCGCCATCTCCCGTCACGGCCAGGAGCTGGAGCAGATGGCCGCTGAGGGCCCTTCTAGCTCCAAGGCTGCTTCTCTCAGGCCTTCCCAACCCCCAGCCCGCCGGGGCCTCCCCGAAGGCAAACAGCCACCGCGGCGGCAGATAAGCCAGGGGGTGTTGACGGAGGCCGCCTGCGTCCGCGTGGGAGGGCCTAGTGCGGACTTTGCCTGGCGGCGGGTCCGGGAGCGGCATAGTGCGCCCGCCCAGGCTGCCTTTAGGGCTTCCCCAGGCAGGAAGCAGAGCCCTTGGGCTGGCAGACCGTGAAGGATGTACCTGGGAGAAGGGTACTGCGGCAACATTCGGGAGATCCCAGCTCGCCAGCCCCTTACACTCTGGCCTGGGTGGATAGTGGGAATACCGGGAGCAGGAGGCCGGGGAAGGCTGTACCTTGCCTCTGCCAGGAACATACGTCCTTCCCATTCTCCTCCTAGGAGTCCCGCACAGTCTCCCCAGAATGTGGAACTGTGCTTCCTCCAAAGTAGTTGGAACTGGACAGCCTGCCTCCCTCCCTCGGCCTTTCCTCTAGTAGAAGGAAAAGTCATGGGCAGGGAAACCCATACAGGCCGCGGAGGGGGGGGGCGGAGGGGGAGGGTTGGGGCCCCATACCCAAGGGCAGCTGGCACGACTGCATTTTTAGGCCTTGCCTGCCTCTTAAAGCAATTTCGGGGTGTTGCTCTAGCAGAAGACAGGGTGTTTGGCTCCTGGTTCTCTTTTCTCAGTGCTCCAGGATGGGTAAGGAGACCTGGATGCCATCCTGCCCTGGACCCAGAATTCCCACACTTCACTTTTCACTAATTATAGAGCAGAATTTAGGTTAACTGACTTCTTTTTTAAAAAGTAAATGCCCCTGGGAGGGTGAAGTCGTGGGTCACTTATACCTTAGTGCAAATGATTTTATAAATTTAAACTGATTGCTTTCACCACCACCACCACTACCACAGGGAGTGCTAGTTTGATAGGGCAATGGGAACATGGGGAGGAGGTTGGGCTGGTAGAGAACATCAGTCAGTGACTGGATGGCTGGAGGTGGGGAGTGGGAGTCAGGATGTATGGGGTTGAGTACCAAAGATAGAGCAAAGGGTCCATTCTGCCAGAAGATACACTGAGCATTTGGTGTGATATAAGAAGCAGGAGTCCTCAGGTCTTCCAAATGGAGCTTAAACAAAGGAGCATCAGAGGCTTGTGTGCAGGCAAAGCCCTGCCCAGAGAGAGATGCTCCTTGTCTAGCTCCAGGGGTGAGGAATTATCAGAGGGTCCTCCTGTGGCTTTATCAAAGACTCGCAAGGGTGAGCTTTCCTGGGCCTTTTGTCCCAAGATGCCTGGGTAGCCTCTGTCTGTGAGCTGTTTTTGCAGACTTCTGTGGGCAGTAGGTGGGTCAGAGGATGGGGCTTTGGCCCTCTTTTCAGCTAGATTTCACTCTGTAACATAATCTGCTTTCTGATATCCATGCAAGAAAAAAGCCTTACCTGCTCAAAAATATCTTCCCTGCTCTTGCTCATGTGCCCAAATCCCCATCCACCCACCAAAGAATGATTCTCCAAGAGTCTTTTTGGAGACATGCATCTTTACATGAATTGTGTTTCCTGGGGGAGGTAGCTCCTTAAGAAGGAAGATGGCAGTGAGTTCCATGACACTTCCATCAACTCCTTCCATGTTTGACCATTTCCATTATTCTCAGGGGAGCTAAATCCTGTCATACTAACCTCAGGAGGTGGCTGGGAGGGCTCAGATGACATGCTGGGTATGAAAGCCCTTTGTAACTAGCATGACAGGAACCAGCCTTAATCTTTGCTGCTCTTGGCTGATATAATCCTCTCAAAATTGGGGCAGGGAGAGTAGGTGATGACCCCATTTTACTTCAGCTTGGGAGCAAGTCGATGCTGTGTTATCACACATCAATCTAGTGGCAGGAGTCCAGGGCTGCAGGTGCTAAGTCCTCTTCTACCAGTTCCACCTTCTACCTTCCAGCCCCACTCACTGCTCCTACATGATCCCAGAAGATGGGATGATTCAGTTCTCCTACCTCACCTAACCCAAGGCTGCTACCCCCTTTGCCTGGGGTGGCTACAGAAATAGATGTGCCCTCTGATGAACTCCACTCTGGTGCCACTCTCCCCTACATTTGGCCAGTAGGCCCGTAAAGCTGCTTGAAGCCCCACCATTAAACCCATTCTTTTGAATGAAGGCAAAGGTGTTCAGCCAACAGAGGAGGGTCCCCAGGCCAATCTGTGTTTCCTCAGAGATCAAAACACACCACCTTTTGACTGCAAATCGCTTCACCTAGCACCAAGGTCTTTCTCATACGACTTTGACTGCTAAAGGGAGTCAGGGGGATAGCATGGACTTTGGAACTTGCTGGGGCAATTGGAACATGGGGAGGGGGTTGGGCTGCTAGAGAGTTTAAGCTGGAGACTGGGAGGCTGGAGGCAGGGAGTGAGGGCATGCTAACTCCTCTGAGCCTTGATTTCCTTCTGTAAAATGGCAATAATGCCACCACCTCATGCATTTGCTGTGCATGTGCACCATCATCATCATGATTCTCAAACTGAGTGTGGGAGAAGAGAGTATAGGATGGTGCTGCTGAATACACATGGCACATTCTTCCCAGGATTTTATTTGAGGATTTGGAGGTGGGAGAGTTTTATAATAAAACTTGGATTCATTATACAGCATAATGCAGACCTTGAATGTATTTAAAGAGTAAAAAAGGGAGTTTTGAAAGAGATGTCATGCTTCTAGTGGGCTGCTTCTCACTACACCCCCAGATCCCTGGAGATTGGACACGTGATCACACCCCAGCGTGCCATGTAGGGACTAGGGACTGCAGTAGAAAAGCAGGAGCAATGCTATCTGATGGAGGTTGAGAAGTGCCTGGCATGCAGTAGGCGGTCAGTAAATGGTGGCTTGTATTATGGCAGCAGCTATATCCTCCCAGAGAAAACAAGCTCACACAGATGAAATTCTCAGTTGGACTCATTCAGCAAGAAAGTGACAGAGCCAGGACTGAAACAAACTCCTGACTCCACATCCAGTGCTCTGTCACTTAACTCCCATCTCCTTCCCATGGGAAAGGGCTTAATGGTCAGTAGCCTTCCCCTGCTTCGGCCACTACCCCATTTCTCCCTTTCCCTCTTAGAACTTCCTCTGGTCAAGGAGGCTGGATTCCCTGGGTTCCAGTCCTATGGGGGCACACATGGGTAACTCCCCTAAAAGGCAGGCACCCCTGGGAGGAGGCAGCAGACACACAGTTTGGATAAACAAACCTGTAGACATAGGAATGATGAGTTTTGGGTGGGAAGAGGAAAGGTCCACAGTATGAAGATGCTCTCAGGATTGGGTGGAGGCCAGAAGCATTGGTCATGAGGCCAGAGGTACACCAAAATCTACATTTCCCCCTCAGTTTCATCTAAGACAACAGGCCCTCAGCTCTGCATCCCATTTTCAGAGCTCAGGTTTCTGGGTCCAGATCAGGATCAAGGGTGCCCTGGGTCTTGCCAACTGGTTAAGGAGTGATATGGCACCCAGGAATAGCAGAGGATTTGGGGGTACCCCAAGCCATTTTCTCTCTAGGCTCTGCCAGGCTGGCCTCCCTGCCTTGGGCCTTTGTAAAGGTTTGTTTTTGTGTTTGTCTGTCTCCCTAAATGAGAGGAACCTATGGTCCCAAGTGAATGAATCAACAATCCAGATGTGTCCAGCTTCTGCTTCATGCCAAGAAATGGGGTTGGGGGAGAGCCTGTCACACTCAAGCTTCATTTACTACTCACAACAACCCAGTAAGAGTGTCTATTTCCCATTTTACAGATGAAGAAACTGAGGCTTAGAGGCTTGTTGCTCAGGTCTCAGAATATCCTCAGGCATTGGTGGAAATGCAAATTTTTGGTCCCACTCCAGATCCCCTCAGAATTTACCTGCAGTAAACTTGAGAATCTGCATTTTTAACAAAGGTGACCATCAGGTGAATCCCATGCCTACATAGTTCTAAAACCTCGACAGAGCAGTTTAGTAACCTGCTAACGCAGCTTTTGAGCGGCAGAGCTGGGATGCAAACCTGAGCCTTCTTAAGCCAAGTCCAGGGCTCTTTTCAGCACTTTTGAGAAGCTGGATATCTGTCACTACCCTGTGCTTCTCAGTGTCCGCCACACAGGCACACAGTAAACTTTACCTGAGTGAATGAATGAATGAATCTTGGGGCCCTAGCTGCTTGCTGTGGGGCAGGGGGCGGGCCAGAGACCCTGTTCCAGGGGAGGGAGGGTTTATGCATTGCTGAGACGACGGACATGCAGACCCAGGCCGTGTTGCTTTCAGAAAAGCCACTGGCAGAAGATCCGGACCATGGTGAACCTACCAGTCATAAGCCCTTTCAAGAGGCGCTACGCATGGGTGCAGCTGGCTGGACACACGGGTGAGCACGCGGCTGGGGTGTGTGGGTGCCCCGGGGAGGGAGGGACTAAGCAGTGCTAACTGGTGTGGGTCTGCAGGGAGTTTCAAGGCTGCAGGCACCAGCGGGCTGATTCTCAAGCGCAGCTCGGAGCCTGAGCGCTACTGCCTGGCGCGGCTGATGGCCGACGCGCTGCGCGGCTGCGTGCCCGCCTTCCACGGTGTGGTGGAGCGTGACGGCGAGACCTACCTACAGTTGCAGGACCTGCTCCACGGCTTCGATGGGCCCTGCGTACTTGATTGCAAGATGGGCGTCAGGTACGCGTGCCCTGTGAGCCGGACGGAGACCCCTGGGCGGGGGCCCAGGGCTGAGATGAGAGTTCTACCGGGTACCCCAGGCCGTGCTCGACAGGGTCCCGGGGTGCGACCGCTCATGCCCTGCTGCTGCCTGCGCCTCCGTAGGACTTACCTGGAAGAGGAGCTGACCAAAGCCCGCGAGCGGCCCAAGCTGCGGAAGGACATGTACAAAAAGATGCTGGCGGTGGACCCTGCGGCGCCCACTGAGGAGGAGCACGCGCAGCGCGCGGTCACCAAGCCGCGCTACATGCAGTGGCGAGAAGGCATCAGCTCCAGCACCACACTCGGCTTCCGCATCGAGGGCATCAAGGTGGGCCAGGCCCGCTTCGCTTTGCCGAGTCCCGGCCCTTCCTCCCTGACAGCCCCATAGCGCGGTATCTGCCCTCCATGTCGGACCCCCACCCTGGCCTCCAATGTCCCGGGAGGTACTGTTGCTCTAAGTCATCCTCTCCCCTCTGGTGCATAAGGGGCCCCTGACACTTCCTGTCTCACCTCCTTAAGAAAGCCGACGGATCCTGCAGCACGGACTTCAAGACCACACGAAGCCGGGAGCAGGTGATTCGCGTCTTTGAGGACTTTGTGCAAGGGGATGCGGAAGTGCTGGTGAGCGCCGGATCCTAGAACCCTGAGGTGTTGGGGAGCCTGAAACCGAGGGATGCCCCCCAGGTCATCCAGTCTACTGCCCTCGCCTGTGTGACCCCCATCGTACCATTTATCATTGTGTTGTAATTGTTTTACGTTTTCCCCCATCTGTTCTGCGCTCCACATGGAGCGTCTGTGTTTTTCTCACCACGGTGTTTGCCAAGCGGGGCATGCATCGTGGCTCCTAATATTAGCAGAGGCTCAATTAGGGTTTAGTTAATTTGCACCCCTCTCCTCCCTACCCTCTCCAGAGGAGGTATCTGAACCGCCTGCAGCAGATCCGGGACACCCTGGAGGTCTCTGAGTTCTTCAGGAGGCACGAGGTAAGAGTGGTAGGGTAGGCTCAGGTGCTGGGTCTGTGGTTTGTGAGGGCTTCAGCGGGAATAAAATGGGGGGCTTTTGTGGGAGAGGGCCGTGACCTGACCACGTGGGGCCCGGCAGGTGATCGGCAGCTCGCTGCTCTTCGTGCATGATCACTGCCATCGTGCCGGTGTGTGGCTCATCGACTTCGGCAAGACCACGCCCCTCCCCGACGGCCAGACCTTGGACCACCGCAGGCCCTGGGAGGAGGGCAACCGCGAAGATGGCTATTTGCTAGGGCTGGACAATCTCATTGGCATCCTGGCCAGCCTGACCCAGAGATGAGGCTGGGCTCCTGTTCCCGCTCAGACAGGCTGGTCTGACAGATGGACCTTCAGGTTGTGTCCCCGCCATGCATGCGGACGAGAGGCTGAAACCCCGAGGTTGGGATGTTCACAGGGTCCTGCAGGGCCAGGTGCCAACCACAATGGGACGCACTGCACGCACTGGGGCTATTCCCCATACAAGCCCCAGAGGTCCCAGAGCCAATGACACTAATTTATGGGGATAGACTGGGACAATGGGCTTCTTCCTCAGCCCAGCTCTTCTGAGGGGGCTCTGTACCTCTCCAGAGAGGCCAGATAATGAATTTTATGTTGCAGGCACTAGATCTATTGGTCTAACCTCCCACACTACAATGGACTCCCCTTCCCAATAAAACTTGAAGACACCAGCTTTGACGACTCAGGACTCATCCCCTCCCTCCTCTGGTCCCCTTTCTCAGTTCCCAGGCATCTTGCATATCCACTCAGATGACCAGAGGATATAAGAAGAGCCCTTTATTAGAGGCATCTGTAGGGTTGGGGGCTTCCCAGATGAAGGATGCTTATGGGGGAAGGGCAATCCATTGAAAGCTTCCTGCAGGAGGCAATTTCAACTCCCCACCCTTACTTGGAGGGGAGGAGGGGTAACTTCTGGTTCCAAAGATCAAAAGCTGGGAGTGGCTAGGCTCCTCCCCAGAAGGCCTGGGGCTGGTTTCCAGGATGGAAAGTTCAGTGGTGCAGTCCAACCCTGAGACAAGCCCAGGCACACAGCACAGACAGGGGTGCAGGACAGAGGCTACTGGAATAACAAGCTACCTAAGAGCCTGGGGAGGAGTGCGGGGAGGATTGCAGGGAGGAAGCGTTGCTAGCATCAATGCCTGAGTCCTCATCCTGGGGGCCCCTTGGAGCCCAGGAGCCATAGGTGGGATTCCAAAAGTTCAGAGGTTGGAGGCCCCTGGATTTGGGGGACTTGAAGCCAGGGGCCAAGAAGGCTTCCTCCGCAGCCCTTCAAGCTCTCCAGACTCAGCTCCTGGGCCTGCGGGGATCTTAGGCCCTCCAAAGATCTGCTCCCCAGCCCAGATGCCCTGTCCTCCTCCAGTTTGGGCACCAGCTCCACTGGCAGGGGTGAATTCAGCACATCAGGGTCCTATAAGGGGAGAGTAAGGGAGCAGGAGGCCAGTGTTGTTTTATGGCTTCCTTCCTGACCCCCAAGACTAGGATGGTCAGGGCAAGTGATTGGACACACCTGAGTGCAGTATTGAAGCCGTTCCAAGATGCTGGCAAGACTAGGGCTGAGTTCAGGCTGGTGCTGTCAACACTGGGTCATGATACGGTACCTGGGGAGAAACAGGAGTTCATGACCACCCTTGGCTGTGAAGGACCCCTTTCCCTGGACAATACTCCACACTCACCCAGGTCCTGGACAGCCCCTGGGAGGGTCCATCCGTCCGTCCCCCTTTAACTACAAAGTCTAACACCTCCTGGTTGGTGCACCAGGGTAGGGCATGTAGCCCAGAGAGAAGATCTCCCAGAGCGGTACTCCAAAAGACCTGCATCCTGAATGAGGGGAACTAAATGAAGCCCATCAGGCACAGTCTCCCCTTCCCTCACATGAGGTGGCCCAAGGCAGGGGAGAGGGAAGGGTGTGTTATCACCAGGTGTCTGTCTTGGATGTAAGATGCCCTCTAGGAAGGCCTCTGGGGGCATCCACTTGACTGGCAGCAGAGCCTGCCTCCCTTGCGGTAATAACTGGCTCTACAGGAGGGAGGAAGGGAGTTGTGAGTTCAAATACCACAGGGTGCTGCTGGGAAACCCTTGAAGAAACAGCAGCCTTCCCCACCTCCCCAGGCCCCACACCTGTAGATATCTCTTGCCATTGCGAAGTCCCCTATCTTGGCCACTCTGCTGGGCCCAGTGCAGCTCAGCAGACAGTTCCTGGCAGCAATGTCCCTAGAGTCAGGCAGAAAAAAATCACTGCCAAACAGTCTCTGGCTCTGATGACTTTCATAAAAGGTATGTGGAAGGGCCCTTTCTTGGGCAGGGAGCTGGGCTAGGGGGTCCCTCATGCCAGGATCACCCCCAACCTGTGGATGAAGTGATTTTCTTCCAGGTAGTGGCAGCCCTGAGCTATGTCCTGGGCCAGCTGGAGCAGATCCTGCATGGCCAGAGGTGACAGCTGGCCCTGGGTTGGGCAGAGGGCACATTAATCCATGCAGGTTTGGGGATACATGGACAAGGTGTTTAGAGGGGCCTGGAGGGCTAGGAGAAGGGTCTTACCAGGTGTGGCCTGCTGTGCCTCAGGAAACTCTTCATGTCCCCTCCCGACATCAACTCCAGTGAATTAGGCGAGGGGCAGCCCGAAGGCTGAGTCCCACACAGCGCACAATATTTTGATGGCTAAACTTGCTAGGCCGGTGGTACATACACCCCATCACTAGCAGGGAGAGAAACCATGCTCTAGGCTCCACAAAACCGGAGGGGACCTCTGTGTCCCTAGACTTGCTACCTTTCAGCCCCAGGGTGAAGAGAGGCTGTTCCTGCAGGCAGTCCTGGGTGCCTCCCCACCACCTTCCACCCCAGCCCCTGGCCCCAGATGCACCTGATGATGAGCACCTCCATGAGGAAATCCAACTAATCCTGATGAGAGCAGAGTTCTGGCAGTGTTTGGGGAGGAAAGGGGCACAAAGCTCCTGATTTCCCCAGACACTTCAGGAGGATGGGTTTACCCTAGCTCCAGAAAATGTTTCTCCCTCCATAGAGCCCTATTCTCCTACCCCCAGCTAGAAGTCCTACCCCCTCTCACCTTGGTAGTTACCTGCAGGGGGCTGAGGTCCCCAGGAAGGCCAATTACCAGTCCCTCATAGACCTCTCCAAAGGCACTATGGCCCAGGGCTCTGCAGGAAGACAGGTTGGAAGGGGGTGGGTGGCTGAGCCTGACGGAGGGTCCTAGAGAGTACAGTGTCTCCTTTGCCTCCCTTGTCCCCCTTCCTGCCCAGCTGGCCTTATCTGAGAGTCTGCATCATGGCATGCCCCAACTTCAAGCCCTACAGAGGCAGCGTTGACTGGCACAGAGCCAAGGCAGAAGAGAGGACAGGTGTGGGGTCAAGGTAGGGGTGGGAGTCTGTGTGAGGCCTTCCTTCAGGTCCTTGCAAACACCTTAGGACGGAGGCAACCCATGCTCCAAAGGAATCCTATCCTAGGGTCCCTACTATCCCAGAATTGGGGATGACAGCTGATCCTGGACAAGTCACTCTCCCTTTCGGAGCTTCTCTAGCCTCTATCTCCTCTACACAAGGGGTTTGGGCCAGCTGCTCTCTGGGATCAATAGTTCACCACAGCAGGGAGTGGGGGATGGGTGGGTTGAGGATTCAGAGTGCATAGGTTCTCAGAAGGAATGAGATAACTCACCTGAGCAGAGTGACATTGGCTGGGGAAACCTTAGTAAGCCCCGGGGGGTGGGGGGGCCCAGAGGCCAGGACTGGGCGGTGTCAAGCCCCACATGTCTGTAGTAGGGATTGGGGGCTGTCTTGATGGTGGAGGTTTGAAGCTTTCTCAGCTCAAGCTCAGGGCCTGGCAGCATTGTACCCCAAAGGCCCTGCCACTTCTTATGGTTCACTGAGGCTGGGAGGAACAATGGCACTCTCTACCTGCCCATCAGGCCCATCCTGCTTTGCGTCCCCCAACCCCTGCCCAGGATACCTCTCCAAGTGCCCTTTAAGGCAAATGTTTTCCCCAGGCCTTCCCAGCTGCTTCTACTCTTAGAACCCCAGCGGAGTCCACTGCTGGTCTACTGGGAATAGGGATCTTGAAATCAGCCGTGTCTGTCCCTGGGACCCCCACACAGCTCAGTGGAGAGGTGGGCAGACTTGAATCAGCCGTGCCTGCTGGATGCTCCGAACCCAGAATCAGGACCCCACACACCATAAGGAGGCTCAGTGTAGAGGTCACCACCACAGCCACCAATAGAACCAGAGGGCCTGGGTGTGTGGGAAGAAAGAGAGACATGTCCAGTGGGAAGCTCCTCTCTGTCCCTCTAACCCAGGTTTTACCCGTGCCTCAAGACTCAGCTCAAGTGTTAACTTTTCCATGATGTTTTTTTCATTTATCCTCAACAAACACAACCTCTCCCTCCTGAGAATCCCCCATGGTAATCGTCACTTTGATATATATCTATAACTAGATATATACAGATGGATCTATATATCTATATAGATGTATAGATCTAGATAGATATGACCCCTCCCATACTAGACTAGGTATATGTTCTGTAAAGGCGAGCACACGCTGCTGCATCTCCAATCTCCTGCCCACACTCAACACAGTGCCTGGCACACAGCAGGCAACATTCCCAGTACCCTACTGCTCCTTCCAGCCCACAGCCCCAGGAGTCCAGACCTTGGACAAAAGCAGAACACACCCATGCACGTGACATTACCCACAGCTAGCTCCATGCTCTCTGGGCACATGCATGTGGACAAATTGGAGCTCTGCCTGCCATTGGCAGTCTTTCAAAAGGCAATGACTGCCTGCCATTATAAACCAGAGGTAACTACCTTTTTCTGCAAGATAAAATCATAAAACATAAAAAAAAAATAAAAAGGCAATGACTGCTATTGAGGAGCAGTCGGATCTCCACTTCTCCATGGCTCTCTGTGATGATGAGTAAAAGAACTGATATTACAGGGTGAGGACAAGGGACATACCTACTTTTCCCAGCCACATGGTTAATTCTCCCCTGGACTTCAGAACAAGAAGCAAGGCCAGGCATTTAAGGGTGGATGGGAGGGCTTGGGGACTTTTGTCAAGCCTGTATACTCCCTCTTCTGGAATCCCTGAGCTCACAGGTATTTGAGGAGAGTTCATAGCAAGGAGATACTTGACAAGCACCCCAGAATACTCCATGCTGGCATCACAACTAACAGCCCAAGTTCCCAAATATTCCTGTGCTGTGCAAGAAGCAGGTAGTTCCCTGTGCAGAGTTGGTGGCTTAGATGGGAGTGGGCTCAGAGATGGATGAAAAGGGCTAGGCCAAGCTGAAAGGTGGGGGGTAGGAGCCATACCTGCCAGAGGCTGCAGGTAGAGCTCACTGCTGGGGTGTAGGAAGGATACCCGATCTTCCCCATCAGCCCAGAGGATGTCAGTCTCTGAGGCATCACCCCCTGGAAGTTAAAAGCGACAGAGGATTTGGCTACAAAATGGGGGGAGGAAGGGAAGATGCCTCACAACTGGGAAGTGGGTTTATGAACAGCGGGGAAGCTGGAATCTCCCAGTGGAAATCCCAGCGTGGCCTTCTCTGCACAAGCATTACAATACAGATGGTGCCAGTTCACAAGTAGGAGTCAGGAGCCAGAGGGGTGGGGAGGGAGTAATTAGCTGGAAACTGAAAGCCTGTCTCAGGCTGGCTGGGACACCTCCTTGTCTGCCTGACCCCTCTGGTCCCATGAACTCTGCTATAAAATGGGAGACACCCAACCCACCCACATGTTCCATTTCTGTGAAGTAGATACCTCATGAACAGTACAGCCCAGACACATACAAAGGCTCTGTTTCTTTACATCAGTGGTTTCCAAACTCGGGCATGTATCACAATCATCTAGAGGAGTGATTAAAACAAAAAGGGCTGGGAGCCTCTCCTAGCCTGGAGTTTCTGATTCAGTAGGTTGGAGAGGGACTGAGAATTTGCATTTCTAAAAACTCCTTATGTGGTGCTGATGCTACTGGTTCAGGGACTACACTTTGAGAACTACTGACAAAGTACCTCTGCTTTTCTGCCTGTCTGCTCAGCTTGCTAACTCAGCCAGCTCTAAGTTCTTGCGACTGCTGCAGAACAAGGAGGGGACCTATTGTTCCTGGACCTGATGGAAAAGGTCCTGGATTTAAATGAAAATCTAGGGAGTCCTGTCTGCATGTGTGATTTGCAACTTATCCGACCTCTTTTTCTAAGAGCTATTACTCTACCTGCTCTGGCCTGGAGCGGGGCTCAACACCTTTCTCATCCATCCTTCTGAGAGACTCCGCCTGTTCTACGGCTCTAACCTCACCTCACCCTGGGGGCTGTCCAACTTCCCTCCCCAATTGTGCACCTACCCCAGTAGCCGCCGCCGTCTCCGTCAGCAGTGCAGGCCCCACCGCAGCCCCCAAAGCCTCCAGCTGCGGCCCAGCCAAGCGTAGCCCAGGCCTCTGGGCAGCCCTGGCCGCCCTCCGCTTCCTCCTGCAGTGAGCGGCCGGCCTGCGGAGTGGGGGCCTGCGGAGCGACAGCAGGATGGCTGACAGCGGGGATGGAGGGCAAGCATGCCTCTCCCCGCGGCCCAGGGCCCTCACCAGCCGCCCCGCCTCTCCCGTGGCTCCCGGGCGCCGCCGAGCGGCTCTCCAGTTTTTCGGTGGTGGCCTGAGTCCGGCCTCTGTCCTGCAGCCTCAGACAGGCCCGACCGCCTCCGCCCGCCGCCACCACCAGCGGCTCCAGCTCGCCCGCGCGCAGCTACGGGGCCAGCAGCGCGTTCAGGGGCGCGGTCTCCGGCCGTCGAGTGAGGACCGGGATACTGAAAAAGGGCCCCCAGAGCTGGGGTAGGGGAAGGGGCTCCCAGCCAGGCCCACGGACTTTGGGACCCCAAGGCCCGTACGTAGAGTCTGTGTGTGCGCGCGCCCGAGCGAAGACGTTTGGGATCTCTACGGTGAGCGTCGGCGGCAAACACCTACACGAAAGACACAGGTGGCGCCTCCACCTCCGCCGCCGCCTCCCGCCCAGCGCCGCGATCCCGGAACCCCTTCGGTCCCATCTGTCGCCGCGTGCTCCTCAGCCAACCGAAACTCTCCGAGACAGACGAGCTGGCTCTCCTGGCTCCCCTGAGGGCATCGGGCTCCAACCTGCTGGGCCCCGTACCCTCCCCTCGCAGTCTGAACACCGAAGAGCGCCCCCACCTTTCAGCCAGCCCTCGCCCTGGGGCGCTTGAGCCCCATCCCACTGGTCCTGCTTACTCCGGGACAGGCGTCGTCTCTCTGCTGCCCCACGAGGATGTAAAGCAGTTCCCCACGACCAAGGGACAAGACCGCTGAGAGCAAGACGCCATGCGCCAGTAACAGGGGGTTCTTGGCGCCTTTGCCGCCCGCGTGTAGGCTGAGATCCTGCGGAAAGCTGATGCTGAATCCCCGGCCCTGGACCTTGGGCTCTGGGGCCGCTCATTTGGGGCAGAGGTTGGTGACAGAGGCGACTCCAGACATTCTTGTCTGAGAGACTTAGAGGCCGTAGTCGATTTTGAAGGACGGAGAGACTAGGTTTGTACACCATAAAATTCGATTTTACACTTATTTTAGGGGGCTTAATAGGGATGGGGGTGCTCAAGCCTCTCCTTGGAGCCGCCGGCGGTTAGGAGTCCCCTGCTTGGTGGGAACAGGCTCCTTAGGGTAATACCCTAAGATGAAGTGTGGTGTGCCCGTGGCCTTCCTTCCCCTGATGGTAGAGCCTGACTCACAGGTCACCACCCACCACCTCTATCCCTGCTTCGCACTTACAGGTACTGGCCGGAGCCTGGCACCCGCCACAACTGCATGCCTCTCAGAGGCCCGGCGGCCCCCACTGTCACCACCACGCTGCTGCCAGCATACGCCCCGTCGCACAGTTTGTGTGGGCCCGTGCCGCCCGCTGGCACCGCAGGTGGAGAACTGCCAAGGCCCCTCCGTGGCTGGGAGCAGGGAGGGAGGAAAGGGTCATTGAGCACTTGTCCCGGCCTGGTATGGTGAGCCAAGGGAAGAGAGAGCCTTCAGCTCACCTGAGCGAATTAGGGGAGAGGCTGGCTTCAAGCCGTTAAGCGCCCCAGTGACGTTGGGGTCCTGGGAGCTTGGAGCTAGCGGGGATGAGAATGGCAAAAAAGGAGCCTGGTAACCGGAGCTGGAGCAAAAAAATGGCTCCTGAAAGGTGACAGGGAGACACAGCTGTGTTGGGAGAGGGAGCAGGATATTAATGGGAGACGGGAGATAAAGAGATAGAAAACCTCTTGACCGCCAGTCTTGCCTTTCGCGGCCACGTCCTTAACCCCACCCAGCCGGTGCACACCAGCGCCTAGAAGCCGGCCCCAACCCGACTTTGGTCGCTGAAGCCCCGCTTGGGTGTCCGCTGATACCTCTCTGTAAGTTTCCTGGAGAGCCCCTCCCAGTGAATAACTGAGCTCGTTCTTGCAGCCCCCACCCCCATCCTTTCCTCGACTAAGCTTGGTGGTCCCTCCCCAAGGCTGTGCTGAGGCCCCAGGGCCTGTTCCTCCTTCCCGAGATGCGTGATTGGGATCCTCGGTTTTAGGCAAGCACCGCGTTCCTCTGCCCGCACTTCCCAAGCACCCATCGGGAGCGTTGGCCGCAAGGCTACGGGGCCTCTAAAGGAGCCATAGGGACCCAGTTTGTCGCGACCGCCGTCCCCAAGCCTAGGAAAGTGCCTGGCCGGACAGTTCCCTGACTGCCAGAAAGCACTTACCTGCAGCTCGGAGCCACAGCAGTAGCTGCCTGGAGCGGTCCATCACCCTTGCCGCCTGCCACAGCTAGGGTTGCCTGCTGAGACCCTGCCACTTCGGCCCTGACCGCCGCTTATAGGACTGTCCAGCCGCTTACTAGATATCGCCGGGTCCTAAAGCCGGCATGACCACTCCCATCTCAGACCCCGGGGTGTTGAAGGAGGGGAAGGAAGGGGCGTGTGGGCAGAGAGGTCCCCAGGCTTCAGGGAAGAACCTTGTGAAGCCACCCACCCAAGGACTCTCAGTCTCCAGCCACTGGGTCTGCTGCCATCTGCCCAGGGAATGGGGTGGGTAGGAGGTAGGGGAGGAAGTGCCTCTACCCTTTTGAGGCAGGAGCATGAGCAAGTGGTGAGCCACATCCCAGACACCCCAAGTGGGCTTCTAGGTCTCCTCTGTCAGGAGCAGTGGGGTGTGTGTGCGCATGCGCTTCATTGGTGATGGCCAAGGTGATAACACATGGGAAACGCTCTTTAAACTGCCCCAAGTAAGGCATCATTACTTGCCATTACTTGTGTCTTTCAGTGACTTTGTGACTGCAAGGCTGCACTTCCTGACACTCTCAGAAACATGGATCTCAGGAGGTTCCATTGCCTGTGTTTAACTCTGTGATGGGGTGAAAGCCTGGACCCTGATGTCAGATCTGAGTGCTAGCACTGTACTCATCCCTGGTCAATGGGTGATGGTGCATAGGTCACAACTCTTCCAAGATAGTTTCCCCACCACCTATAAAATCATAGGGAGGGAAACTGCTCTGTAAACTGCAAGGCACCCTACAACTGTGAGGGTCATTTTACTTTCAGATGGTTTTGTCTTCCTCACTCTTGCTCAAAATACTAATTTTAATGGCTGGAGCCTATGTTTAATATAAAACACTGGGAAAAAAGAAGGTATAGTAGTTAGCTACTTGATAAAGTCTCTGAGTGTATACTGCTAGATGTAGACACAACAGCAATATTGTAAAAACTGTGGTACTCATGCCTTATTTAACTCTAGATATTCTGCTATGAGGTCACAGAATTTACTTTGCAAGCCAACGGTTTTTGTTTTTGGGTTTTTTTTGGTTTTTTTTTTAGCTGAGACATCCTGCTACCTGTTGGCAGTTCAGTGGCTGCTCAGCTCGGGCTGAACTCGAACCGCTGTTGCTCAGAGCTCCAACTCTTGAGTGAGCTCTTAACCAACTGAGCCACTCGGTCAGCCCTCAAGCCAAGGGTTTTCAAAGTATGACTGAGCCAATAGGAGCATCAGCATCATCCAAGAACTTGTTAGAAATGCAAAGTCTTGGATTTCACCTTAGACCTACTGAATCAGAAATACTGGTTTAAGGCCTGGCAATCTGTTTTAACTCAATACCCAGGTGATTTTTTTTTTGTTGTTGTTGTTGCTTTTTTGTTGTTGTTGTTGTTGTTCAGCTGAGCCATCCTGCTACCTGTTGGCAGCTCAGTGGCTACTCAGCTCGGGCTGGACTCGAACCGCTGTTGCTCAGAGCTCAAACTCTTGAGCGAGCTCTTAACCAACTGAGCCACTCGGCTGGCTCTAATACCCAGGTGATTTTTGTCACATGATAAGTTTGAGAACTATTGGTGTTTGCACAAACAGTAGTTACTTAATAAAACCTATTATATAATTCTGTGTTCAGCAGCTCCATTTATGGAGAGTGGGTTCTCTCTACCTACTGGCAGGGCATACCACACTCACCCTGATGACCTGTAAACACAATGATAAGTAGTAATTCCACACAACAAATGACACTGTAAAGACAGCTTGTGTTAGAAACTCTATCGAAAGAAAGAGATGAACCAATAGCCAGAGTTTATGCTTTGATCCGCTCCTCCCCAGGCTTTGTCTACCACCAATAAAATCCACAGTGGAAGGGGTGTTGTAGGAAAGCCCTATAAACGGAATGGATGTGTCCTCCACAAGTTTGTATGTTGAAACCTAATCCCTAATGTGAGGGTATTTAGGGGCGGAGCCTTTGGAAAATGATTATATCATGAGGGTTCCACCCTTATGGGTAGAATGGGATTAGTATGCCTCATAAAAGGAGGCCCCCGAGAGCCTCCTTTCTTGTCCCTTCTGCCATGTGAGGGCTGTCTCTGAATTAGGAAGTGGAACCTCACCAGTCGTCAAATCTGCCAGCACCTTGATCTTAGACTTTCCAGCCTCCAGAACCGTGAGAAATAAATTCCTGTTGTTTATAAGCCACCCAGTCTGTGGTATGTTATAGCAGCCAAAACAGTAAGAAACAGCTACTGTACAAGTCTGATCTATGGCTTATTCATGTCTCAGGGTAGCAGTTGACAGACATAAGGGAGCATAAGGAGATGAATACAGGACCATAGGAAATAAGGACCTCATTAAGAACACCTATACTTTGGGCCGGCCGAGTGGCGCGATGGTTAAGAACTCGCTTAGGACGCCAGAGGGCCCCGGTTCGGATCCCACATATGAGGGCCAGTGACACTGCCCTCTACAGCTAAGATGCTGAACAACAGCTCAACCTGGAGCTGGGCTGCCATGAGTCGCCGGCGACGGCGTGGACTGCAGTCCCTGTGGCAGTGGATTGCCATGGGCTACCGTGAGCGGCCAGCAGCCAGCATGAGCGGCCAGCAGCCGCAGTGAGCGGCCGTCCAGAAGCCGGTGACTGATCTGCCTCGCCCGGGAAGAGCGCAATGATGGTGCCAACTTGGGCCAGTGAAGCAACGTCCTCCACAACTAGACTGAAGAACAAAACGACAGCAACTTGTCTGTTCCCCTTCCCCCAATTCCCCAGCACTGTTCCCATCCCCCCAATTCCCCAATAAAAATCTTAAAAAAAAAAAAAGAACACCTATACTTTGAGGAGACTGCTGAGTGTCCTTCCAGAAGTGCCCATTCCCAAGAGCATTCCCCTGGCCTGGCTCCACTCTAGAACTGGGGCCCACATTTTTGTTCCCAGATACGAACTGTTTTCTCCTCCCACTCATAATTCCTCCCCCATCTCTCTCACATTTCTCCCCTGGGATAACCCAACTCTTGATACCAATCCTGAATTAACACATCTGAAATCAGTCCAAATCAGATTCTCAGAAGATAAAAAATTTATTTCAGTACACAGCTATAGAGTTCACATACCCTAGTCTGGGGTGGGGGAGTGGGGGAAGAGGTGTACTTAATTTGTCTTATCCCCAAGAGGGGGTAGATAGCTAAGTCACTCTTCACTCCCAGCATAGACCCTCAGAAGTCCCAGATCCTGGGCTCCAGACATCAGGATATAATGATAGGGCTCACCCTGCTCAAAAAAAGCTCAAATAGCCTGCTTTCAGGAAGGCAAGCCTTCTACTGCTCCTTTGTCTCCTGCCCACCCTTAGGACACAGAGGGTCTGGCCAGGCATCTGTTGGGGAACCCCACGAGAATATATCCATCTCTTCATCTGTAGCAGCTATACTAGGTCTCTGATATCCCATTTTGGGGCATCCCTGAGGTCAGTCTCTGGAGGTACTGCTGACGCAGAGGGGGCAACTGGGGATACAGCTCAAAGCCTTCAGGGAGAGTGGAATTAGGAAGCTTATAGTGGAGGAGGTGCTGCCGGAGACCCTGCAAAGAGGGAAGAAACTTGAAGTGCACAGCGAGATCCTGTTGAGATCTATACCCCGCAAGACCCTCTATTCTCCCATCCTTCAGGATGTGCCCAACCCTACCTCATCTGCCAGCAGCCAAGTTTTCTGTAGCATGCTCCTGCGGGCAGCCTTTACTTCGTCCTAGAGGCAGAACAGGGAGGGGTGATATTGGGCCACGGGCTGTACCCACCACTAGGACCCCTGGCCCTCGCGTCCTCTCCAGCTGGCCCAGAGGCAGCTCAATCGCAGGCTCTTTCTTCCTCTGGAGATGGGGATGTAACTTACTGAGCTCTTTGGGTCCTGGGAGAAGATGAAGTTGTTGACATGAGCCACAGCTACAGAATAGAGCACCGGGCACCAGCATGGACGAAGTGCACTAGTAACCAGGACCCGGAAGTAGAGCTGAAGGAGGGCTAGGTTGTCTTCAGGAGGCCCCGTGTAGCACTCCAGGGATACAGGCAACTGTGACAGGGAAGAGGAGATATGTCCAGGGTGAGGGTGGGAATGTGTATCATCAGAAAACAGGATGGATAGTTGATGGTCACATGAATCAAATCATGAGGACAGAGGTCAGGTCCTGGACACACATCCTTCCTTCTCCATCACAAGGATCAAGGTTAAAGACTAAAGAGCTGGAAAGCAGGTGAAACCTGTGAATTTCTACTGCCTACCGCTCCTTGTTTAATCTACCGGTACTTAAAATTAAAACTTTCAAAATGTCATGTTCAGCTGCTCAATTATATTATCAAACCTTTCAAAAGTTCATGTTCTTTGGACCAGTAATTCTCTTTCTAAAAAATTAATTCAACGCAGAAATGATTACGAGAGAAATAAAGCTGTCCAATAGTGTTTATCACAGTATTACTTAAAATAACAAAAAGTCAGAAATAACTTTAATGCCCACCAAGGGGTTCTGATAAAATAAACTGGGGTGGGGCCGGCCGAGTGGCGCGATGGTTAAGAGCTGGCTTGGGACACCAGAGGGCCCCGGTTCGGATCCCACATATGAGGGCCAGTGACACTGCCCTCTACAAAAAATAAATAAATAAATAAATAAATAAATAAATAAATAAATAAACTGGGGTGCACCCACACAATGGATTATTATATAATAAAAAATGTTGATTTCTTAGAAATGTAATGTTAAATGAAGAAAACATTATTCAGTGATCCCAATTTTATAAAAATATGTATGCATGTAAAAAAGACTAGAAAAAGATAAATCAAAATCAAATGGTTACCATTGGACAGTAGGATGACAGATGACAGTAATGTTCTTCTTAATTCTCAAAAATATTTTATAGTTTTTTATATAAAATACACATTTATATTTCATGTACATATATTAAATATATTTATATATTAAAATACTTGTTTTAAGTTTATCAGAATAAGTTATAATGAAAATTTAAAAACCAGGTGTTAAAAAAATAGCTCTTTACAGCTTATAAATTTAGCTCCTTAATCTGATATTTGAAGCCAAGGCTTTATTAGCCTTATTTCCAACAGGTTCCCAAACTAAAATCTGTTCTAGACTCCTCGCTCCTCTCACCCTTTCATACTCATTCCTGTCTCGGACCTTTTGCTTATGCTCTCCCCCTAGGTACATCTGTCCTTCCTCCTCAACAATCCAAATTCTACCCAACCTTCAGTGCCTTGACAACGAACCTGAGGCCCACCAAAGTTCCCCACTCCTCAGGACTGCCCCCAAAGCCCAGTACAGAAGGCCCATGGTAGGCTGTGCTGGGCAGAGAAAGTACCTGGGTCAGAGGCAGGCCCAGAGCTCGCAAGGCTCCCACGTGCTCCCCAAAGAGGGTGAGGCGCAAGGTGACGCTAAACCGACGCTGCAGAGGAAGGAGTACCAGAGCCCCAAAAAGGTGGTCCCCAAACGAGACAGCCTCAAAATGCTCCAGGAAGTTGGCATAGAGGTCAGGGAAAGACGCCAGGCCAGGAAGTGGGCAATCCAGGTTGAGGTTTGGCAGGACTTCAGGCTGACAGAGCCGGGCCAGGAGGGCTGCCACCAGACGTTGTATTGGGGTCTCCCGGAATAGTTCACTGTCCACTAGGAACACACACATGAGCCGTGCCAGGCGGGCAGCAGGAGGCACAGCCCAGAGGGCCTGGGGGCGCCAGCTCTCCAGGACTAGCACCCACTGCAGGGCCCGCATGGCTGTGCCCATAGTGTCAGCTGGAGGGACCCCCGAGGGGGTGTCTGAGGCCCGGTGGTAGAGGTGAATCAAGGGCAGGAAAGGCCAGTCGGTGGGCAGAAGTGGCTCCTTAGGCAAGGGGAGCAGCAGTGCTGGGACTCGCTGTAGCTCTCTTCGGTACAAGGCCTGAGAGGCTAGCAGGCTGGCTTGGGCCAGGGAGCAGTGGGTCAGGTAGCAGCCGCGGATGCTGGGGAGGTCCTGGCAGGCCTGAGCCAGCAGAGCCCCTCGCCCACACCCAGAGGCCCTGCCGCTCCCTATGGAGAGTCGGTCAGAGAAGTCGGCTGCCTCCGGCCCCCCTGATGCTCTTTCCCTGCAACAGAACCCAAAAGCCAAAAGTAAGGACTAGAATCACAGCACCCAGGTCATGCCAGCTCTCCAGGGCTTCCTAGAGGCTCCTAGGTCCAATACTGCTCTCCTCTGTTCCCCTAACAACCTTCCATGTAGCGTGTGTGACAGTTAAGAGGATGGACACTAGAGCCAGCTGCCTAGGTGCAAGTTTACAGAACTTCTCTGTGCCTCAGTTTCCTCATAGTAAAATGGGGATAATAGTAATACCTCTCTACTTATTGGGGTGATCACTTCATAGAGTATGTAAATGTCTAATCACTGTTATACCTCAAAACTAATATAATATTGTATGTCAACTGTAACTGGAAAATAAATTTACCTATCTATGGTACAGGTAAAATACTTAAAATATGGACAAATGCTTAAGGGAATGCCAGAGTAAGCACTGTTAGCTAATATATGTGTATAGCTAGTTTATATACCATTTTTTAGCCATATAGTCACATTGAAGTCTCATAATAGTTCTCTAGTATCGTTACCCTTATCTTCACTTCACTAATGAGGAAATGGAAGCTCACAATCCATGGAAGAAAAAGAATTAAGCCCAGGTCTTCCTGGCTACAAATTCAGGGCCACTCTGTTAACTGCAGCAGCCTCTCAAAAGGCTGAGTTGATGCCACCAACCCTGGACTTACGGGAGGAACTCCAGCCGGAATACACAGCTCAGCAGTAGCTCATGGGCAAGGTGCTCGCTTCCAGGCAGTAGCCGGTTCAGCAGGGCCAAGGCCATGCCATGATGCAGGGCAGCACTGGTGGCTGGCATTGGCTGGAATGCTGCCTGTGGACAGAAGGCAGGTGGCCAGGGGGTTGAGAGAGGACTAAGCAAAGAGAAGTAAGGATGAGGATATAAGCAAAGAGGATATATGCTGAAGGGCATGTCTGGAGGAAAGCAGGAAGTGCATGGTCTGCCACAAGAGCACAGGTTCCAGAAAATTGGATGGAGATAATGGGAGATGGGGGAAATGGATATAGGTAGGGGAGGGTTGGGGGCACCCACCACTCTCTGCGCCAGGTTGATTGCCAGGTACTGCAGGTGGTACTCATGGCGCAGGGCCCACGCAGAGAAGGGTGTGAGGTGTGGGACAGCCATAGGAGTCACACATTGGAGGAAGTAGTTCTGGAGTCCTGGGGCAGCCAATACGGCGGCCAGCTGAGGAAAAGCAAGTTCGTTCAGATCTAGAAGGTGACTTTGATCCCTTCTGGGGGTCCCCAGGTAGCTGCTCCCTCCCTAGCCAAACTCAGAGAAATGAGTGCTGGCAGAAGAGGTCTCCCTTCCCCAAGGGGCGTCCTCCCTCTTTCTTTCGGAGTCCTGCCATCTTGGCCCCCTGCCTGGCCCCTAACCTGGTGCCCAGGGCTCACCTGGCCACATAGCCCCTTGTGGATCTGGGCCACGGTGTTGAAAAGAGAAAGGAGGGCAGTGAGGACCGGGAAGGGAGAGGCTGAGCCAGTCAGACTGAGAAGGGGACAGCTTCTGGTGCAGCCCAGTGACACGAGGCTGGGGAGAGCTTCAGGGGCCGGAGCACAGTACTGCGGATTGCAGAGAGGAGAGCAGCGCCTAGAGGCAGAATGGAGAAGCTGAGGGCTCTAGCCTGATAAGTGCCAGGCTGGAACAGGCAGGGGCTTGGCTGTGCAAACCAGTGACCACCATCCTTAGAACCCCCAATTACTGCCTACTAGGGAATCAGGTTTCCCTCGGGCTGAAGGCTTCTACCTGGGATGGACCGAGGAGCTAGACCCCAGAATCCCACAAGGAGAGAAACTGCCTCCCCCCTCAACTATACACATATATACATACCCAAGGGATTCCCACAGGCTGCCCAAAGCAGGCTGGCTCAGGAGGGGCAGCAACAGCTCTTCCGACAGGCGCTCCATGTCCTGAAGCCAATCTCCTGGGCACAAGCCTGGCTGGAGGACCAGAGGGATCACTGAGCTGAGAGCCCAGGGCATCCATTCTCCTAGACCCTGTGTACCCAGGCCAAGTCCACAATTCCAAGAGCCCAAGAGTCAGTTTGGAGGCTTCTGCTTTCTGACCCTTCTAGAAAGACAGAAGACCCTGAGGTTGGTCTGGCACCTCTGGCACCTGCTGTCTAGGGGTCCTGAGAGAGCATAAAGGCTCGAAGGGGGCTGAGCTACTGCTAGGGGTTCTCTGGTCCCCACCAACATGGCTCTTTGGAAGCTCTACTGGGTATGGAGGTGGAAAGAGAATGAAAGGTAGGAGGGAAAACGTAGAGGGAAGGAAAGGGTGGGGTATGGGCAGGTAGGAGTGGAGAGGTAGAGACAGAGAGAGAGAAAGAGGGTGGAATGTTAAGATGGTGGCAGGACAACCAGGGCATGGTGGAAGGCAGGCAGGCATCACGCACCTGCTGGCTCCAGGCCCGGTAGTAGGCATCCAGGAAGAGCAGGCAGGCAGTGGGCACTGGGCCCAGAGCATTCCACATCTCAGGTCTGGGCAGCAACTTCAAGGTCTGTCTTAGACATGGCTCCACGAGAGGCTGGAGCCCAGACACCTGTGTCCAAGTGATCAAGGAAGGGGTGGCCGACAGACTGGCCTCAGCAGAGTCACTATAGGAGTGACAAGAGGGACTACAGTGAGGATCTGGCTGCCTTGACTCCCATCTAAGGTCTCCCTGGGGAGGAGCGCTCCTGCCTGTCCAGGAGGTACTGGTAGGTGGCTATTACCTACCTGCTGGCTTTGGGGGCAGTGCTGCCAGCTGCCAGGGTCAGCTGGGTGAGGACAGTAAGTAATGAGGCTATGCGCTGCATGGACAGGGGCTGACAGGGGTGGGTGCTGAGCGCCTTCGGCATGGCCTGCAGGGCCCGCATCAGCACTGGGTATAGCTCCCTGCAAAGAACAATTACTGCCTTTTAGTGTAGAAGAGAGATGGAGATGTAAGACAAGGCAAGGCCCACTCCAGGGCTCTGCACTCTAGTTAAGGAGGATGAGAAGGGAGAAGCCCCAGGGCTGGGTACTGGGTACTTCAAGAGGAAAGGAAGACTGGGGGCTGAAGAGAAAGAGGTAGCCCTTCAAGGCTTCCCAACAGGGAATTTAAATCTGATTTACACCAATGCTGCTGTGCACAGGATGTGGTTAAACCAGCTTTGTTCCACTCTCCCCTGGCTGGGCCTGACCTTCAAGCCTTCTTCATTACTCCCTGAATCCCCTCTTCCTCATTCTCAGTCTCCCTCCAAGCTTGAAACCTTGAGCAAGGCTGAGTCATTAGGTTAGGCCAGAGTGCAGAGCTGGATGGGTCTGCCAGGGAACCTACACCATCTCCCCTCACCTGTAAAGGCCACCTTCCTGGCCATAGGAGGCGGCCACAGCCCATAGACGGAAGGCCTCAGTGTTCAGCATCTCAGCTTCCTCTGGGGGCAAGGCCATTTCCTGAGGAACCTCAGCTACAAAGCGGCACAGCCGGCTCCGGGTATCAAAGCTGCTCAACTGAAGATGGACAGAGAATCTGGGGATCAGGGTCAGCTGGGGGTCCCAAGTAGCCTGAGGTTCTCTCACTATGGAGACTGGCTCAGCTCAGCCCTGTTCCAGGTCCCTCTGGTGCCACAGGGTCATAGCTCCGGGCTAGGGTGACACTACCTCATCCATCCCTCTCTCCCTCCTTCCCCGCTCCTCTCCTTTTTAGCAAGCACTTGCTGGGCACCTTTTCTAGGGCTACTTGGCTATGGGTGATGAATGCCCATTGGTATATGCTCTTCTGGTCTGGGTCCAGGGAACAGGGAGCCCTCACAATAAGAACAGAGCAGGCCTACAGGATACACTCGGCTCCAGGCAACTAGGTTCCTGACTGATGGGTTTTGTCGCATTTCTAAGCAATTGGATGAGAGATGAAGAGGAAGATGTCATGAGTGGGCCACCCAGAGTCCAGGGGCCATGCTTAGCCCTCAACCCAGCACTCGAGCCTGCCCCCCCACCTCTTCCCACCGCCCCTTGCCCTGTGTCCTGCTCACCAGCCGGGCAGCAATATTCCTACCAGCCGAGGCCAGGACACGAAGTAGTTTCATGGCAGCAGCACAGGGCACTTTGTATAGACTGGGGGTAGGCCCCACCCCCACAGAGGACCAGCTGGTGGGCAGGAACTCTCTAACTATGGTCTCTATAAGCCGAGGGCACTCCAGGACCTGTGGAGGAGAGGAAGAAAGGGAGGTAGGGAGGCTGAGGGTCAAGACCAGGCCCAGCTAGGGTTTCTGCCCATTCCTGGTCTCTTCTTTCTCACCCTTGTGGCTGATTCCAGGGAATGCCGGGCCAGGCGAATGAGCACTGCCAGGACGTCAAGGACCACAGAAGGTCCTGGGCAGGTCACCTCCAGAATGTAGCGCAGCCGAGGCAGCAGGTTGGTGGCCAGAAGCCCCTGGGGATCAGAGAGACAAACCCACTGCCAAATGCAGCTGGGCCCCAGGCCTTGATGATCCCTCTTGCCCGATATGTGCTTGCCCTCGAGATCATGGGAAAGGTGCAGCTGTCCCAGCATCTTTACCTTGATGACATCATATCGGGCCAGGTCAGATGGAGGCCGGTTTCCTTCCTCAGGGCTCTTCCTTTTTGTCTTTTCAGCTGGCTCTTCGTCCTCATCCTCGCCCTCCTTGTCCTCCTGGCTGGGCATAAGAGGGAACGCCAAAGCTCCATGATACCAGGAGAAGGTGCTGTCAAGGAGTTCCTGCCAGAGGAAAAAGAATCGAGTGGGAAGAAGAAAGGGTTAGGCCAAGAAATGGACCCAGGAGAAGAGAGTGGAACTACTTACAAAGAACAGAAAGGCAGGGCTCTGGGCTTTGGGGCCTTTAGAGAGGAGGGTGACACTGCCATCCCACTCTCTGCTCTGTCTGGCAAAGCCTTCACAATGAGGACATGCCCAGCAAGAGGAGTAGGGACCCTGATGCCTTGAAGCCCCATTCCTATCCCTGTTGTACCTCATCTCCAGGAGCCACCAGCAGAGCCCGAAGAGCCCGAACAGCAGCTGCGATGACCCCATCCACTCTGTCATCCAGGGAGAAGCGCAGTAGGAAGAGGAAACCAGCATCCAAAAGGAGGCGCAAGACACTGCCCACTAGCCGGTCCCCAAACTCACCAGCCTGGGCCTGGGAGGCAGGAGGACAAAACCTTGTAGGAGGAAGTTATAGAGTCTTTGTCCTAAACCTTTCACATGCCCACATATAAATTTGTCCCATTCCCAGTCTGACCCACAGACAGTTGATGTATGGGCTAGCAAGCCAGAGTGAAAAGGGCAGGAGGTGAGAGAAAGTCTGGGGTTGAGAGGTGAGGTGTGGGCATAGGCAGTACCAAACCAGCAGTCCACTCACCCTTTCAATGACCTGGGCCAACACATGCAGCGCTAGTGCTCTCTGCTGGGATACCTGGCTGCGCGTCAGGTGGAACAGCTCCTGTAGGGAATACCCTGCTCTCTGGGGCAGAGACAAGAAGTCAATAAGAGCCAAAACACAGAGCAGCACCCCCCAACAAATATGCAGCAGCTCCTATATGCCAGGCATTGAGTTAGGTGTCAAGGGGAACACAAAGATAAGTGATATCTTTTGTCTCTACTCTCCATGGATCCTCAAACTGATAAAGAAGTCTTGCACACAATACCATGACATAGGGCAAATTGGGAGAAAGGTAGTAATTAGTGTTCAATTGGCAACCAGAGAACAGGAAAGAGAAGGGGGACCTGGAAGAGTGATGTGGTCTCAGTGGGTGGGCAGAGCTTCCATGGCCTGGCCTGGAGCACAGGGCAAAGGCATTTCCTGGAGCGGGCTTCAGGGGCCGAGCCTGGAGGCCCTTGAGCACAGGACATATTTGGGGAAAGAGAAGCAGAATGTTGTGGCAGGAGGAAGGGAGGCAGAGACAGACTGTGGAAGGGCTGTCTTGTGGGGTTAAGGAGCCAAGACTATTCCATGAGCAGAGGGAAGCCAGGACACTTTCTAAGGCAAGGCATGGCCTGAGCTGAGACAGAGGGCATCAGCAGGGCAGCCCCATGAGGGATGGGATGGAATGGCATGGTGGAGAGTGGAAGACATGGCGATTGAGCAGACAAGAGGGAACAAGGCTTTTATCTAGGAAGCATCAAGGGGAGGTAAGATAGAACTGGCAAGCTCTGGCAACTAACTAGAAAGTAAAGGAACGAGGAGAAAGATTTCAAGCCTAAGAACCTGTATAGACAGCATGGCCATGAACTAGAATAGGGCACACAGGAGTTCCGAGGCATCTGACCAGGGTTCCTTTCCCATATGGTTGTTAAAAGCTGCCCAGTCCTCCCTGGGCCCCATGCCTCACTTCTGCCTCCTCTCCATGGTGGTGCAGTCCTAAATGGGTGGGTAGGTCCACATCGGGGGCCAGTAGTTCTCCTTGAAGACTGAATCGGGCCTGCATCCTCTAATGGGAAAAGAAAGAGGACTATGGGTTGGGTGAGCAGCAACTTCCCCACACCCACTCACCTTTAATCCCAGGCCTCTCAGGATTTAGGTCCTGACTCTACCTCTGACTAGAAATGGGGCTTCTCTAGCCCTTGGTGCCAGGTAGGTGAGCGCAAAGGGAAAATGCTTCTCAAGCTTAGGGGAAGAAAAGGGCCTGAGTTCTGGGTATAAGAGCCACAGCCCCACTCCCAACTGCTCCACCCCTTGTAGGCCAACTGGCCCTCCTTACCTCCTGTGTCTGCTGCCGTCGGAGTGGGGGCAGGTCCTGGGTCCAATGGAGCTTCTCCAACTCAACAGTGTCCATGTGCAGCCATTCCTTGTGGGGTGCTACAGGGAGTGCTGGAACTGGGGAGATGCAAGGAGAGTAGTACTCCCTAAGTGGCTGAGCTCACTGACCCACTGGGGTCCTAGACCTCACCCAGCAGCTGCCACATCTACCTCTGCCTAAGGGTCTGGCAGCTTCTGCCTTCAGCTATGGCTAAATGGTAAGACCCAGGGGCTGGAACTCCTGAGAACTGGGCGAATGTCTCAGATATGGCAGAAGACACCCAGTCCCAGGGCTCCTTTTTGACCTCAAGGATTTGTTGGGAGGGGGAAGAGGAAGAGGAAGAGGAAGGGGTAAGGAAGAGAAGAGAGGGGGAACAGAGGAAGGGAGGACCACATATATCAGGGAAAACATAGTTCTTCGCCGCCCAGTACCAACCTCCTAGAAGAGACGGGGAGTGGGGACAATGAGGGGGCAGCTATACTGCTTCAGCCAGGCAAGATACAAAAACACACATCCACAACAGCCTCTTGCTTCCTCACCCCAACCCCCACCCAACCTGCTCAGCTGGCCTGCAGCTTATTCAGGGGCAGAAGGGTCCTGGTTCTCATAATTCAATTTCTTCTTTTATTAATCACTAATAAAATAATCAAGTTTCTAGGAAATGAGTGCTCCCACCAGCCTCTCTGCGTCAGGTCTGGCATATTTATAAGACCTACGTCAGACTCTTCTCCTATCACCCTGGACCTGCCATCTTCCCCCAACACTGACAGCAAGGCAGAAAACTGTGGGATGGATGGATCCACAGCTGGGGCAGCCATTGCAAAGGCAGCGGGGAAATGGTCCGCAAGGGACGGGGGCCGTGCAGCTATCACACACAGCTGCCGGCCCCTTAGCAGGGAAGGGAAAAAAGAAGCAGTAACGGGGCAAGAAAACAGGAAGCATGTGCAGGAAGAACATACACATCAGCAAATGAAGACTGATTTCAAGGCAGTAATGAGGATTAACATTCGATGCCCAAGGACAGAGAAGGTTCTCCTTTCTCATCTGCCAGGCCCAGGAGAAGAAATCCTTTCCTCTACTTCTATTCCCAAAAAGATGTTCCCCCTCCTCCAAACCTGGCGCTCCTGGCTCCAGCTTATCTTCCTGCCTGGACTCATTGGCAGAAGTTGGCATAATGGACTCCTCTCCAGTGACCTCAGCAAAGGGTCCTCCTGGCCTTGGCTCCTCGGTGGCCTTTTCCTCTGCTTGCTCATGGGTGTGGCTGCGAGACCTCAAGAAAGCAACCAAGCTGGGATCTAGAGAGGGTAGAGGGGAAAGTGGGTGAGGGCAGATCCTCCCCAGCCTCCTCTAGACCTGAAACCTGCTGAACACTGCCTGCCTACGGATGCCAAGGCCAAGACAAGCCACTTCCCAGCCCTGAACTGAGCCCCCCTGGGTTCTCAAGGGGACTCAATGATCCATATCTGTCACTGGTACTTGCCTGCCCACCCTTCACAGTTCCCTGGCCCAGGTTTATGCTCATCCCTGTGCTTGGCTCCAGGTCAGAGGCCCACAGTACGTGGCTATGGAATAAATGAATGAATGTTGACTAGGGGAAGGCATTTAGCTCATTTATTTATGCATAAATATTCACTAAAAACCTAATATATACTGTTATCTATATAGGTGCTAGATATATAGTTTGGGACAAGATTGACTTGGTGTTACTGTTTTGGTGAACAGACACCAGGAGGGAGGTGTAGTATAGTAGTGTCAATATGGTACACTGCAGCCATACTAGAGAATAGCTATAACAGTGCATATTACACTAGGGTAGTACAGTACACACAGCAGAGTGGTTAAGAGCATGGCTTGTGAGACCACACAGACCTGGGTTTACATCTCACCCATGTTCCTTACCAGCTGTGTGACTTGGGGGAGAATTTCTTAAATTTTTGAGTCTCAGTTTTTTAAATTTTCATAAGTAAATGAAGTTAGTACCAGCTACCTCACAAGGAACAGTTTGGGGACAGAATGAAATAATGCATTAAGGTACTCAGCACAATGCCTGACACTCACAGGAAGCCTTCCTCAGTGAGTGGCAGTCCCTTCCCAGCCTGGTCTCCGTAGGAAAGCCAGGGACCCATACCAAGCTGAGCCAGCAACCGCTGCTGTTCCTGCAGAATCTCCCCAGGAGTCATGGCTTGCAGTCTTGCTATGTTCTCTTCATGGATAGTCTGGGCTTCCTGCTCAGGCTCCTGGCCCCTGAGCCCCTTCCCTGTGACCAGATGGGGTCCATGGAAGCTGTGGCTGCCCCATGGAAGCTGGTAGTCCTGCTCGGTAGGCATGAGTGACTCACAGGTCACAGAACCTGAAAGAAGTATATGATCAGTTTCATCATCTCATACCAAATGGGGCTTCTGGCCCTCTTCTCCAATCCCATTAGCCCTGGAGACAGAGACAGATGAAAGCCCCAAAGCTTTTCCAGGCACAGAATGAAGGAACCTCCCCCCGCCCCCNCCCCCCCGCACTCACACACACAAGTTGAACTGGGGTGGTGACCTCTCTATTTATTCTTCCCCTTGGACTTATATGAGGTTTCCCTTAGAAATATCCTTTCTCACTCCTCTCTTAGATGTTCAGGCAGCTGTCTGCCTCCAGGACCTGCCCCCAGCTATTCTGCTAGTAATTTGCATCATTAAAAGAATCCTGGCTTCTATCTTTATCTTAGTCTCTGCCAGACACTTCTATCCCCTTTCTTTCTCCGAGGGTTGAGTAATAGTCTGCCCTCTCCCTGCACCTAAGACCCAGATGAGGACCCAAGCCACCCACATGCAATACTCTAAGTGGGGATATAGGACAGCTCTCTCTTTAGATGGCTCAAATGTGCTTTATATTTGAGGCAGGGAACATGTATATCCAAAGATGACTCTATGATCATGTATCACAAAAATGCCAAGTCTATGCCTCTTCAACTCCAGCTCACCCTCTGGTGGGTCCAGGCTAGACACAACTTCTTTAATAGGTGGGACTCTGGCTTCAGACACTCTCCTTGCTGCAATTTCCTGGGCAAAGATGCTTTTCTTACCAGCTGTTGCTGGCTTCCTCTATGGGGCAAAAAGAAAACCCAGGTGATTGATACTTATCATCTCATTCTTTTCTCAACCTCTCTATACCAAAGTCACTGGAACAAAAAGATAAAAGGGACTTGCTTAATCTCCAAGGGTCACAGCCCTAGTCCTCAGAAAAAGCAGGGTACTATAGAAGCATAGGTCTTGAAGTCTGACAGACTTGGGTTGGATTTCCAGCTAGCTCTTCTATATAGTAGATGTGTGGTATTGGAAAAATTATTTATCTTTTGGGGATCCCAATTTCCTCATCTGAAAAAATGGGGATAATGATACCTACCTTACATGGTTACTATGAGGATTAAATGAAGTAATGCATATGAAGTGCTTAGAGCACTATACTTTAGTGCTCTAGCAGTAGAGTTTGTGCTTTAACAATAGAATTGTTTATCATTATTAAGATTACCTACCTGGGGAAGATGCACTATGAGGCTCACCTGACTATGCTAAGCACCATCTAAGGTTACCCCTGCCTACCTGTCTCCCCTGCGAGCGATGGAATACAGGAGGGAATGCAACGCCACTGGGCACAGGCAGATTCACAGCCATTGAACTTGTATCTCGCTCCTGCAGCAACAAAGCACAAAGCAGTGACAATGTAGAGATTTTCCCAGGATGGAGCCTATCCCACTAGCCTCAGTTCTGTATGATTAGAACCTTACTCTAGGGGGTAATGAACCCACCTTGCTTTTTAGGGCACAGTTATTCTAAACCAGCCCACAGCCTAACTGCAGGGGGATAAAGTCCCACCTTTCTGAATCACCCTTTACTCATAAGGCTCACCACCCCCACCCAATATCCTTGCTGCCCTAGGGTGCCTTGTCCAGGTTGAGACGCACAATAATCTTAGTCAAGACAGCAGTGATGTGCTGATCATGTCTGTTCAGCCTCTCTTCGGGGTCCTCATGTTCAGCCAGGGGATGGCCAGGGCTGGGCCTGGCTCTTTTGTGGGGAGCAGGAACCAAAGCTGGGGGCAAATCTGGGAGATCTGAGAAAGAAAAAAAACCCAGATGTGCAAATACTCATACCTTCTCAAGAAGAGTCTCAGGGCTAGGGGAAAGCCAAAGAAAGAAAGGCAGCTGCTGTGGGGCCCTGGATCAAGCTGTGTCACTTTGGGCAAGATCTTTATCCTCTTTGAGTCTCATTTCTTCCTATGTAAAATGAGGCTGTAGCAACAGAGGCTATGCAGGGTCTGAAATAATGGTAGGGCGGAATCCAGCCACATCAGGAAGGGAGAGGGGACCCTGAAGCTGTACCCTCTCTTCTTCTCAGCCTCATACCCACAGCCACTCACTGTCCAGCATCACCACATCCCGATGATCCTCCAGGGGTGGCTGGTCCAGGTTAGCATCGCCAGCGTTCCTACTTCCTTTTTTCACCAATTGTACTGCTGGGGCTGCACCAGCTGCGAGAAACTGACTCTGGAATCGCAGCAGGTCCACCTCGGACTCCCCTGGCTTTGGTCTGGACAGCATCTTGACACTCCAGCTGCCTCCTCAGAGCCACTCTTTGCAGCACTGCTTCGGTGTGGAGACTCCCTCTCATTCACCCCTAAAAGCAATGAAGAAGATGGGCCCTCTTTAACTGAACCCTGGTTCTCTTTATTGTGCATCACAGAAGACTCTTTTTCCTTGGGTTCATTTCTCCTAATTCATACCTTTTGCCATTCCCTCCCTATTTAGCCCTCCCTGATGTCAATCAGTCTAGCAACAATATTTACTGCCAACTTAGGTTATTTACAACCTGTGGATAATACAAACTCTCAGGAACAATAGTAGGGGAACTAAGGAAAATGCCATCAGGAACCAGACAGATAAATGTGTCATACCAGGGAGTGGTGATTCTGTATCAAACTGTAGAGAACATGCCTGGCCTAAAAGTACTGAATTATTAAAAACCTTGGGCTGTAAAAGATTGATATATAAAAATCATTTTTATTTCTATATACTATCAAACTATGATCAGAAAATGATATTAAGAAAACAATTCCACTTACAACAGCATCAAAAAGAATAAAATACTTAAGAATAAGTTTCACCAAAGAAGTTCAAGAGTTGTACACTGCCGGGTCCCACAATTGTCCGTAGGGCTCTGCGGTCGAGCGCGCTCCTGGACTACCCGCTTCAGCAAAGAGGAATCACCGAATCTCAGCTTATATGCTGCCCGCGGATGGAGGGCCGTCCCCAAGATCTCCGTACCCAAGGGGCCGGCGGCCACTCCTGTGCAAACCAAACACACTCGGGTAGACTCCCATAAAGGAACTGTATACCCTACACCAGAGTCCTCCACCGGGATCCCCTGAAGTCTTTCTCTTCAGCCCAGCCACGTACTTGCTCTAGGAACAACTGGGCGCCGCCATCTTGCCCCGCAAGGGCCGTGTTTCCGCCGCCGCTAGACCTGAGTTTCCGCCCCGCAGCCAGGCCCCGCCTCTCCCCGGCCTGGCTCCGCCCGCTGTGGGGCTTGTTGGCTTGGCGTTTCGGACCCGTGAGCTCGAAGGTACTCGGCTTTCAGTGTCCTCCCCAGCATGCGAGTTCGATGCCGACGCTCAGAACACCCATCCTTCGGATGTACAGCAGGCACAGGCCCTTCTACACATACAACATCTGCAACAGAGGCAAAGGTTCCCCCAGTCGTCCCTCTGCACTCACCAGCCCTGATAGCCTTAACCTATACCCCAGAACCCAAGCTGAAAGAATGGGGGTGGTGAGAGGAGAAAGCAGCCTCACTGCCCACGAGGTGATCCTCCTGCTTTTGTTCATGCTAGTGCCCCTTATTAGAAATCCTCCCTCTTTTCCCTTCCACCCCTACCCCCAAAGTCTTTCTCTTCTTTTAAGGCCTAGCTGGAGTTAACTCTAAAACCTTGGCCAACCGGGCCAACTCACTGAACTTTCCTTGGAATCTTCCACCTGTACAACGTGTGTGGCATGTTGGAAATGCACTGCCGACTATCAACTATCAATGGTTACCTTTTCACAAGCATATATCCTGTTCCCTTGAATAGACGGTGAGGGGCACCAGGCCTTCTTTTTTGCATTCGTAATGCTCAGTACCCAGCATATTGCCATGCACATAGGACCTTAGTAAATCATTGCTTGGTTGAAGGCCAACGTAGGGCAGCCAAAAGTAGCCCAGTGGTTTTCAAACTTTAGCAGGCATTAATTACCTGGAGGGCTGGTTAAAACAGATTGCTGAGTCTCACCCTCAGAATTTCTAATTCAGTAGGTCTGGAATAGGACCCAAGAATTTGCATTTCCAGTAAGTTTCCAGGTATTCTATAGAATCCTTCTTTAGCTTTCTTGATCTCAACTGCAGCTGTAAATTTCAGCTACTAGAATTTAGCCAACCTTGGGGTCCAAAATCGTCCTGCACCTAGTCAGAATTTATGGGAAGTGAGGGAGGGGAACTAGAGCCCAAAATGCAGAAAGAATGTTAATAGAAAATCATTGTTTGGGCCAGCTGAGTGGCGCGTTGGTTAAGAGCTGGTTTGGGACTCCCGGTTCGGATCCCACATATGAGGGCCAGTGACACTGCCCTCTACAGCTCAACCTGGAGCTGGGCTGCCAGGAGTCGCCTACAACAGCATAGGCTGCAGCCCCTGCTGCAGTGGGTTGCCATAGGCTATCGTGTATAGCCAGCAGCAAGCGTGAGCAGCCAGCAGCCGCAGTGAGCAACCGTCCAGAGGCCAGCGACTGATCTGCCTCACCTGGAAGAGCGCAATGAT
>NW_017731442.1:1822140-1825208 GCF_001890085.2 Hipposideros armiger
GTCCTCCACAACTAGACTGAAGAACAAAAGGACAGCAACTTGTCTGTTCCCCTTCTCCCAATTCCCCAGCACTGTTCCCATCCCCCAATTACCCAATAAAAAAACATCTTAAAAAAAAAAAAGAAAATCATTGTTTGCAACTACTAATGATATAATCACTCCAGGCAATGATCATCAATGACTGATAAAACTATTAAGTGAAAGGTTGATGAGGACTTTATATGGATGGATCAGGTTGCCAACTTATGAACCTACTGATGAATCTTAACATCACTGAAAGTGGGAGCACTAGACATAATGTGCCTCCTGATGTGATAGAATTGGAAGTACAAAACGCTTCCTCAGAAGGCTTCATGCCGAAAAATTGAAACAGAATCTTGCCAAGCATCTAGATCTAACAACCAATCTTCAGGAAATATGTGTGGTAGAAGAATGTGTTAAATGATAGCACAAGGATACAATTAACCAAATCCAGACTATGGGAAATTCTATAAATGACCCACTTTCTTCTATAAATTTCATGTTCAAGACAGAAGGAGGACCTCTTATAGATTTAAAAGTCTATAAGAGGGCTGGTCGAGTAGGGCGTTGGTTAAGAGTTGGCTTGGGACGCCAGCTCTGAGCAGCAGGGCCCCAGTTCAGATCCCGGATCCCATGAGGGCCAGTGACACTGCGCCCTCTACAGCTAAGATGGTGAACAACAGCTCGACCTGGAGCTGGGCTGCTGTGAGTCGCTGGCTACGGTGTAGGCTGCAGTGGGGCTGGCGGGCAGCTGGCAAGAGCTTTCGTGAGTGGCCGTAAGCCGCTGTGAGCGGCCGTGCAATCGCCAGTGAGCGACTGCCTCACCCAGGAAGAGTGCAATGATAATACCAACATGGGACAGTGAAGCGAGGTCCCCACAACTAGACTGAAGAACAAAAGGACAGCAACTTGTCTGTTCCCCTCCCCCAATTCCCCAGTAAAACTTTTAAAAATAAATAAATAAGTAAAAGTCTATAAGAGATTATTAATTAAATATGTGGTCTTTGTTTGTACCCTGATTCAAATAAACCTACTCTAAAAAGACATTTTTTGAGACTGTTGGGGAAAACTAACACAAACGGGGTGCAATATGATATTAAGGATTAAAAAAAAATTTATTGGGTATGGATGTGTTTTTTTATTAATTAATTAATTAATTAATTAATTAATTTAGCTGAGCCATCCTGCTACCTATTGGCAGCTTAGCGGCAGCTCAGCTCAGGCCGAGCATCGAACCGCTATTGCTCAGAGCTCAAACTCTTGAGCGAGCTCTTAACCAACTGAGCCACTCGGCTGGCCCTGGATGTGTTTTTTAAAAATAAACTTTATTTTAGAATAGTTTTAGATTTACTGAAAAATTGCAAATAGTTTCCATTTATTCTAACATTAATATTGTACTTATTTTTTTAGAATTAGTGAACCAATATTGACACATTATTACTAACTGAAGTCCATACTTTATTCAGATATACTCAACTTTTCCCTAATGTTCTTTTTCTGTTCCATCAAGGATACCACATTATATTTAGTTGTCATGTCTCCTGAGACTCCTCCTGGCTGTGACAGTTTTGTAGACTTTGGTTTTTGATAACTTGGACAGTTTAGAGTAGTACCAGTAGGGTATTTTGTAGAATGTTCCTCAATTGGGGTTTATCTGATGTTTTTCTCATGATTAGAATGGGGTTATAGGTTTTGGGGAGGAAGATCACAGAACTAAAATGCCATTTTTATCACATCATATCAAGGGTAGCTACTATCAACATGAATTATCACTGTTGGTGTTAACTTTAATCACCTGGCTGAGAAAATGTTTGTCAGATCTTCCCACTGTAAAGTTATTATACTTTTTTAACCCTATTTCTATTCTGTCCTCTTTGGAAATAAGTCACTTTTCACAGCCCACACTTGAGTGTAAAGTTGTGCTCCCTCTCCTTGAGAGTGAGTATCTGCATAAGTTATTTGTAATTCTTCTGCATGGGAGATTTATCTATGCTCCCTATTTATTTATTCAAATATATATTTATATTTTGATATACCCTTTGATATGCCTCATCATTGTGTGTGTGTGTGTGTGTGTGTGTGTGTGTGTGTGTGTGTGTGTTTGGGTTTTTATTTTTGAGCACTTCCTTACTTTTTGGCACTATAAGGTGCTCCAAGCTTATCTTGTATATTTTCTGCTCCAGTCCTATAATTAGTTCTCTCTCCAATACTCTTTTTTTTTTTTTTTTTTTTAGCTGAGCCATCCTGCCACCTGTTGGCAGCTCAGTGGCAGCTCAGCTCAGGCCAGGCATCAAACTGCTGTTGCTCAGAGCTCAAGCTCTTAAGCGAGCTCTTAACCAACTGAGCCACTTGGTCAGCCCTTCTCTCCAATACTCTTGAATACTTTTATTGGAAAATGGTATTAGAAATTAAGTTTTGGGTGCTAGGTATGCTCATTGCCACTGGGGTGTCTTGCTCTTAAGTCCTTCTCAGCTGACAAAGAAAATATATGGGTATACTGTTATATATATATATGCATATCTATACATACTTCTATATGCAACCATATGAATTATATATGGATGAGTATTTTGTTTTAAATTTTATTGGGGAACATCCATGGTCATCGATTACACATTGCTTTCATGCTACAATGGCATAGTTGACTCTTATAAGGAGGGAGCAGCTCACAGTGGCTCATGCTGGGATCGAACTGGCAACCTTGGTGTTATCAGCACCATGCTGTAACTAACTGAACTAACCGGCCACCCATGGATGAGTATTTTTAAAAGTCTGTTACATCGAGATACATAGTATAATATTTATATCTCAAATTAATTACATGGCTAAGATTTTTTTTTTAACTCCAGCAAAACAACAACAAAAATATAGGACAGTAGAACACAATTGGCTAAGGTAATCATTGAAGCAGAGTGATGATACTCTGAGAATTCATTATACTATTCTCTCTACTTGGGTGTATGTTTGAAATATTCCATAATTAAAAGTTTTTAGGGGGCCAGCCGAGTGGCACGATGGTTAAGAACTGGCTTGGGATGCCAGAGGGC
>NW_017731442.1:1825448-1857398 GCF_001890085.2 Hipposideros armiger
CAATGATGGTGCCAACTTGGGCCAGTGAAGCAACGTCCTCCACAACTAGACTGAAGAACAAAATGACAACAACTTGTCTGTTCCCCTTCCCCCAATTCCCCAATAAAAATCTTTAAAAAGAAAAAAGTTTTTATAAAAACAGAGCCAGAAAAGCCTCATTTGCCAGGCTACGATTAAGGAGGCTCAAGTCAAAAACTGAAATATGGGGTGACTAGTTAGCTCAGTTGGTTAGAGTGTGGTGCTGATAACACCAAGTTCGCTGGTTCGATTTCAGCATGGGCCACTGTGAGCAGCGCCCTCCTTAAAAGAGTCAACTAGCATGAAAGTAATGTGTAACAAAGGACCATGGCTGTTTCCCAATAAAAAATTTAAAAAAAAAAGAAATATGAGGCCTGACAATTAAGTTTACAAACATGCTAACATGCACTTACATTGGCAGCACTATACAAACAGCTTGGTGAGGTTTCATGCCCTTGGTATATCAGTGTCTCACAGCTGTGTTCATGTAGACATGTGGCAGTGTCTTGCCGAGTGACATTCATTATTGTTATTGCGTGATTTTGTGTGCTGTCATGAGAACGTTTGAGCTTGAATTAGAGCAATGAACAAACATTAAATTTCTTGTTAAACTTGGCAAGAGTGGAAGTGAAATCAGGGAAATGTTAGCCCAAGTTTATGGGGATAATGCCATGAAGAAAATGGCAGTGTACAAATGGATTAAACGTTTTTCTGACCGGTGAGAACGCATCACTGATGAAGAGAGATCAGGGTGGCCAGTAATGAGCAGAACTGACGAAAACATTGCAAAAATTCGTCGAATTGTGCATCAAAATCGTTGGCTGACTGTAAGAAGCATAGCAGACCAAGTAAATATCGGTAGAGAAACAGGAAAATCTTAACTGAAAATCTTGACATGAGAAAGGTGTGTGCAAAAATGATTCAAAAGGAGCTCACCAATGAACAAAAGCAAAGGAGAGTCAAAGTTTGCCCAGACCTTTTGAAGAAACAAGACGATGTTTTGGGCCATGTTACCACTGGTGATGAAACATGGGTGTACCAATACAACCCTGAAACAAAGCGTCAAAGTGCACAATGGAAGCCAGCCAATTCTCCATAACCAAAAAAGTTCTGTCAGTCCAAATCAAGAGTCAAAATGATTGGTAATCTTTTTTGATATCAGAGGGATTATTCATGATGAATTTGTACCAATTGGACAAACAGTTAACCAACCAAGTTTACTATTTGGAAGTGCTGAAAAGGCTGTGTGAAAAAGTTAGATGAAAACGACCTGAACTTTCTGCCAACAATTCATGGCTCTTGCACCACGACAATGCACCAGCTCACACAGCACTGTCTGTGAGGAAGTTTTTAGCCAGTAAACAAATAACTGTATTGGAACACCCTCCCTACTCACCTGATCTGGCCCCCAACAACTTCTTTTTTTACGTGAAGATAAAGGAAATATTGAAAGGAAGACATTTTTAAAAACATATTTTATTGGGGAATTGGGGAAGGGGAACAGTGTTGGGGAATTGGGGAAGCGGAACAGCCAAGTTGTTGTCCTTCAGTCTTAGTTGTGGAAGGCGCAGCTAGCTCAGCTCTAAGTCCAGTCGCCATCTCGCTGCCCGTCGGCAGCTCTCGGCCGCTCAGCTCAAGGTGCCATGTTCAATGTAAGTTGCCGGTGGGCGTAGCCCACCATCCCATGGGGGAGTTGAATTGGCAACTTTGTTGCTAAGAGTGCATGCCCTAACCACTGAGCCATCTGGCCACGCGTTGGTAGCTCAGGGCAGCTCAGCTCAAGGTGCCGTATTCACTCTCAGTTGCGGGTGGATGTAGCCCACCAATCCATGTGGGAGTCGAACCGGCAACCTTGTTGTTAGGAGCACATGCTCTCACCAGCTGAGCCATCCTGTCACCTGTTGGCAGCTCAGCTCGGGCGCAGCTCACTGGCCCAGGTGGGAATCGAACTGGCGACCCTGTTGCTCAGAGCTCATGCTCTTAACCAACTGAGCCACTCAGCTGGCCCCTAAGGAAGACATGTTGATGACATTCAGGACATCAAGGGAAATACAACAATAGCTCTGATGGCCATTCCAGAAAAATAGTTCCAAAACTGCTATGAAGGATGGACTAGTGCTGGCGTCAGTGCATAGCTTCCCAAGGTGACTACTTCGAAGGTGACTCTAATGATATTCAGCAATGAGGTATGTAGCACTTTTTCCAGGATGAATTCTCAAACTTAATTGTCAGACCTAGTACAGACAGCCACATACAGAGCATTCAGACACACATGCACTCACACATGAAACTCTTCCTCTCAGGGCCATTCCTTGGTGACATTTTGAAGAGGATAATTTTTTTCTTCCACACGTTTGGACCCATCTGCTGTTTTAGAAACCCCAAACTTATTGCTATCTTCCTAAATCTGCTTTTGGGGGGAAAATCCAATCATTTAAAAGTACCCTGTGACTGTAAGTCAAAATATAGTTTCTCCTAGGAATTTACCTTTTTTCTTCATCTTTGGCTGGGCAAGTAATGGCATTGTTTTGGGTTTAGGAATTTCAGGCAAGGGGTGTTTGGCAGGTACAGCACAGCAACAGTCCCCAGCACGTCTGGCATCATACCTCCAGGTCCTATTGGCATAGCTTCTCTGGCTTCTCTAAGATGATGAGGAACACAGTCTGTGGTCTGCCCCATTCCTTAAGTGGAACTTCCTAACTTTCACCTCTTTAATCAGTAGTTGGAAAAGAATAGGTTATTGGCCACAGAGCCGGGGAGACTGCCAATGACCTCATGGTTCACCTTAGTTCCCTCTTGGTTCCACCCACCCACCCAGGGGGTATGGAGGAGGAGATCCTAGCTCTGAAAATGCTGAAGCAGCTGCTTCCTGAGACTGCTGGGAATTGCCATCAGGATGTTCTACTATGGGCAGACTTTTTTTTTTTTTTTTTCCACTGGGGAACAGTGTGTTTTCCCAGGACCCATCAGCTCCAAGTCAAGCAGTTGTTTCAATCTAATTGTGGAGGGCGCCTCTCAGTGGCCCATGTGGGGATGGAACTGGCAACCCTGGTGTTATGAACATTGTGTTCTAAACAACTGCGCTAACCAGCCGCCCCTGGGCAGATGATTTTTATTTTCAGATTTGTCTTTCCCTTCTCTCGTTCCTTGGCCTCATCGGGCAGTCCTTGGTCATAAAAGGCAGGGACTGGGCAGATACTTAATCCACCTGAGTAGGGAGATGCCAGGGCCCAACCTAGCTCCATCCATAATGAAGGACTGCTGCTGGCTCTTCCTCTCTCCTGCAGCCTCTCCTTACTCCCCAGGGATAGATCATAGCTGACTCCGGTTCTGTTCTGAGGACAGGAACTCCTGGGACAGCTTACTCTTGCATCAGGTCAACTATATTTCCTGTTGATTTGATTAGTTGCCTTCCAAGCAATGCGTTTATGAAAGGAAGGGAGATTTTTGCAGGCATGTATTTGCATAGGCAGCCAGCCTCCTCCAGACACACACACACACACACACACACACACACACACACACACACACACACACACATTTTCTCCCCATCCACCCACAAAGCGTCAGTCACATTTAGAGTTTGCACAATGCACACCCTCCCTCATACATCACAATGCACACCCTCTTACCCACCTACACCCTCTCCCGCAAAAATCATACCTGCTTGTATACCCTTAAAGCATGTCCTATACCGTGCCCAGAGAGAAAGAAAGATGCGGGAGATAGTAAGAAGAATGAGTTGTGAGTGCTCAGGAAGGCAAGTACCCTATGTAGGAGCTGGACACTCAGAGGATCAGGAGCCCATAGTCCTTCTACCCTGTGGGTAGAAACACCAAGAATTGAGAGGGATTCAGAAGCAGGTGTAGAGGAAGCAGGAACTCAGGGCTCCAGCCCCACATGGACAGTGTGCTGCTCCTGGGTGACAGTGATGTGCCTCAGGTCTGCAGCTTCGGTAGGAAGTTTGTCAAGTCTCTGAGTGGAGAGAATGCAGTGGCATCCATGACATGTCTGAGAAGCCCATTTTGATGGGTGGCAAAGGATGGTTCTTGGGCTGAGATTCCTTATCAGAGTTCAGGAAATGACAGGGAGGGAATGGGGAGTAAAGGAAGTGGAAGGCTGGGTTTGGGCTCTGAGTTCAACATCCTCTAGCAGGGGTCTTTCCAATGTCAGCCAGAGTCAATAGGAGGAGGCTTCCTTTCCCTAGAAACTTGAAGTCTCCTCCAGAGAGGAGAGTGGGGGAGAGAGACTTGAGAAGTGACAAAATGTTCAAGTGCAGGGCTGCAGCAGCCACTTTGCCGCAGTAGCGGCCCATGCGAATCTGGCTTCAGCTCCAGACTGTTGCCTGCCTGCCCTGATCCGACACAGCCCAAGCTCAGAAGCTGTGGATTCTGGAACGGAGCAAGTTTTTTTCCTTTAGGAAAGGGTGCTGGAGCCAAACCACAGTGCCCAAGAAAATTGGCAAGAGCGCTCAGCTAAACCGGTGACTCGGCCCCAGCCATCTAACTCTGACAGCGCTTCCGGAGTCTCTCCCTATGCTGTCGCCTCAGGGGCGCCCCCAGCTGGTTCTGAGGCTGCCACCAGCACTGCTGTTTGTTGTTGTTATCATTAGTATAATTAATAAACAAGCACTGTTGGGGCCAAGTGGAGCAAGAGGCAGGCCCCCACCGCTCAGAAGGAGAATCCCTGGAAAGATCCAGTGAGGCTGCGGGAAACGGGGCAGAGTCGTTTGTCCGTCCTCCCCACTCGGGACTTCTGGGAAGGGCCCTCTGGAGTAGGCTCCAGGAGCCAGGTAGAGGCAAGGGCCAGGGGAGAACACTTGGTAGGCTGGATTTGGAACCAGCTTTGCATCTCCTGACAGGATGTCCGTGGGCACAGCCACCCCAGTGATTACTGGTTGTGGAGCAGGCCAAGCTCTGAAGCAATTATTCATTCATTTAACAGGCATCTGCCTATTTATGCAGTGCTGACTGTGTGCAAGATCCTCTACTAATAATAGCTAATGTTTTGTTGGATATTGTGATGATACAGCCAACTTTCATACCATGTCCTAGGGAATGGAGGCGGGGGTCAGAAGCAGAGGAAGCAACTAAGAAGAATGACAACCCTAAAATATATGGGCCACTGGGCTTTGGCCTATGCAGTGTAGCAGTGGGGATAGCACATAAAACCTGAGTATTACCCAGGAGAGCTTGGAAAACTCAAGACTCAAGGCCCAAGGTCTTGGAGATAAAGGGGTGGGAAATGGAGCACGAATATGGGGTATTTGGGTGATAGGCTCATGAACGAGGCATGAAGGGGTGCTAGTAGATCCTGTTTCGGGAGCCCTGAGTCACGACTATTTCGGGGGGCCTGGCGATTGGAAGTGTCTAGGGGATTGAGATACTTTATCTCCTGAGAGGCGGGTGCTGGGTTTCGGGATCAGAGTCTGGACAAAAGTTGGGATGTGGCAGAGGCTTCTAGCGATGTTTTGAGGGAAGGATCTGGAGGAAAAGGAGGGGCGTGGCTGGGGTGCTCATCTAGGGGACAAGCCAGATCCTCGGGTTCGGCATTGGGGTAGCTGGGGCAGGAGGTGTTGGCCAGGGCTGGGGAGGTATGTGGGTGGGAATCCGCGAGGGGCTGGAGGCCAGGCTGGTCGGCCGGGTTGGCACTCGGAGCAAGCCGCCCGGGGCTCCGCGGGGGGGCGGTACAAGCTCGGGCTGCGGGCGGGAGGGCTGGGGAGGAGGCGGCGGCTCCTAGAACATGAATCAGCGGCGACGGCGGCGACGGCTGTGGAAGGAGCGCGGTGGCCCAGGAGCGGCCCCACGGACCCCGTTCTACTGACGGCGGCCGCCGTGACTCGTTGCGGGCACTGGTCTCGGAGGCTCGGGCCCCAGCACCGCCCTCCGGGCCAGCCCCCGCCCCTCCCGCGGTCCTCCTCTCTCCTCCCTCCGCCTTCTTCCCTTCTCTCTCCTCCCTGGTCGCTCGCGGGCCGGGCCCGGCATGGTGCGGCGTCGCCGCCGATGGCGCTGAGGCGGAGCATGGGGCGGTCGGGGCTCCCGCCGCTGCCGTCGCCGCCGCCACCGCCGTTGCTGCTGCTGGTGGGTCTGACCGCTCTGCTGCTCCGCGAGCCGGTGGCCGCAGGTAGGGGCTGGCCCGAGAGGCGGCAGAAAGCGGGGGCCGCGGAGGGGTGCGGCCGGGGTCGGAGCCGGGGGACAGCAGCCGAGCGAGCCCCGGGCCTGGGCGTGCCAGAGATTTGGGTGGGGGGAACCGAAGCTGGAAGGCCGAGGCTTGGGGGCTGGGGGAGGGGGCTAAGCGGTGTGTCGGCTCTCGGATCTCAGGGCCCCCACCCCCAACTTTTTCGTGTCCGGTGCTCTTCTGGCGGGTTGGAAGGGAAAGGAGTGGGGCTGTGGGTTGAGTGGTCAGCGGGGGGTGTTTAGGACTGGATTTTCCCGCCTCGATGTTCCTAGTTGTTTGCTCTCCCCTCCCAGCTCAGGGGACACCATTCTGCCTGCCCCACAAACCAAGGTCCCTCTCTGAAACCACAGGGGCTGGGGCTGAGCACTCAAGAAGCACCATTGAGGTACAGGGGCCGTGAGGGTGCCCGGTCACAGAAAACATCTGGTCATACTCTAGTTCTGTGCCCACTCAGAGCCTCCTGAACCCGGGAATGTTGGAGAGGATGGACTGGGGCAAGATTGCTAGTCTTTGTGGGGGTTAGTCTTGGGTTCCCACATAGCCGCTGAGGCATTTGCCAGTCATAGGAGTGCTCCTTGCAGCACCCTGGATCCAAAGTTCACACTACACACCTCTGGGACTGCTGGCTGTGTATGGGGTGTGAGACTAACCCTCCCTCCTTGTTCTGTGACTGATCCTGAGACAGTGAAGGAGTAACAAAGAAACAGGCCAGAACAGCAGGAACCATCTTTTGAGATAGCACTCCCTGCCATATCAACCCCTCAGGGAAGGGAAGGGAAAAGAGTAAAAAGTATTTACTAACTGGAAGGTGTGTGTCTCAGGATCAGAGAGCCCAAGGATTTGCCTAGAGTCACACAGCAAAGGTCAAGAAGAAGCAGTACTGGATCTCAGCTGTGTGGATAGTTTACCTCTCCTTATCTGCTTAAAAACATGCCAGGAGACCAGGAGAGGGGTGTGTGTGTGTGTGTGTGTGTGTGTGTGTGTGTGTATGTGTGTGTACAGGGTAGTATTCAGAGGGTGGCTTCTGTTGGTGTGACAGTAACTCAGGGGTCTTGGGCTCCCCATTCAGGGCCTCTCCCCTCCCTCTACCTCCTATCTTCCTAGCATCCGCCCCTGCACACATTCAGGTATTAATAGAGCGGGCGCCTGCCAGGAAGGGTGCCATGTGTTTGATCTGACGTGGTTTTGCAGCCATATGTTCTCCACTTCAGGGGAGCACCCCCTTCTTCCTTTCCTCAGCCTCCTTTCATTTGCCTGGGTGGGGTGCAGGGGTGTGCCAGCAGCAGTGCAGGTCTGGGCTGACACCTTGGGTAGAGAGCTAGCTAGTTGCTTGTTGCACTGTCTGGGAACAGCAGTCGTTCCCAGGGCAGTACCTGCCCAGGTGTATGACAACGCCCTATTGTTTCAGCCTGGCTTGCCTTCTTTTTGGCCGTTGAGCCTGAACTTAACATTGCCTAGCAGGGAGGTATGGGGAAGAGGTCGCTTCCTTAGAGTTGCGGGGAACTTGGCAGGCAGAAATGGTGCCTGGAGAGCTTGTCATGTCCCTTCCCATAGCCCAGGTCTAAGCCACCTTCCCTTCCACACTGTCCTATCTCTGCTTCCTTGGTCAATCGCTGAGAATGAGCCCTCTGACACAGAAGCCAGGTTCTAGAAGAGAATGGGGGATATTTCTAGAGATGGGACCTCTCCAGCTGACTGTCACATTCTCCTTCCCACCTCACAGGTCTGAAGTTCCTGGGAGCCCCGGTGAAGCTGACAGTGTCTCAGGGGCAGCCAGTGAAGCTCAACTGCAGTGTGGAGGGGATGGAAGAGCCCGAGATACAATGGGTGAAGGACGGGGCTGTGGTCCAGAGTGTGGATCAGGTGTACATTTCAGTCAGTGAGCAGCACTGGATTGGCTTCCTCAGGTGCAGCACTGTGGGGGAAGGTGTGGGAATGCCAGCCTGGGGACATTGGGAGCTGGGGACAATGCTGATGCCCGGAAGTCTGTGGTTTCTTTATTCGGCTACCTGTAGAACCTTCCAGAAGTGGGGGCAGGCTGAACCCATTGAGTCTGCCCAGCAGAGCTGCCCCCTTGACTCTGGAAGGCGAGCCTCGTATCTTGTTTCCACAGCCTGAAGTCAGTAGAGCGCTCTGATGCAGGCCGGTACTGGTGCCAGGTGGAGGATGGGGGCGAAACCGAGACCTCCCAGCCAGTGTGGCTCACAGTAGAAGGTGAGGAGGCATGTGGGCATGTTGGCTGTCTGCTGGTGCTCACACCTCTGGAGAAGAAAGCTCAGTGGAAGAAAGCTGCCTCACTGCCCTCTGGAGCCTGATTGCACCAGGCTCCAGGCCCACCCGGGACATTGGAAGACCATACCCACTGGAGTCTGGGTATCTGAGAACCAAGGGGGCAACTAGGACCCACAACCTATGGGATGCAGTCAGTTTCAGTTGTCTGAGTAACAAGCCTCAAGCACCCATCTGGGACTGGACCCTGTTATGCCAAGTGGCCAGGCCAGGACGGGGAGAGAGAGGGGAGGGGAGGAAGGATCTGCAGCTGTGGGAGCTCAGAGCTGTTCAGCCCAGGAAAACAAAGTGACTAAGAAAGTAACAAAGGGCTCTACACTGGATCTGGGGCCTGCCAGCAGAACTCTGCTAAAGCTCCCTCCCATTTTGCCTTCTTTTCGCCCTTCCCCCAGCTCCCCACCTTCTGCCTCCTCCCTTGTTCCCAGAAGGGCTGTCAGAGCAGGCCGGGGAAAGGAGAATCTACCGTGCCCAAGGGGACAGTATAAAGGCTATTCCTAAGGGGGCCGCAAAAGAGCTCTCTTGTCAAGCTAGGGGACTGTTTTGTAGCTGACCCAACCATCAAGGGCCTGTGGGACCCACTGCCGAGAGGGCTTCAAATGGTAGCTAACTTGTGGTTTGGGCAGTTGGAAGCTGAGAGGTGGCCAGGCTTACTCCCCACCCCCACCCCACCCTTTTTCTCCCTAGGTGTGCCATTTTTCACCGTGGAGCCGAAAGATCTGGCAGTGCCACCCAATGCCCCTTTTCAACTGTCTTGTGAGGCCGTGGGTCCACCTGAACCTGTTACCATTATCTGGTGGAGAGGAGGCACTAAGGTTGGGGGACCTGCTCCCTCTCCTTCTGTTTTAAATGTAACAGGTGAGCAGCCTCGGAGCGGGCTTTGAGCAGGGGTGGTGAGGCTGACAGGAGTTCAAATCTGCTTAAATCACTGTTTGCTGTTGTGAGTGTCCAGAGCAAACTGTGGTGCTTGGGAACGTGAGCTGCACCATTGCTAAGCTTATTAATCAGGTGTGCTAGGCCAGCTGGGTGGGCTGATTAGTGGTGACCCTGCTGTGTGTGCTTAAGAAGGATGCTGGAGCCGCTTTCCCTCATTCACAGTAGTGCAGGCTGTGTACAGCTGGCCCTGGGAGATGAAATGGAACCAGGGGCACCCAGCCCCCCCACCCCTTCCAAGGGATGGAACCAGGAACCAGCCCACGCAGAGCTAGGAGGAGTGTCTGGCAGACTTGCCTAGAAGATGAGAGTCTCAGGCTGCAGAGTGGGGAATGACAGGGGGGAAGGAAAGCAGGGAGGGGAGGCCAGTATAAAGCTGCAGGGTCTTTTTTCCTAGTAGCCCTTCTATTATTTTCCCAAACAACCGTACCTGTGCATACTTCTGTACAATTAGACCCCAAGCAGCCATGCCTGCACACCCACTTGGACCCCAAGATCCTCGGGCACATACCTCACATGTTTGTGAGGCTGGCTTATCTGTGAAACAAAGTTAGTGTTTCTGTGGTGGCTTGAACTGGCCGAAAAAGATTGTTGTCTGAGCTTGGTCTTATGTACTACTGGAAGGTGGAAGGGACGGGCTGTTATCTGCTAAGTCCCCTAGCAGTATGAACCTTGAGAAGAGGTGGACTGCAGGACCTGTTGGAAATGGGGGCAGGTCCTGTTTAGGAGGCACTGGGTTGGAGCAGATTAGAAGGGAGGTTGGGTTCAGTTCTCTCCACATGTAGCGGCTGGGCCCCTCAGGCAGCCAGCCTGATAATAAGCACTCACTGAATTCCTATTCCAAACACTGTGCTAGGCACCGTGGGGGATAGAGGGAATACAAAAGAAATAGAAACCATCTGTCCAGCCACCAAGGAATTAGTATAATTGGAGAGACAAGACACATGCATAAGGAGCTGAAATCTATTGCAAGGCAAAGAATACAACAGTGGTATGGCACAGAACAAATAGAGAAGGGCTCTGGAATGTGCAATAAAGGAGTGACCAGAAAAGGGAGGCAGCTTCGGGCTGTCTTCAGAAGATGGGATTGAGGTGGGAGGGGTGGTATAATATTTCTCAAGTGCTTACTGTGTGCCATGCAATTCACATCGTTTAGTTCTCACATTGCCCCCATTTGGGAGATGAGAAGACAGAACCCCAACCCTGGGATTTACATCCAGGACCATTAGACTCCAAAGTCCCTGTTCGTTCTGTCGTTCTGCTGTTCTGCTGTACCCCACTATCTAGTCCCTTGCTTTGGCTGGAGGGACTTCTAGGATATTTACATCTGGAGCATAAGTATCCACCTTCCTCAATCCCAGACTGAGTGGGAGTTGCTGCTTTGGGGGCTGACTGCAGTTTTCTGGTCCCAGGGGTAACCCAGAGCACTGTGTTCTCCTGTGAAGCTCACAACCCCAAAGGCCTGGCCTCTTCTCGCCCAGCCACTGTTCATCTTCAAGGTAGGAGGACTGGAATGGAGGGAGGGGAGGGGAGGCAGGGGAAGGGAGGGGAGGTGAGGCAGGGGCATTCTCAGCAAGCTGTTCAGCAGTGGATAAAGGCAAAATCATTTGGTGTTTTATCTCCCCTCAGCCCTGCTGGGATCTGAGGGATGAGGGGTTAATTGGCATAGCTCCATTCCTAGTGGGAGCACCTGAGACCCTGCCATGCCTGAGATGAGAATAGAAACCTGACGTCACAGCAGATTTCCCATCACGAAGCAGAGCTCTTGGGAGGGAGGGAGAGAGGGAGCCAGCAGGAGATGGTCAAGGCTCATGCCCAACCTTGCTTCTGCCAGCCCCTGTGGAGGGAAGAGGGGAGGGGAAAAGAACCTGGTAGGATGAGAGAGGAGACCCAAAAGGCTGGTGTGTAGAGGGAAGGAAGGGGGGGCGGGGAGCCAGCGTGTGGAGGAATGGGCTGTGGCTGCAGGGACTGCCTCTTGTTTGTGTCTCCCAAGGCTGAGGTGCTGTCCCTGCACACACCCACTATTTTATCCTTTTCCTTGGTCAGACAGGGCCCCTGATTCGGGGAGAGGCAACCTCTCTCCACAACCTAGGCACTCTCCCAGGTATGAGCAGCTGTCTCCTACCGGTTGCTTGGCTTATATATTAACTGTGGTCCTGGGAGTGCTGAGTAGACATCTTTAGCTTGGGGATGGACGGCAGACCCTAGGGAGGGACTCAAGGCTTGACTCTCAGGCCTTGTGCTCCCTCCTCTCATATCCTTCCTGGGCACTGAACTCCAGGGCACTTACTCTAAGTCCCCATCCACAGCACTGCCTGCAGCTCCTTTCAACATCACAGTGACAAAGCTCTCCAGCAGCAATGCTAGTGTGGCTTGGATGCCAGGTGCTGATGGCCGAGCCATGCTCCAATCCTGTACAGTCCAGGTAAGCTGAGAGGAGGGGACAGGCTCTCCTGGCCGGTGGCAATTTGTGGACATTGGTATCACATTTGTCTAGACTTGCCCATGGGGCTTGGTCTCCAGCTCTGTTCAGGTGTTGTTCCCTTAGCAGGAATAGCCCAGGCTACCCCCCCACCCCCACCCTTATCATAGGGTGCTCTGGCAACCAAGGGACTCTGCAGATTGGCTTAAACCCATGCATTCTTCAGGCTGGAAAGCAGATCAGTCAAGCAGATATGTCATGTCTGGAAGAGTTTTTCTTATGTTGTCGAAAATCCAAACCTTTAATTTGTCTGATACCTGCACCCTCATGCCTCGCCCCCTGACTCATGCCAAAGAGAACAAGGGGACTAGAAGGAATTCTAAGCCCCAGAGAGTGAAAAACCTTGGTAAGGTGGTACTAAAACCAAGAGGTGATGCAGGCTTATTTATTTTCACATGTTTACTCAAAAGGTATTTAATGAGCACCTTCTAGAAACTGTTCTAGGCAGTTCCCCAGGTAGGGGAGGCTCCTCCTGCTCTGGGCTCCACCATTTAGTTGAGCCCACTCTGGCCCTCCTTTGACCACACCCCTTGCCCCTGTATGAGGAATCTGCAAGGCCAAGGGGACATGCCTATCCTGATCATGAGGAGAACCCCTACTCCCGCCCCAACCACCACACTACACCACACCATACTCTAGGTACTCAGGATCTCTTGTCTAATGGCAAGTCTGCTTCCGGGCCTGTGTGGGCCTCTTCCCTGGTCCATCCTTGGGAGGGTATGGTATGTGCATCTCTGTCCAAAGGGCAGCCATTTGTGGAGGGATGGTATGCAGGCAGCATTTCCACACCTGTGCACACAGGGTACAGATCTTTGTGCTACGTTGGAGTCCAAGGATTTGGAGGATTATATTGGGTCATTGGAAAAGTCATGACGCATTTTTGCAACGAAAAACATAGAAAAAATGTCATGACTTTTCCGACAACCTAATATTTGTCAATATATTAAGATAAGAAATATTTTATTTAATAATTTGTTATCTGATTTATAACATTTAAATATTTAGCTATATGGTACATGAAACTCCATTTGTACTCTTGCCCTGGGCTCCCCAAATGTAAGGTAAAGGCCTGGTGTGTGGTACCTCTGGGGTCCCAGTTACTCTGCCTTTGAGAAACGCCAAGACTGTACAGCCTGGGTGCAGACAGTTACAATAAGTGGTAACTACTCTACCTGAGTTATGCACCAAGAACAAAGGGGCATGACTTTTCTGGAGTAGTTGAGAAAGTCTTTCACAGAAAAAGTGGTATTTGTGTTGAGTCTTAAAGGATGAATTGGACTTTGCTAGGAAGAGCAGGTCATTCTAAGCAAAAGTAACAGCATTTACAAGGCATGGGAGTATGGAACCTGGTGTGTTAATGGAGTATGTTACTGGAGTGGGGGCCAGTGGAAGGGGGTGTGTTACAAGTGTTTGCTGATAGACTTAGAGAGGAGGCATTAGCATAAGGCCCCTCCACCCCATACCCATACCAATCCCATCTGCCATTTCGCTCTACATCGTTAGTTTTCTGCTTTTCTGTAGGTGACACAGGCCCCGGGAGGCTGGGAGGTCCTGGCTGTTGTGGTCCCTGTGCCACCTTTTACCTGCCTTCTCCGGGACCTGGCTCCTGCCACCAACTACAGCCTCAGGGTGCGCTGTGCTAACGCCTTGGGGCCTTCTCCATATGCTGATTGGGTGCCCTTTCGGACAAAGGGCCTAGGTAAGGGACTTACAGAGCAGAGTGGCTGGGCAGGGCTGGAGCGGGGAAGGGGCCTTGTTGGCCCTAGCTCTGAATGGAGTTGACTGGGTGAGGACGCTACCTGAGTGAGCTTCATGCATCATTTGGCAAACCCAGTGCCTGCAGCATACTTATGAACTACATAAATCAGCCCCTTTCCCATGCAGCTCTAGTTCTACTGGGTGGAGTAGATAAGCAAAGGAGAAAAGATCAGATAATTAGTAACTGGAGTGCCCAAGGTGGTCCAGGAATACCTCCATAAATTGATCTGAGGTCTGATTGATAAGGAAGGAGCCATGTTTGGTAGAAAATCACTGCAGGAAGTAGGCATAGTGAGTGCAAAGACCCCATGGCAGGAACTTGCTTGGACTTCTCTAGCAATTGCAAGGAGGCTGGCAGGACTGTAAAAGGGGAGTAGTGAGGGATGTGGTGACTGAGGCAGTCACCAAGGTGAGGAAGAGCAACATTCAGCTTTTGGAGGACTGTCGTTGCTCAGCCCTCCTCCCCAGGATTGGGTGAGAGCAGGTAGAACCGGGAGGCGAGCTCTTCTCCCACCTGTTACTCTCTGAGCTGTTTAGTTCTTGAGAGTTGTTTCCGAAGGCCTGCCTGGGATAGTGATGGTGGGAAGGGCAGGACTCTTAGCAACCTTCTCTCTTTGGGTACAGCCCCAGCCAGTGCTCCTCAGAACCTCCATGCCATCCGCACAGACTCAGGCCTCATCCTGGAGTGGGAAGAAGTGATCCCCAGCGGCCCTTTGGAAGGCCCCCTGGGACCCTATAAACTGTCCTGGGTTCAAGACAATGGAACGCAGGTAAGGGGCGACAAAAGCCTCTAGTCTCTAGGTGTAGCAGAGTCATCCCTCAGGGCGTTAAGGCCTTTAGAGCTTCAGAATGGCTGTCCTTGGTGGGCCTAGGGACCTTGGTGGGATGGGCCTCCCACCACCCCAGGAAGTCCACTGCTCCCACTTTTCCCTTCAGGCTGCACTCCTTATTGAATTATATCTACTGTTAGGATTGCATCCAGTGGCCATTTTGTAGTAAAGTGGGAAACACATTTCTGCACAAACTGGGGGAGGGTACAGATAAGGCTTTCTGATCCCCGGCTGATCCCCTCCCATCCCCCACCTCTGCATTCTGGGACTGAGCCTTGCTTGTGTCCCGGAGAGGCCTCTGCAGCCTGGAGCAGGAATGTGGTAACTTCTATCAGGCTGTGCTCCTGCAGCCTCTGAACCCAGAGTGTCACTAGGCTCCTATGTTCTTAGCTACACCTTTTTTTCTAGTCTTCAAGCCCAGCTGGAGGCCTTTTCCTCAGACTCAGTGTGGGATGGGGGCTTTTCCTGGCTGCAGGGTGAGCTGATAGTGGAAGGGACCTGGGCCAACTTGACAGTCTGGGATCCCCAGAAGGACCTGACTGTGCGTGTGTGCATCTCCAATGCCGCTGGCTGTGGGCCCTGGAGTCAGCCACTGGTGGTCTCTTCTCATGATCATGCAGGTGAGGCCTATAGAGGGAAAGGATAGGGGATTGGGGCTTTCAAGAGCACCCTAGACTGGTGGGGGGAGGCTGGCAGCACCTTACCTCTAATAGGCCCAAAGACTTAGAATGAAGCAGTTGAGGCTAGGGTTGATATTTCAGCTATATCTCATTCTCCTCCCCCTGCCTCAGAATTAGAATAGAAATCCCTGGTGATGCTGTAGGTCCCAAAAGCCAGGACCTGTAACTGATGGGTAGAAGCTCTTGGGTCTTCTTTTAGACTCTCTTTCCACTTGGAACCTTCATTGACTTAAGGGAGTCTCTTAACCAAGCCAGATGGCTGTCATCAGAAAGTTCCAAAGGTACTTCTTGGTGTCAGCCTACCTCAAGCCCCTGTCTCTCACAGGCCAGCAGGGCTCTCCCCACAGCCGCACATCCTGGGTGCCTGTGGTCCTGGGTGTGCTGACAGCCCTGGTGACGGCTGCTGCCTTGGCCCTCATCCTGCTTCGAAAGAGGCGGAAGGAGACACGGTTTGGGTAAGGAGTAGGGACACGGAGGGAGAGGCAGGTGGTGACTGGAGACCTTGGGCTGACCCCAAGTCTTGGATTTCCCTTTAGGCAAGCCTTTGACAGTGTCATGGCCCAAGGGGAACCAGCCGTTCATTTCCGGGCAGCCCGGTCCTTCAATCGGGAAAGGCCCGAGCGCATCGAGGCCACGCGTGAGTGGTGGGAAATCATAGGAGGGAAAAATGGGCTGTCTTATGCCCCTGTCCTCATTCATTTTACTAATTCATCGATTTGACCAATATGCCTGAAACTTGATGAGTCCAAAGTACACAGTATGGAAGAGACACACAGACCTACTCTTGTGGAGGTCGCCTTCCTATCGGTGGGAGAGCGAAACTAAGCTCATCTCTGGTCTGCGGGTGGAGCTGGGTGCAGGAGGCAGGCTGGGTTTGCCATCAGGAACCAGAAAGCTTCCTCTCCCTTCTCACCACTTCCTCCCCAACAGTGGACAGCTTGGGCATCAGCGATGAACTGAAGGACAAGCTGGAGGATGTGCTCATCCCAGAGCAGCAGTTCACCCTGGGCCGGATGTTGGGGAAAGGTACATAGGGCTGTGCAGGGATTGACCTGAGCGGAGTTTGCTGTGTCTCAGTGTGTTTGGTTGCTCCCATCACTTTGAGGGTGTGGATTTAGGTCAGCTCCTATAAACAGGATATGCTTATAGACTCCTGAGTTTGGGACGCTTAGGGGAATGGTAGCTGGGGACAAGGAGTGCTGAGGAGTTAATCCCAGCATCCTTTGCGTTGGCTATGGATGAGGGAGCATCCTCCAATGGCTCCAGAACCTAATGATTTTATGTCTCTACGGAGGGTCACCTGGGAGGGAAGGGGATAAGGGACAGGAGGGCAGGGGAACTCACCATCATTTGGATTCGTTCCTAGGAGAGTTTGGTTCAGTGCGGGAGGCCCAGTTGAAGCAGGAGGATGGCTCCTTTGTGAAAGTAGCTGTAAAGATGCTGAAAGGTGAGTGGGGAATAGGAGATATGGAGTGAGGGTGTCACTTGGGAGGTTGCAAGGGGTGACCGATCCTGAAGCAGGCTCTGCTGGGCCCCGAGACTTTTCAAGGAGAGTTAACACTAACTGGGATGCCACGTGAATAATCCATAGGCATGAACCCACACACATTCGTGCCCCAGGCTTTGCTCTCTCTCATGAGCAGTGACTGTCCTCTGGCCTCACTTGGGGTGATGAAAGCTGTGGTTGGTTGAGCTGCAGGACTGTCCAAACCAAAAGGAAGTCATTAGCAAGTGGAGAAATTGTTGGATGGCACCACACCTGTAGCAGGATTTTTCCTGCTCATGGTCAGACTGTTTCCTGCCCCCCCTGGGAAGCCCAGGACATCTGAAGGACAAGACCTTCGGTCAGAACAGTGGGCACATCTTCCTTATTTCCTCTCTCCCATCCTTTTCTACCAGCTGACATCATTGCCTCAAGTGACATTGAAGAGTTCCTCAGGGAAGCGGCTTGCATGAAGGAGTTTGACCACCCACATGTGGCCAAGCTTGTTGGTAAGCCCCTTCTTGGGGGAGGCAGATATAAAATAGGGCTAAAACTGTGCTCCCCGAGGGTGGGAGGGCAGCTTATGGGGGAGAAATTTGGACTTACCTGGTGAGTAAGCAGATGGCAAAATAACCAAGAGGGTCCTGGCTGAAATCTGATCAGACTCCAGGCAGGGAGTTTGGTTTGCAGACCTGTACCAAAGGTCTGCACATGAAGACTGCTCATGTGAAGAAAGGAGGGGACAGAGAAGATGCTCTAGAGATCTGGGGCCAGCCAGAGTCCTTGGGTGGTCGCCAGGCCAGTGTGGAACTTGAGGGATAAAAGGGAGCAGAGCCAGGGCTAGAGTTAGAACCCAGCAGGTGGGGACTCATGCAGACACCTGAGCCATCCTTTGACCTTTATGTGCCCTGTTCCTGACGCTCTCTTGTTCTCAGGGGTGAGCCTCCGAAGCAGGGCCAAAGGCCGTCTCCCCATCCCCATGGTCATCCTCCCCTTCATGAAGCACGGGGACCTGCACGCCTTCCTGCTTGCCTCCCGGATTGGGGAGAACCCCTTTGTGAGTGCCTGGGGTAGGAGTGGCCAGGAGTTGGAAAGGGACAGAGACCCTGCCTGGGAGAGAGGTTGTGTGGGTGGGAGGGCCATCTGAGCTGGTTGGGAGAAGGCGGGCTCTGAGTTTGACTCTATGCTGGCAGGCTTCCTTTTTCCTCACAAGGCCCTGCGGGGAATTTTAGGCTGGGCAAGGGACTTTTCTCGGAGAAGAGACCCGTGCAGCCCCAGATTGGGGGAGCCTTGATTCCTGGGTACTCTGAAAGATTTGCCAAAGCTTCCTTCCTTGGGAAGTCCCTCTCTCCCCTTCCTTTCAGTGATGCTGAGGATAGTCCTTAGGCTTTCTGTCCGGGGAATCCCATTCATCCTGTGCTAGCTGTGTGGACAGACAGATCCAGCCTGAGCTTGCCCTTTCTGCCCGCCAGAACCTGCCCTTGCAGACCCTGATCCGGTTCATGGTGGACATTGCCTGTGGCATGGAGTACCTGAGCTCCCGGAACTTTATCCACCGAGACCTGGCCGCTCGGAATTGCATGTATGTGAATTCTGGGGAGTCAGGGGTGGGAGGGAGTGGCTAGTGATCAGCTCTTGCCTGAGGCAGTAACTACTGTGTGAGGGGACAGCTCAGGAGCAAAGATGCCCGAGCTTTAGTGAGGCTGCCAGCCTGGGGAAAGGCTGACCCCATCTTCCCAATACCCCTCACAGGTTGGCAGAAGACATGACGGTGTGTGTGGCCGACTTTGGACTCTCTCGGAAGATCTATAGTGGGGACTACTATCGTCAGGGCTGTGCTTCCAAATTGCCTGTCAAGTGGCTGGCCCTGGAGAGCCTGGCTGACAACCTGTATACTGTGCACAGTGATGTGGTGAGCATGGTGGCACAATGAGGTCCCGTGGTAATGCAAGTGGTGTGGCCTAGTGCGTGGGTGTACCTTTTTAGGATCCTCAAGGGCCCAGCCAGGTCTGTACCCTTGGGCCTTGGCTGCTTTGTATGAGGCCCCTGAGCCTCAGGGCTCTGCCTGGCTCAGGAAGCCTAGTGACACCTCTCCTCTGACCTTGATCCTGTCCCAGTGGGCCTTCGGGGTGACCATATGGGAGATCATGACTCGTGGGCAGACACCGTATGCTGGCATTGAGAATGCTGAGATTTACAACTACCTCATCGGCGGGAACCGCCTGAAACAGCCTCCGGACTGTACAGAGGACTTGTAAGTGCCCCGGGAAGGGGGTTCTGGGAGGAAACAGGATCACCATGGGCCAGTGGCAGCTCAGAACCTCGACTGGACTTTTTTTTTTTTTTAAATATCATGTCATTTTTTAGAGGGAAGACTGACATTCACCCAAACTTTCTCTTCATCTTCCCTTCCCTGTTTTCTTTCTCTTCCCCTTTTCCATCCCATATTTTCTTGCTTCAGCCTTTTCCTATCACTCTGTTTTCTCCAGTTTCCATGGAGAACCAAGGAACCCTGAGGGCAGAAGTTACAGGGATGAGCAGCAGTGCAGGTTTCCATGTCACCTTCTCCCAACCCCCACTCCTGCTCAGTCTCCGGCTAGTCTAAGAAAACCTCCTAGGCTGAGCTCTCCCTAAGAAGGCTGCACAGGGGCAAGGAAAAAAACTGCTGCTCCATCACATTCCTTGCTTGACAAGGAGGGGGTGCTGGGGGCGGGAGGTTGGGTTCCTTTCTTGTCTTGGCCTCTCTTGAGGGAGTGGATAACAAACGGAGATCCTGGGGAGAAGGAAACTGCCTTCTTTTCTGTCTGGAAGCCTGGAGTCCTCGGGAGTGGGGTGGGTGGTGATACACCCACTGCACAGGGGAGTGTCATGAACTGCTTGTGACTAGAAGACGGTATCACATTAGCTGGGCACTTTACAGGCATTCTTTCAGGTAATCCTCCTCTAACCCTATGAGAAAATGACTTATTATCCTCATTTTGTAGATGAGGAGCTGGGATTAAAGAGGTTAAGTAACATGACCAATGTCACACAGCTATCAAGTGGATGAGTTGGGGTTTGAACCTAGATCCCTCTCATTTTAGAATATGTGCCTCTTAACCATGATACCAGCTGTTATTTGTCTGTTCTAGTGTTATTCCTTCACCCAATGCAAGCCAGAGTCTCCCCAGGCCCCCAGAGGACCTTTTTAGTAGTACCAGCAGGAGGGAGTTCATAGTGATCCAGGGAAGAAATCTGCTCCCTATGTCTTGCTGTGGGGTTGGACCTCCAGAGGTCCAAGAATATGGACAGATAGAGGAAGGCTCCGCCTGAATGGTGGGGTCCTCTTTCACTAGGACAGTGGGTTTGAAGTGCTCTAAGCCTGGACTGTGGGTGAGAAGGAAATCTGAGTGCACGAACCAGGCTCTACTTCTCCTATTCATTCAGCAGAGCTCAGGGCATGGCAGGCGCAGGAAGCTTGGGCCTCCCCTTGGCTGCAGCCTGCCTGGGCTTCTGGAGCTGCAGAGACTTTGCTGGGCTGTGGAGACCAGTCCCTGGCTTAGTCTCCTGGGCGGGAACTAGTGTTGTCAATAGAGGGTGGGCGGACGCCGGCCTCCCACTAGGCAGCCTGGTGGACAGGCGCCAGTTGGCTCCTGTTGCAGCCTTGACAATGTATCCCAGCCTGGCCCCTGGACCCATGGCTCGGGACGATTCTCACGGCCTATTTGGTGTCTGGCATGATTGCCCTCCATCATTGGGGGCCCCCAGTCAGAAAGGCTGGTTTGGGGCCTTTATTGTGTGCACAGGCCAGCGAGTCAGGCTCTGTCTGACTAGCTCTGGTGTCAGCCTGAGACATTCCCTGGGAATGGGATACGATCTCAGGGAACCTGTAATGCTCCTGAAATTGCATATCAAAAGTGCTCCAGCCAGAGGAAGAAAGCTGGAAGCTTTTCTCAGATTCTCACAGGTGTCCATGAGCAAAGAGGATTTAATACTGCCTGAGTGGGTGAGGATTTAGGACAAAGGGTGATTACTGAAACCCACATTCCAGCGTGTTCTGCCAGACAAAAACACTCCTAGCACCCCCTCCTAAGACAACAGAGGAGAGACTCTGGTTTCCAATAGCAACTCCATCACTTTCTACCTGTGTGACCTTAGTCAAGGTTCTCAACCTCTCTGTGCTTCAGTTTCCACACTGGTAAAATAGGGATCACTTATTTCATAGGGCTGTTGTGAGAACTAAATAGTAAACATAAAATACTTAGAAGAGTGCATGATACATGGTAAGCCCTATACATGAGTGTGTTAAATAAAATTTTAAAAATTCTGGTTCCATACGATTAAGGGGCCTCTGCTTTTGAGGGAAGGACCATCCTTCCCCTTTCTTCTGGTTCCTCACTACCTCCCCTCACTGTTCTGTCTGCCCCAGGTATGAGCTCATGTACCAGTGCTGGAGTGCCGACCCCAAGCAGCGCCCGAGCTTCACATGCCTGCGAATGGAGCTGGAGGACATCCTGGGCCACCTGTCTGTGCTGTCCACCAGCCGGGACCCCTTGTATATCAACCTTGAGAGAGCTGAGGAGCCTGTAGAGGGAGCTAGCCTGGAGCGGCCTAGTGGGGACCAGGCCAGTGGTGGGGCTGAGGATGGCAGTGGCATGGGGGCAGCGGGGGGCATCCCCAGTGACTATCGGTACATCCTCAGCCCTGGAGGGCTAGATGAGCGGCCCCGGCAGGGGGAGCAGCAGCCAGAAAGCCCCCTCAACGAGGCCCAGAGGATGATATTGCTGCAGCAAGGGCTACTGCCCCACAGTAGCTGTTAGCCCCACAGGCAGAGGGCATCTGGGGCCATGTGGCTGGCTCTGCTGGCTGCTGTGCTGGCTGACCTAGCCCTGTCTGACCCCAGCCCAGGCAGCAAGGCGTGGAGGCTCCTGTGGTAGTCTTCCCAAGCTGTGCTGGAAGCCTGGACTGACCAAATCGCCCAATCCCAGTTCTTCCTGCAGCCACTCTGTGGCCAGCCTGGCATCAGTTCAGGACTTGGCTGGGTGGAGGTGGGCCAAGCCTGGTTGTCTAAACCCAGGCAGCTGGCAGGAGGGGGTGGTTATGTTTCCATGGTTACCATGGGTGTGGAGAGGAGTTGGGGGAGAGTACATTCAGCCCTGTGGGCCCCTACTCTCCCGGCTGTACTGCCCCTGCTGCTTCAGTGCATGAATTGAGGGGTCTCTGGCCTGGGGGCCCAGCTATGCCCATGCTTGGGCTTAAATGCCCAGGTTTGTCCCTCCTCACAAAGAGATGCCCTTGTATTATTCCCCTTTAGGTGAGAGTTGGTAAGGGGTTGGTACAGTCAGGACCTAAGCCCAGTGATAAGAAGCAGTGGGACATTCTCAGGTCTGAATCACTGTCACCTTCCTGATTACCCATCCTGCCTAGGCCAGGAGCAAAGGTCAGCTGACCAGGTCCCAGCGAGTCATGCTAGATTACCACAGGCTACCATTTGCCCAGCTTCTAAAGGCAATGCCTGAGCCTGGCAAGAGGAAGGGGTGCTGTAGGGCTTGCCCAGGAATGAGTGAGGCCAGAGAGGAGTCCAGGAGCACCTCTTCATGCCCTCTTAGAGTGAGCATGCTACCAAATCCCCAAATATCCTAAGACTAACAAAGGCAGCTGTGTCTGAGCCTAATCCTTCCATGCAGTGTCCCTCAGTTCCAACTTCCCCTCTCACTGGAGACCCTCTTCTGTCCCAGGTCTCCTGAGACAGAGAAAACAGGCCTGGTGGCTGGTGTGGGTGAGGGGGAGTTCCTGGAGCCTGGACCTCAGCCCTGGCTGGGGGAGTGCATGGGGTGGGCCCTAGCTGTTAGGGACATTTCCAAACCATTAGATGCTGTTTAAAAAGAAATAAAATTGAAGACTGAAGACGCAAGCCTTTGTCACTTAAATGTTTACTTTGTTCCCAGATCACCAAAATGAAGCATCTCTGCATAGATAAAAGTCTGGAAAGACATACGCCAAAATGTTAGCAGCTGTTATCTTTACATGATGTGATTAAGGAGAGTTTTTTTTTTCCTTTGTGCTTTCCAAGTTTTCTGCATTGAGCACAAAATGCTTTTGTAATTAGGGAAGACCCCAAAGAATCTTATATTGAAGATAACACATAGTCAGTGTAGACAATGAGGAAAATGCAGAAAATCATTTAAAAAATGCCAAATACCTATATCCTACCACCTAGAGATAACCACCATTGACCTTTTGAAAATGCAAATGTTTTGAAAAAGTTCTTTCTTTACCCTGGAACAAGGACAAAGACGCTGCTTTGGCTGTCTCCTACCCTTCTATCAGACTTTTCCTTCTATATGGGGTATGGAGACTTTGTTCTCACCTTTACACTTGCCTGGAGCCAGGAGAAGTTCTGGAAACAAGTGGGCAAAGAGAATGGTGAGCCTCTTGAGGATTAAAAATAGTATGAAGTTTGCTTCTAAGTATTTCCACTGGAAAATTTTTAGTTTAGAAGCTTTTAGAGCAAGCTCATGGGAACTAACAGCAGGAGACCTGAGAAACAGGTCCAGCTCTGTGCTGAGGGGTGTGGGAAGACTGGGCGGGACAGAGAGGTATTGCAGTGCTGGCTGAGGGCAATGGAATGGGGTGGGTGTTACTGAAAGCAAATATCCTGAAAAACCTGTTTCTGGTACTCCAGATTCTGGTTCCCACATGGATCATTAGACCTGAACTGATTTCCAGGGAAGTGGCTTTCAGAATGTTTCCTGCTGTGATTAGCTTTAACTGCAGGTAATGATTATCTGTGAGGTAGTGTTTGGGAATTATTGATGGAGACCTTTACTCTCAAAGAATTGTCCATTAATGGTCTCCTACTATGTGCCAGGCACAGTTCCTAGCACTTCATATACATTATCTCATTTAAGACAGGGAGCAGTCCTCTAAGGTGGGAATATAATTATCCTCCTAGAGGACAGAAATGCAGAGTAACTTGCCCCAGGTTACATAGCTAAAGAGGGGGTAGATCCAGGCTTGAAACCCACTAAGTCAGAGAGCAGAGCCTTCATCTCTTTTTCCTCCCATCACTCCAGAGAGCAAGCACCCTGAAGCTCTATTGTGATCATGTCATCTTTTGGGTGAATTCAGTCAATAGTAAGCACCTTTTAAAATGCTCAGGAGTTCTGACATGAGTGTGGGAGTTACCTATCAGTAATTAAATCTGTGTAGATAATTTTATCAGCTCAGTATCTTCCTCAAACACTTTGGCCCTCCCATGGTCAAGGGGTTTGAGGTAGGTGATATTAGTGAAATTAAAAGAAAATATTTTTGTTGAACACACACAAAAAAGTACACAAATCAGAAACATATAGTCCTTAAGAATTGCCACAAACAGCTCTAAATAACTAGCAACCAGATCAAGAAACAATATTACCAGCACTCCAAAAGCAACGGTTGGGTCCTGCTCCAATCTGTCTCTTCTCCCCCCTCCCCAAAGGGACTTTTAACACCATGGATCAGTGGCTTTTTGAAGGTTAATATAAACGGAGTCATATAGTTTGAATTATTTTGTTTACCTTCTTTCACTTAGCAATTTGTTTTCCAGAATCCTCTAACCACAGCAATTTTGAGAGGTAGGAGTCAAAGAGAAGACATGAGTAGAAAAGTGTTTTTGTTTTGTTTTGTGTTCCTTTGTTTTTTTATTATGTCCTCTAGCTTAGTGTTTCTCATACCTCAAATAAGATCCCCCAGACAAATTGCCTCAGAATCTTGTTAAAATGTAGGCTCTGATTCAGTAGGTCTGGGGTGGGGCCTGAGACTCTGAATTTCTCACAAGTTCCTAGGTGATACCTAGGCTGCTGGTCTAAGGACCACGCTTGGAGGTGCAAGCACTATGCTCCATCAATAATTTGGAAGTGTTCAGCAAATGTTTGAAAATCATTCAATGACTGCAATATTTAATCATTTTAACAAAATAACACTAATGGAAAAGATTGGAACATCATTTCTACATCTTAAAATTTTTAATTTTTCTTTGTGTGTTTCTGATTGATATTTTTCTACTTAAAAAATTAATTAATCTTTTCAAATAGGTGTCAAATACCCATGGTAAAAAATTTGAGGGCCGGCCGAGTGGCGCGATGGTTAAGAACTCGCTTGGGATGCCAGAGGGCCCCGGTTCGGATCCCACATATGAGGCCAGTGACACTGCCCTCCACAGCTGAGATGCTGAACAACAGCTCAACCTGGAGCTGGGTTGCCATGAGTCGCCGGCGACGGCGTAGGCTGCAGCCCCTGTGGCAGTGGGTTGCCATGGGCTACTGTGTGTAGCCAGCAGCCAGCGTGAGCGGCCAGCAGCCGCAGTGAGCGGCCTTCCGGAAGCCGGCGACTGATCTGCCTTACCAGGGAAGAGCGCAATGACGGTGCCAACTTGGGCCAGTGAAGCAACATCCTCCACAACTAGATTGAAGAACAAAAATGACAGCAACTTGTCTGTTCCCCTTCCCCCAATTCCCCAGCACTGTTCCCATCCCCCCAATTCCCCAATAAAAAATCTTTAAAAAAAAAAAAAATTGAAAGGCATAGAAGGGTAGATAGTGAAAATAAATTGCCTTGCTGCTAGCCCCTCAGTTGCTCTCTCCAGAGGCAACCACTGTTACTGATTTATGGTGAAGTTTTTAAGGGATATTTTATCCATATACTTATTCTTTTACATAAATTAATGTACATACTGTTCTGCCCCTTGTTCTTTTTATTAACAATATGTGTAAGTAAATAGCTAATGGTATAGATTCTGGATATTGTTTTAAGTGCTTTCAGTGTTTATTTTAATTCATTTGATCTTCACAGCAACCCTGTGCAGTATCCACTTTATGTTTCCATTTTATGTTTAATTCAAATCTAGTATGCCCTATAGAGCCTCTACATTACGAAGATTTTCCCCCAGTTGCACATATGCATCTCCACTCCTTTGTATGATGTCAGAATTTATTTAGCAAGTTTCTTATTGGTGGGCATTTAATTTATTTCCAATACTTTGCTATTACAAATAGTGCTATAATGAATTTTTTAGGCATTTAATTTCATACTTGTAGGACTATATCTATAGGAAAATTTCTAAAAGAGAAATTGCTGAGTCAAAGAAATGTGCATTTTAATTTTCGTTGATGTTCCCAAGTTGCCTTCCATAAGCTTTTGCCTATCTGATAAGTGAGACTGGTATTTCATTGTAATTTCAGTTTGTATTTCTCTTATGAGTGAGGCATCTTATCATATGTTTAAGAGCCATTTTGATTTTCTTTGCTGTGAACTGTTTGTATATACTTTTCTACTAAATTGTTGGTCTCTTTTTATTAATATGTAAGTACTCATTTATATTTAGGGAAGTATTCCTTTGTCTGTGGTATACATGGTGTTTTTGTTGTGGTTGTTGTTTGTGTCTATGTGAGCATATGTTATGTGTGTGGCTTCTGGGTTTTGTATCACGTAGAAAGGCCTTCCCCCCTCCAAGATTATTTTTAAAAACCTATATTTTCTTCTAGTGCTTCTAAAGTTTATTTTTCGTTGTTTCATTTTGAGTCATCTAAACTGTATCTGGTAAGATATAGATCCAAATTTATTTTTCTCCGAATGGCTATCGATTTTCCTAACACCATATATTGACCAATCTATATTTTCTGAATGTTTTCTTGAATAATCTATGTATTTCTATACATTACTTCCTCTGTCATATACGATATTACATATATATTGGAGTTTTTCTAGACTATCCCATTTCCATGCACAGTACCACTACTACACTATTTTAATTACTGTACGATGTAGTTTTCCTACATGTTCCTCTTACATTTTTTTGCAATGTTCCCCTAAGGTTTAAGGGACACATCATAGGGCACAGTGTGCCTGCAGTCTAAGGAGGGAATGCAAGTTTTCCAGGGCTTTACAGAAGAGTGATTTGCCCCTGATGTCACCAGGCATGGAGGGGCACAATCAGGATCAGAACCCAGGTATCTACCTGGTTCCTCCATCTTTTCAGTGCCCCAGGGTGGGAGGGTAAAGGTGGTGGAGAGGCTGGGTCACCATCCACAGCTAACAGGTCTTTAAGTCCTGTTGATTTCACTCCTCTAGTTTCTTTTGACTGGGTTCTTCCTGCCATCAGCATCCTGAGACCTCCCATTCTGTAGACTACTGCAACAGCTCTGGAAGCTTCCTGACCTCTGCCAACCTAGACCAGGTCATAATCCCTCCCCATAAAGCCCCCTCCCCCAACACCTGGGGAATTTAACTTGAGGACTGTCATTCCCCTTTTGTAATTATAATAACTGTTTGTGACTGTCATCTGCTTCCCCCCATGTAAGTTGTGTGAGCCCAGGGGTATTCATTACAGTACCCCCAGCATCTTAGCACACAGTAGGCACTCAATAACTAGTCATTAAATGAATATGGGTGTGGGAGTACAGGGAAGGGAAGAGTAGTAAAATTCATAACTGGAGGATTTGGTAGATGATGAAGTTATTAACTGGTGCCTTGGGAAAAACTCTAACCTCGGATTTCTAAGAATTGAAAGATAGAATGTGGAAAATAATATTTATTTCACAAGTTCTTTTGAGGATTAACTAAAACTAAGTCTCTAAGTGCCTAGAAAAGTGCCTGGCGCATGGGCAAGTTCAGTAAATGTTAGGCAGGTGCCTCTCCATTTCCCCAAATTCCTGTTTTTCCCTGGGGTAAAACAAAGGAGAGAAGCTGGTTGGGCCCCCTGCCCTAAGACACAGAGAGGTGGCAGAAGTATCTGGATCATGAAAAAGGTGAAAGGAATTTTACTTTCTGACCCAGATGGCTGTGACAGAAGTTGGCTCGAGCGTGCCCCAAAATGCTGGGTGGAACACAAGGTTGCCGCCTGGGGCTTTCTATCGATGGAACCGACCAGGGGAGGCTCCCGTAGGGGACCAGGCTGGTGTCAGGAGAGCAGCCTAACCTGCTGGCCCACTAGGGAGCCAGGCCACACTGATGAGGCCACACGCGAGGTCACATGCGGGTGTGCTCCGCCCCAGCCTTGGCAGGGAAAGGCTCAGGCCAGGCAGCAGGACACAAGCCCCTTTGTCCGCAGCGTGGAAGGGCCCCAGCTGCAGGCCTGAGAGCAGAGCCACCGACTGCGAGCACGTGGCTGAGGCAGCAGGAGGGAGCGTTTCCCTGCCTGGGTAGGGTGAGAGACCCCCAGAAATCAACTGGGTGGATCCTCCCATCGCCCAGAGTACATTCCACCGTCACTGAACACCCACCCTGCTTTTGTTAAAGCTGTCTAAGTTTGTCTCTTCTGGAGGTAAAATTTAATTCACCAAGGTTTGATTTGGCCCAGAGAAAGATAAAAGAACTATGAGCTCCTGTTTTTACGCCCAGGGAGCTCAGGCTTACAGAAACAACAAAAGCGTCCCCAGTTTGTCCAGAAAGGAGCAGTATGGACAGTAGATGCCCGGAGGGCAGACAGGGAGAGAGCTAGGTGGGCGGAAGCCATCTGGGCAGAGTGGAGGCAGGAAGATATCCTAGCCAGGTGGCTGGAGCTGTGGGGGTGCCTCATGGAAACAAGGTCTACAAACACTTATTGAGCAAAAATGTAAATGAAGAGTGAAGAAATTGCTAAAGCCAAAGATCATAATCCAGTTCCACAAACAATTTTTCAATATTTTTTACAGGCTATTAGCAGTAGTCTTTTATTAGAATGAAATATTGTGTTATGTATAACATCAATATGTAAAATGGATGAAAATAATAAGCGAGGCCCTCAAAACATTTAACTCTTCATTGTTAGGAAATACTTTTATTGACCTAAGAACCATCCAAAGCTGTAGGGAATTTTTACAAGTTTACTTGAGCCAAACTGAGGACAATGCCAGGAAGCAGGTCTCAAATGCTCCAGAGGATTACAGTTTTGCAATTTCTTTTGTATATTTGGAATTAAGGAAGGTTACATGAAGGTGGGGGAAAGCAAGGTGTGGATTGGATTACAGGATAGTTAAGATTATGTGCTCTCTCTCTCTCTTTTTTTTTTTTTTAAGATTTTTATTGGGGGATTGGGGGGTGGGAACAGTGCTGGGGAATTGGGGGAAGGGGAACAGATAAGTTGCTGTCCTTTTGTTTTTCAGTCTAGTTGTGGAGGATTTTGCTTCACTGGCCCAAGTTGGCACCATCATTGCACTCTTCCTGGGTGAGGCAGATCAGTTGCCGGCTTCTGGACGGCTGCTCACGGCGGCTGCTGGCTGCTGGCCGCTCACGCTGGCTGCTGGCTACACACAGTAGCCCATGGCAACCCACTGCCACAGGGGCTGCAGCCTACGCAGGTGGCGACTCACGGCAGCCCAGCTCCAGGTTGAGCTGTTGTTCAGCATCTTAGCTGTGGAGGGCAGTGTCACTGGCCCTCATATGTGGGATCCGAATTGGGGCCCTCTGGGGTCCCAAGCCAGTTCTTAACCAACGTGCCACTCGGCCGCCCCATGTGCTCTCTTCAGGGTGCTCTCTGAGGGGTCTGAAAAACAGGCATTTCAAGGGTATGTTAACCTAGATGCACAAAAACAATGGGCAGGGATTTGTTAAAGCAAAGATAACCTTTTACTAGGGAAGTTATAGGCCTGAGGAGTGACTACCCACCATGACTTAACCATTTAGGAATTTATGATCAGATCACCCTTTGAGGTTACTTTTGGTTAGATTTAGAGAGTTTTACAAATATTAGCATATTTAATCTACTTAATAATGGTAGGAGTGTGGAGTATTATCCCATTTTTTTCCAATGAGGCACAGAAATGTTAAGTAACTTTTCCGATGTCACCTGCTCATAAGTGGCAAAGCCCTCTGGTTTCAGAGTCTGTACTCTTAACCACAAATCTATACTGTGAGAATTACTACCCCATACTATCTATAAGGAAAATGAGGGCCAAAATAATTCCTCAACATTTTTAAAATTAGAAAATATTTCTAATGCTCAGAAAAGTTTTGAAACATAGCAAGGTGTGTCTACCACCCAGCTTTAAAAAAATCTGTTTTTTTTTTCTATATTTTACTATTTGACTTTAATATTTTTCTTTGGTTGATTTCTCAGAAAGGACAGTAGTCTATGAGTTTTTGCAATATTTCTAACAGTTTCTCTATAGCCTTTATACTTGAAGATCAGTTTGGCTGGATACAAAATCTGTGGTTCACATTTTCTTTTTTTTGAGTGTCTTTAAATATGTTATTCCATTGCTTTCTGGATAAAGTGTTAACCAACAAAAAATATGTAACTTTTTCCCATGGTGTTTTTTTGCCTGGATGCCAATAATTATTTCTTGTTCCTTCAAGTCCAATAGTTTCAATAGACCATATCTCTGTATTGCCTATTCTGGATCAATTTTCCCAGATACATGGCATGTCCTTTCTATAGAGTCTCAAGTTTTAGAGTACAGCTTCCTCTTTAGTTGTATTTGCATAGTGATTTAAAAAAAAATATGGCCTCATATGTTCTGAGATTTGCCTCTTCTGATTCCCTCTCCTACTTTTGTTTGCGTCTTCTTCCCATTTGTCCCTGTCCCTGAGATTTCATTCCTGGCAGTTTCTCCTCATTGCAGGGCTTTGTCTTGGAAGGAGCTTTGTTTGTAGTTCTGAGAGTTTATAGGGCCTAGTCTGCCGCATCACCATGAGACCTTATTGCGTCTTCTGGTGCTGTTACATCCTTTGGTGAGCTGGACCCTGCAGGATCCCTTCATGGCTTCTATTGAATGTTGGTGATTGGGGGGTTCTCTGACTTTCAGGGTTGTCAAAAAGCCAAGCTCTTTCCCTTTGCCTCCCTCTGCACAGATTCTGATCCCACACAAGTTGTGTAGCTGACAGGGTTTATTCTTGCCTGCTCAAATTTGTGGATTGAAGGAATGCCTTGCCACCCAGGTGTGTGGCGATGCCATCTATGGTTTTTGGTTTGCTATCCCAGTCGCATTTTGTTGTTGTGGAAGTCTTCCCCTCTGCACTAATTTTGCCATATATTACTTTCATTGTTATGTAATCCTAAATCTTTTATTATTTACACAAAATTTTCTTTATAACCCAAGTAAGCTACATGCCTGGCAGTTATCAGCAGCTATGTTTGTCAGTCTCTTTTCTCTTGTGGAGAAACTGCCCCAAGCCCTGGCTTCATGCCCTGAGCTTAACTCTAAACTGGAGTTCTTTTGTCCCCTGAGTGCCTGGCTGCCTCTCCTGCATCTCTAGTAGGATCCTTGAAGTTTTGAGGCTTTCGTCTTGCTCATGACTTTGTGTTTCTCTTTAGTTCAGGGTCACAGAGATGATAATCTTGTTTTTGAGCTCAGAACTATCATTTTGGTGTTTTCTTTTTATATTTTATCTATCCTTGCTATATATTTAGAGCAGAGGGAGTGCCTACATGAACTCACAGAGCCATCTTGCCTCAAAGTATCTCAAAACACAGTTTTGAATGTACAATGCACAATGAACTGACAAGGCACTGAGAGAATACAAAAATGAATAAGAAAGGACTAACATTTTCAGAAGGTAACTCATAACATACCACCATTATGACACCTCCACACACCTGGGTGGCAAGGCATTTCTCTGAATCCACAAATTCAAGCAGACAAAAATAAACCCTGTCAGCTAAAATAAGGTCTCAAGACAGACTGAAAACTAGTTAGTAGAGCTAGCTATGAGAGCCTACAAGAAGAAGCAAAGACTTGTAAGTGAGGGGATAAGGAAGTAGTAGTGGCTTTGAAATGGATCCTTTAGAGGTTTCATAGTGGGAGTGTGCCTAGTGGTTTGGGAGCACCATCCTTGGAATTGGAGCACTGGCTGCCCTGTTGGAGTGTGGAGCACATACTGAAGCAAGACGCTGTGGAGTTCACAATGACTTAGCTCCATTCCCACCTCTACCACTGACGAGAGGTGGACAATCCACTTCACCTCTCTGAACCTTAGTTTCATCTATAGAAAGGGAATCGAGAGTATCCCCTGCCTCAGAGGGTTGTTGTGAGGACAATTGGTGGTAATGTGTATAAAGTTATAGTAAACTCTTTTTTTTTTTTTAAAGATTTTATTGGGGAACTGGGGGAGGGGAACAGACAAGTTGCTCTCATTTTGTTCTTCACTCTAGTTGTGGAGGGCATTGCTTCACTGGCCCATGTTGGCATTATCATTGCACTCTTCCCAGGTGAGGCAGATTAGTCGCCGGCCTCTGGACGGCCGCTCACGGATGGCTGCTCACGGCGGCTCTTGGCAGCTCACACAGGCTGCCAGCCGCTTATGCTGTCTGCTAGCCACACATGGTAGCTTATGGCAGCCCACTGCAGCAGGGGCTGCAGCCTACGC
>NW_017731442.1:1857463-1869842 GCF_001890085.2 Hipposideros armiger
CCCTCATATGTGGGATCCGAACCGGGGCCCTGCTGCTCAGAGCTGGCGTTCCAAGCCAGCTCTTAACCAACATGCCACTTGGCTGGCCCCTATAGTAAACTCTTAATAAGTGGTAGCCATAACTACCGAAGATGCCCCAAAAATGTATACACATTTTAAGAAAGGAAAAAACTGTATTAAAATTGTAATACTCAATATATACCAATAGTAAAAGATGAATACAAGTCACGTTTGACTTCTGCAATCAGAAGAGGTGCTCAAATTGATTACCATCAGCATCCAGACACTTCTGATTACAGCGAACTACTGCTTGAGCAACGTTGACCAAAGTGTCCACTTGAATCACTGTGCATGCCGTTTCAATTTTTTCCTGAAGTACCACCAGTGTTGCTGGTTTTCTACAGTTCACCACATCCTTTAAGGTCTCCCATAGGTAGACGTCAAGAAGTGTTAAGTCTGGAGAACATGGGGGAAACTCAACCGTACCTCTTTGTCCTATCCATTGTCCTGGCAAATTCTCATCGAGGTAAGTTCTCACATCTTGGTGGAAGTGCTAATAACAACTGTGTTTCTGCCATTTTCTTTGTCCTGCCTGTCACATGATGACGCTAACATTCAATTAGTAAAGCCATCTTTTGAGCAAATGTCATACTACACATTGCTACTGTAATGCAATTCAACTTTGAAAAGTAATACATAGATAACATCTATTAAAATGTGTATACATTTTTTTGGCACCCCTGGTATTAGGATTATGGAGGGTCTTGAATGTCAAGCTATTAACTTTTTAAAAGCTTAGTTGAGGGATAATTTACATAAGATAAGAAACTCAGCACTTTTGACTGTCACTCACTGGTCTTCTGTTTTCTCAAGCAGCCTCTAGAATATCATCCAGAATGATATAATATAGCCTTTATGGTAGGCAGAGCAATGTCTTCTCAGAAATGGTCACCTCTTCTTAATCCCAGGAACCTGTAAATTTTCTTGGCAAAGGGGAATTAATGTTGCTGATGGAATTAAGGTTGCTTATCGACTGATTTGGAGATGGGGATATTACCCTGGGTTATCTGCTGGACCCAATGTAATCCAGAGAGTCCTTATGAATGGAATAAAGAGGCAGAAGAAGGAAAATCAGAGGGTGTGAGAAGGACTCCCTTACGTTGCTGGACGTGGCTTTGAAGGTGGAGGGAGCCATGAACCAAGAAATGTGGATGACCTCTAGAAACTGGAAAACAACAGGAATTATTGGGTTGTTGGAAAAGTCATCACGCATTTTTGCAAAGAAAAACATAGAAAAAATATGTAATGACTTTTCCAACAACCCAATAGATGCCCCCTGGAGCTTCCAGAGAAACAGTCCTGCCAACACCTTGATTTTAGCCCAGTGAAACCCACTTTGGACTTCTGACATCTAGTACTGAATGATAATAAAAGTGTGTTGCTTAAATTTGTGGTAATTTGTTACAACAGAAATAGAAAAACTATTGTAATACAGTCTCGAATAAATGCTTGTTGGCTAATGGAATCAAGGACAAGCCTACTATTATATATTTGTCATATAATAATCCTTTTAATTTTGGGGGAGAGATTTAGTTTGGGTCATCTCCCTATAAAGCACTCACATCTTAAATAATATGGAATTCCTGGGGTGGTGCTATGGTAATTTTGAGGTTGATTGAAGAGTGCTATAGACTGGAGTGCTTGTATTTCCCCAAAATTCATTTGTTGAAACCTAATCCCCAGTGTGATGGTATTTGGAGGTGAGGGCTTTGGAAAGTGATTTGGTCATGAGGATTGAACACTTTTGAATGGGATTAGTGCCTTTACAAAAGAGACTTCAGAGAGCTCTCTCGATTTTTCCACCATGTAAGGACACAGCAAGAAGACAGCAGTCTATGAACCAAGAAGTGAGCCCTCACCAGATAGCAAATCTGCTGGCACCTTGATCTTGGACTCTGCCTCAAGAACTGTGAGAAATAAATTTCTGTTGTTTACAAGCCACCCAGTTTAAGATATTCTGTTACAACAGCCTGAATAGATTAAGACAAAGAATTTGGGATATTTCCAGATGGTATGCACCATTGATATGGTAATGATTTAAATTATATTCCCTTTGCTATCACTCTAGGTGGGCCATCAGAAGGCACACTAAGCCCCTTAAAGCAGCAGCCCTTCTTTCTTCTCCTCTGTGGGTGACTTCTTGAGCAGGGTATCTCAAAGAGGCAAGGGAGGAACATATCAGAGTGAGGTGGGTAATCTTACAAGCTATAAACGCCCACTACCCCGTCCTTTCTTTGTTGCCGACCCAGGGAATCTGCTATGCCTTTTCCCCACCCTCCACCCCCTTGAGAATCATTGTCTTAAAGCAAGTGCTTTATGAGCAGAAGGGAGAAATATACACAAAGGGATACATAAAGGGAGTTCTGAATTAAAAGAGATCTCATTTTTTTTAAAAAGGTTTTTATTGGGGAATTGGGATGGGAACAGTGCTGGGGAATTGGGAGAAGGGAAACAGACAAGTTGCTGTCATCTTGTTCCTCAGTCTAGTTGTGGAGGACGTTGCTTCACTGGCCCAAGTTGGCACCATCATTGCGCTCTTCCCAGGCGAGGAACATCAGTCACCGGCTTCTGGATGGCCGCTCACTGTGGCTGCTGTCCGCTCACGCTGGCTGCTGGCTACACACGGTAGCCCATGGCAACCCACTGCAGCAGGGGCTACAGCCTACCCGTTGTAGGTGACTCCTGGCAGCCCAGCTCCAGGTTGAGCTGTAGAGGGCAGTGTCACTGGCCCTCATATGCGGGATCCGAACCGGGGCCCTCTGGCGTCCCAAGCCAGGTCTTAACCATCGCGCCTCTCGGCCGGCCCGAGATCTCATTTTTACTTAGAGCTTGTTCTCTTGTTCTATGACTATACCCAAACTGTTGACCTTTTTCTGTGGATACGGCCTTCCCAGAGCATGCAAAAGTGCCGGGAAGACTGAGCCCAGCTGTGAGTTTCTTCCCATCCTTTCTTTGTCACCTGCAGTTCTGGGAAGACCAAGTTCCATTAGCTAGTTTTCTTCCTGGATGCTAGAGAACCCTCCTGTCCTGTTTGAGCAAGGTTCTGGTCCCAGAGTGAGGGATTGTGTGCTGTGTCTTATCTGGGTCTTCAGTAAATGAATCCCCATGGCTTCAGGCTTCTGCTCCTGCAGAAGTCAAAATCCTCTTTTACCCTTTGCTGGGTTGCCACCATCAGGACTTTCTTTATTGGACCCTATCTGTTACTTCTCTGGCTTAAAAATACCCTAGTAGATCCTAGTTCTGTAAAAAAAAAAAAAAAAAATTCTAGATGATCTCTCAGTTCCTTTTTAGCTTTGTGATTCTGGGATTGTTCTGTCTCCACCATGTCTCCGGCCAAATTCTTGGAGTAATTTCTTGGATGAAGAAGTCATATTTCTCTACTGGATTGTTCTAACCTAATCTGCAGCTTATTTTCTTCAGAAGGTCCATCTGTCAGGATGGTTGCCATTTTGCCCATGCTCTTCATCATGTTTGCCTTTAGGGATCTCAGATACTTCTGTGCTTACTATCAGTTGAGTGAGAAAACTCTTCTCCTTATTATTATTATTATTATTATTATTATTATTATTATTATTTTAGATTCTCTTCTTCTTAGCTGCCCTGGGCATTCCTCTGCTCCAACCCAAGCCTGGCTCAATGACTCAGGCCTGGCTCATGGCCCCCGTTCCTGCCCATTCACTGCTGCAACCCCTTTTCTTAGCTGCAAACGTCCACTCAGATTGGGGTGAGGAAGGGGAACATGGCCTCCATAAGACCACACTCTTACCTCTTGTAATATTTTCAAACACAAGTTAAACCAGAATATAATCAGCTTCCAACACTGGAAGGCACATGTTTCTCCACAAGGAGGAACCGTGTGTATGTGCTCACCTCTGTTGTACTGAACTCAGGACAGCATTTTGGCACCACGCAAGCATAAAAAAGTGCAAAGGATGTGCTCAGCCAAGTGCTATCCCTTCCTGAGGTCCTGGGGAATAGAGAAGCTTCCCCTGAACCATTTTTTTGGGGGGCAGGAAGTTTCTGGGCTGCCCTCTTCGCTCCTCCAAGGAATGGCCTATGTCTCTCCCAGTTCTCAGTTCCAGTGCTGACGTTCCTTCCACCAGCACTATCCCCAGGAGCGCCTGACTCTGCTCAGGGTTTAATGACCCTTGGATGAGGGTACATTGGGCCCCTGTAGGTGTAGGTCACATTCCAGCTATCAGGGGTCCTAGATTCAACCCCATTCCAGAGTCCATAAGCAGTAATTCAACATTTCTAGGGGCTTAAAGTCAACTTTGCCTTTATATCCTTGGGTCAGAGATTTTTTTCTGGGACCATCTGGACTCCCTGGGGTTGCTGCCAATACAACAGAAGGGAAACTCCAGCCCAGTCCAGGTTGACTGGCCGTAGGATATCAGTGTGGTTTCCTGTGATGTTTTCCGCTCACCAGGTCGGTCAACTACAGCGTGTTCCTGTGTTTCAGAGAGTCTTAACAGTGGAGATGTTTGGTTCCTCCAAGGGGCACAGGAGGAAAACAGTGAGGAAGAAATCTGGGGGGACAAAGTTTCATGCAAAAAAAGGGAGAGGAAGTGAGTGATGCTAAGGGAGGAGAAAAAAGCAAACAGCAGCTGCAGCAGCAGCAGCAGCAGCAGCAGAGAAAAAATCAGGAGTGTGAGTGTGTGAGGGAATGGCAGAAAGGCAGGGTTCTGCTCATGATAGTATTAACTGGGGTTCCTGGTTAACATTTTACAGCGACCCATCAAATATGCATAAGAAAGGAAGGAAGGAGCTTGTAGTTTTAACTGATGTTTGCAGTCCCCACTGGGTAGAGCTGTGGGCTAACTCTCCAGGTTTCCTCTGCAACTCTGTCTGGGTGTTCAGAGTTGGGGAGACTAGTGCAGCCGAGTGGCTTTGTTGTATTCCCTCGCCCCCATATTGACAGAGGGTCCCCTACATCATAGCAGGTGAGATGCTAATAGCTCTCTGAAGAAAATTCACTTTATTTTTCTTGGGTTTTCCCTCCTTTCATTCTGCTTTGTTTCCTGTTTTGGCCTGCTTGACACTGGATACGTTACTACACCTTACTGAATCTTCTCATATATAAAATGGAGATAAGAATACTTTCTTTGGCCATTTCACTAGAATGCTGCAAAAATCAAATCAGCTCTCATTTATAAAGGTGCTTTGCGTATTGCAAATTACAACACAAGTGATAATTGTGATGGCTGTAACCTATGATGAAATTGCTTTCCCCAACACACAAGCTTTCCATCTCTCAGTGTGATTGTCAGGAAGGGTACTATTAGTGTGTTTTTAGAATTTCTCTATCTCCTAGGCTAGCAGGAAAAGTTAATGAGAACTCAGAAAACAAGTGCTGGATCATGGGGGTTAACATGAAATCTGTCTTCTCAGTGTTTAAAATTCTATGGATAATGATTTTCTTCACGTATTCACAACTCGCAACCTTGCTCCCCCTTCATTCAGTTAAGCAGGTATTCTAGGGCTGAACTCCCCAAGAGCTATGTATTCAGACTTTGCATATCCATTTAGAAGGAGCCTATGCGGCCCCAGAACATCTGGCCCCATGTAGTAAATACTGAGTGCGTGTGACCTTGAAAATGCTATAGAAATAAAAAATGGAGTAGCAAGGAGGGCCTTCTGTGTGACTATGATGAGAGGGGAACAGGAAAAGTGACTAAGAAAAGAGCTGATCTCTGGTAGAAACATAAGGACCAACATCTACGTAGCTAAGCAGTGACTAAGAGGGAATGAAATATGTTGTAAAAACTCAAGAAGAGGGTTTGAGCCTGTGCAAGGAGCAAAAGTAATGGGGGAAAGACAGATATTTTAGAATCTGTGGGTATCTTTCTCTTCTGCTAGGAGAGAAAGAGGATTGGTGGGGCTTTGGGGGCTATATAGAACTTTCTTGAAAAGACAGGCAGATAGCTTAAGGTCAGATGGCATGGGATGACCTTCAATCTGTAATTTACTTGCACATGTAGATGCATAACATCTAGCTCTGATTAGAAATAGTAATTAGAAGACGGCTTTCTTCTGTTATAAGAAACTACTTGCTCATATGTGGAGTCCCCAGGACTGCGGCTGGATATCACTGGTAAGCTGTTAATGTAATGGCTTTGCCAATCTAAACTCAGTCTGCTTTAGTGTCAGACACAGCTGCTCTTTTGCGAGCCTTCACACAGTACAGTGAGAGGAACTATAGGCCTCTCTTCCCAGTAAAGGACTAGATGTTGCCATTTATCAGTCTTCTTAACTCTGTCCACAAAGAATGAAGAAACAGGTCTAAGCTTACCCACCAGTCCTTCTGAACTGACCTTCATTGTCCCCAATTTAGCTTTGTTTCTATTGCCCCCAATTTAGCTTTCTTTCCACTGTCTCTATAAGAAATCAGTCTTCCCTCCAGAGCCACCAGGAGGAGGCAGAGAGCAGGTCTGCCATGGTGATGCCAGGGGCAGCCTAGCTCTATAGGGGTTTGTAAAACTACCCCCCAACCCCCAGCCCACTTCCTTCCTCTGACATCACACGCAGAAGTTAGTGAGCATCAAGTTTATTTCCCAGAGTGGGGAGGAGGGAAATGAGGGAAGGGAGACAGCATATCAAAATGCACTTCCAAAACGAAAATGATTTCTGTGGCACATGGTGCTACCGAGGGAGAGGTGATGACAGCCTCCTCCCATTTCAGGAACAGTTCCCAGAGTTGTCTGTAGGCGAACTCACATGACACATTCTTAAACCCAGTTCCATTCTGCGCTGTGTTTGTTCCTTGTTCACATCTCAGGAACAATGGATCTGTACATCTTTGTATCTGAGTTTGACTCCCAATTGATTGTCTAGCTGAATATCCAGGCTGCCCCACGTGTAAAGTATTTGTGCCAGTATTTATGCTTTGAGTCACTAACCCAGCTTTACACGTACATGTGAACCGGAGTACTGAATTGTATGAATGTTCCTACCTCCAGAGAATTATTATTAAAAAGTTGGGTGTTCTTCACAATGTTTTGATGTGAAAAAAATACGAATACATATTGCTGGAGGAAGTGATATCAGTGATGCAAATTTGCTTGGAATCTATTCTGAATTCAATTTGCCTTTCTGTGTAACAAAATTTGGGTTGTGGCATTTTTTGATTGATGTTTCTATATAAGGAGGTTTTTTTGGCTTTTTAGTGTTGCTGCTTTTCTGTTCTCACTCCTCTAAGAATCTGCCAACGTACCGCTGACATTTGAGGAAGAGAATAGAGACAGTTTGGCTTCTTGTAAAATTCTTCTGTTTCCTTGGTGATGTAAATAATTATGGAACATATAAAAGTTTTCAGCAAAATCAAATTTGATTTTGAAAAAGCAGGTTTGTTACCTGTGGTAAGGGCTACAGGAACAGTCTCAGCAAGAAATTCTTGGTTCCTCTCTAATTCACTTTAAATTAGAAAATCTTCTCTGGAACATAGAGCCTCCTGAGACCCCAATTCTAATGCCAATATAAAGCACGCACTGTATAATTTGCAGTAAAGCTGCGCAGGTGTATGGGTGATCAGGCCCCATATCTGAGAACCAGGATAATTCCCTGGCATCTTCAATTTTACTATGAGAATCCTGTCCAATGGGTAGACCCAGAACCCTGAAACTCGAAAGGAAGGGTTGAATCACCTAAAACTGAGTGAGGAGTTACACAAATCTTGATCGTGGGATCTTCCAGCACAGGGGTTCATGAGAAAGAAAGAAAATATGGGAACTGCTGAAGAGGTCTAACTTTAATTGCACCCTTAGCAGCATGTTTTTCACTTTGGCTACTCTAAGCTTTCTTATATTCTTCAAGTCATCAATTTCCCCTTTTCCTTCCTTTCCACCACTTCCTTGTTTAATCTGGGTGAATCACCTCACTCTCTTTCTACCACAGATAGAAATATAAACCCTACCATTTATTACTTGTGTGACCTTGTTTAAGTTATTTTACATCTCAGGGACTCTGTTTCCTTAACTGTAAAATGGAGATAACAACAGTACAGGCATACCTTGGAGGTATTGTGGGTTTGGTTCCAGACCACTGCAATAAAGTGAGTCACAATCTTTTTGCTAGTGGAGGGTCTTGCCTTCAATTTCTAAAAAAAATGCAACATCTGTGAAGTGCAATAAAGTGAAGCGCAATAAAATGAGGTAGGCCTGTACCTAACTTATGAGGTGGTTGGTAATATTAAATGAGTTAATATAGAAACATTATTTAGGCCAGTACCATGGTGAATGCTTAGTAAATATTTGCTCTTAATTTTACTGAGTAGACAGAGGCCAATGACATGAATCCCATTATCCTCTGCCCCTAAAATAATATCTCTATTACTATCCATCACTGCCTCTCTCTCCCTACCTCAGAGTAAAAGTCTGCCTTATTTCTAAATCTGTGCTTTCTACCTGTGTCTTGATTCCATCTTGTCCTGTCTCCTCAAGGGAACTTGTTACATGAATTCTTTTCTCCTTCACATTTTAAATTGATTCCTTTTCTCTGGCTTCCTTTTCTCATTCTTAGATGCTCAAGTGTCTCTATTTTGAAAAAAGCCTCCATATGACCCCACTCTCTTTAAACTACTCTCCCGTGCTAGCCGAGTGGCGCCTTGGTTAAGAGCTGGCTTGGGACGCCGGAGGGCCCCCTTTCGGATCCCACATATGAGGGCCAGTGACACTGCCCTCTACAGCTAAGATGCTGAACAACAGCTCAACCTGGAGCTGGGCTGCTGTGAGTTGCTGGCAATGGCGTAGGCTGCAGCCCCTGCTGCAGTGGGTTGCCATGGGCTACCGTGTGTAGCCAGCAGCCAGCGTGAGCGGCCAGCAGCCACCATGAGCGGCAGTCCAGAAGCCGGCGACTGATCTGCCTCGACCAGGAAGAGCGCAATGATGGTGCCAACTTGGGCCTGTGAAGCAATGTCCTCCACACTAGACTGAACAACAAAAGGACAGCAACTTATCTGTTTCCCTTCCCCCAATTCCCCAGCACTGTTCCCATACCCAATTCCCCAATAAAAAAAATCTTAAAAAAAAATAAAATAAAATAAACTACTCTCCCACTTTCCCTCCTCCTTTCACTGCCCAAAACTGTGTGCCTCCATATCTTCATGACTCATTCTCTCATTATTCCTCTGCCATCTGGCTCTTTCCCCCAACCCCCACTCTCACACGGCTGTGTCTATGGTCATCCGTCTCCAAATTCAAAGGATCTTTTTCTTTCTTTCTTTCTTTCTTTCTTTCTTTCTTTCTTTCTTTCTTTCCTTCTTTCTTTCTTTCTTTCTTTCTTTCTTTCTTTCTTTCTTTCTTATTAGTTTCAGGTGTACAAAACAATGTATTAGTAAGACATTTACACCCCTTGCAAATTCATAACCCCCCCTCCCAATCTACTACCCCCTGACATCGTATATAGCTGTTACAATTCCACTGGCTCTATTCCCTATGCTGTACTCCACATCCTGTGACTATGCATATATTAAATGATAGTTGACAACCATTATTATTCAGCTTCAGCTTCAGGTGTACACTGCAGTGGTCAGGCATCTACACTGTCTATGAAGTGTCTCCCTAATAAGACAAGTGTCCATTTGATACCCTACAAAATTTTTACAACATTATTGATTATATTCCCCAAGCTGTCTTTCGTATCCCTGTGGCAATCTTGAGGTTACCAATTTGCACTTTCTAACCTCCTCACCTTCTCCCTCATCCTCCCGCCCCATCTAGCAACCCTCAGTTTTTTCTCTATCTCTCTGAGACTGTTTCTGATTAGTTTGCTCATTTATTCTGTTCTTTATATTCCATATATAAGTGAGATCATATGGTATTTGTCTTTGTCTGTTTGACTTATTTCACTTAGTATAATGTTCTCTAGGTCCATCCATATTGTTGCAAATGGTAAAATTTCCTTCTTCTTTATGGCCAATACTCCATTGTATAAATGTACCACAGTTTCTTTTTTTTTTAAGATTTTATTGGGGGATTGGGGTTGGGGAACAGCATTGGGGAATCCGGGAAGGGGAACTGAAAAGTTTCTGTCCTTTTGTTCTTCTGTCTAGTTGTGGAGGCTTCACTGACCCATGTTGGTATTATCATTGCGCTCCTCCCAGGTGAGGCAGTCGCTCGTAGTCCGTTGGATGGCCACTCACGGTGGCTTATGGGAGCTCACAAAAGCTCATGCTTGCTGCCGGCCAGCCCCATTGCAGCCTATGCCTTTGCCAGCGACTCACGGCAGCCCAGCTCCAGGTTGAGCTGTTGTTCACTTTCTTAGCTGTAGAGGGCGCAGTGTCACTGACCCTCATGTGGGATCCAAGCCCCAGCCTTCCTGCTCAGAGCTGGCATCCCAAGCCAACTCTTAACCAACGCACCACTGGGCCAGCCCTGTACAACAGTTTCTTAATCCAGTCATCTACCAATGGGCATTTTGGTTGTTTCCATGTCTTGGCTATTGTGAATAATGCTGCAATAAAAATAAGGGTGCATATATTTTTTTGAATTAGCATTTTGGATTTCTCTGGATAGATACCTAAGAGTGGAATTGCTGGGTCATAAGGTAGTTCCATTTCCAGTTTTTTGAGATACCTCCATACTGATTTCTGTAGTGGCTGCACCAATCTTCAATCCCACCAATAGTGCACGAGGGTTCCCTTTTCTCCACAACCTCACCAGCACTTGTTGTTTGTTGATTTATTGATGATAGCCATCCTGATCAGAGTGAGCTGTTATCTCATTGTGGTTTTTATTTTCATTTCTTTAATGATTAGTGAGGTTGAGCATTTTTTCGTATGTCTGTTGGCCATCTGTATGTCCTCTTTAGAAAAACGTCTCTTCGTGTCCTCTGCCCATTTTTTAATTGGGTTGTTTGTTTTTGTGGTTTTGAGTTGAATGAGTTTTTTTTATAAATTTTGGATATTAACCCCTTATCAGATGTATCATTGACAAATATCTTCTCCCACTCAGTAGGATGCCTTTTTGTTTTATTGATGGTTTCCTTTGCTGTGAAAAAACTTTTTAGTTTGATGTAATCTCATATGTTTATTTTTTCTCTTACTTCCCCTTGCCTGAGGGGATATATCAGTAAAATATTACTAAGGGTAATGTCTGCAAATTTACTTCCTATATTTTCTTCTAGGAGTTTTATGGTTTCAGGTCTTACATTTAAGTCTTGAATCCATTTTTAATTCAAAGGACTTTTCTTGATTCCTGTCCTCTTTAGCTTCTTTGCAATGGTCAGTATTGCAGACTGTCATCTACTTTGAGGAATCCTCTCCTCTCTTAGCCTGTGTGCAAGTCTGTTGTGCTGCTTCTTCCCCTCATTTGATGATACTCCATTATTCTCTAGGGCACACAGGCTCAGTTTCTTGAAGCTATTTGATTTCCTTTCTTTCTTGTCTCTAATACTCTGCATTCTTCAAATCCTCAAGCCCTGTGGATTCTTTTATAAGTCCTTATATTCCAGCCTTTAGTGCAGTGTACTTAATGCTCAGTAAACATTTGCTGATAATGAATAACTTTTGGAGATATCTGCAGTGAAGTAATGGTTGCAGCCATGATGTTGGGTGAGGCTTTAGAGACTGCCAAAAGGTTGAGAGAGAGAGAGAGAGAGAGAGAGAGAGAGACAGACAGAGAGAGAGAGAGAGAGAGAGTAAGAAAGGGAGAGAAAAGCAGATAGTGGAGGATGGCACTGGATGGAGACTCAAGAGACACCTATACCACTTACTGAGTACTATCTAGTGCTTGCCCAGTACTTAGATTATGGTGATACAAAGATGATTGAGAAGTTGTCTCTTTCTTGAAGGAAGTCAGAGTCTAGTGAAAGAGAAAAACATGTAAACAAAAGCTTACAACAAAATATGACAAATATTATAATAAAAGTATTCACAAAGTGTTATGCAAGCAAGAGGAGGTGGCTGCTAAGACTGCCTTAGCACAGGAGTGGGAAAAGGTGGGCGTCACAGGATGGCTGAGACTTCAGCTGCCTGAGATCAGAAGGAGTGACGTGCCAGGAAGACAGAACAACCTTGAGAAGCCTGGGCCCATGTGGAGCTTTGCATCATTTTCTTTAGTTTTAAGATAAAGGGATATCCTGGAAATTCAGGCTGGTGCTACTTTGTGAGGAGTCTCCCCAAAAATTTAATCTTTATTTTCTAGTTAATAGTCAGCAAAGTTATTATTATTATTGTTATTATTATTTTTTAAGATTTTTATTGGGGAATTGGGGGGATGGGAACAGTGCTGGGGGATTGGGGAAGGGGAACAGACAAGTTGCTGTCGTTTTGTTCTTCAATCTAGTTGTGGAGGACGTTGCTTCACTGGCCCAAGTTGGCACC
>NW_017731442.1:1871627-1883680 GCF_001890085.2 Hipposideros armiger
CTAAGAGTTGAATTTCTGGGTCATAGAATAGGTATATTTTAAAATTTATGACAAATTGTCAAACTGCTATCCAAAGGATTGTATCATTTTACACTCCCAGCAGCAATGTATGAGAGTTATAGTTGCTCTGAATCTAGCTAACATTTGCTATTGTCAGTCTTTTTAATTTTAGGCATTCTGGAGGGTATAAAGTGGTATCTCATTATAGTTTTAATTTGTATTTCCCTGATAATTAACAGTATTGTGCATCTTTTCATATGTGTATTAGACATTTCTAGTTAAGGTATTAATTATTCAGAAATTGATCTATAGATTCAATGCAATTCTAATTAAAATACCAATGGTTTTTTTCATAGAAATTTACAAGCTGATTCTTAAATACAAAGGACTTAGAATAGTCAAGATAATTTTGAGAAAGACAAAGTTAAAGGACTTATACTACCTGACTTCAAGGCTTACTATAGAGCTACAGAAATCAAGGCAGCATAGCATCAGTATATGGACAAATAAATAGGTCAATGGAACAGAACAGAGCCTAGTAATAGACTCAAACATATATAGCCAATTGGTTTTTGAAAAAGGATATTATCATAGGCAGCCTCTAGGATGGCCCCCAATGATTCCTTCCTCCTGGTAGTCACATCCTTATGTAATCTCCTCTCCTTGAATATGGGCTGACAGAAGTGATTGGATGTTACTTCTGGGGTTAGTTTTAAAAAAGACTATCATCTTGGGGCACTCTTTCTCTCTTGGATGGCTTGCTATTGGTAAAGAACTAGCTGCTATGTTGTAAGGCAGCCCTACAGAGAGGCCCATGTGGTGAGGGACCAACGCCTACTAAAACCACATGAATAAGCTTAGAAGCACACTCTTATCTCCTCGAATCAAGCTATCAGATGAGACTGCAGCCCTGGCCAACAGCTTGAGTCAACCTCATGAGAAACTTTCTTCCAGAGGCACCTAGCTAAACTGTGCCCAGATTCCTTAACCACAGAAACGATAAGGTAATAAATATTTGCTGTTTTAAGATGTTAAGTTTTGGGGCAATTTGTTTTATGTTTTTGTTTTTGTTTTATTTTATTTTTTTGCAATTTGTTTCAGAGTGATAGATAACTAATACAATTACCAAGGGAATTCAAAGGGGGGAAAGAGTCTTCCACAAATAGTGTTGGATCAACTTGGTATTTTTATGGAAAAAAAAAAAGAACCTCAACCCCTACCTCACACCATACAGTAATATTAATTTGAGGTATGTATTAGACCTAAATGTAAAAGCTGCAACTATAAAACTTCTGCAAAAGCACAAAAGAAAATCTTTACAACTTTGGGGTGGGCAAAGATTTCTTAGACAAGATACAATATGCACTAACCATAAAAGAAAAAAATTGATAAGTTGGACTTAGTCAATGGTTCTATATGGAGGCATTACATGATGAGATCTGTGCCTCAGCAAATAAGATAAACCTGGGAGCAGTGTGGATTATGGATTGGATAGGGAGAGTGACTGGAGACCGGGAAACCAGTGAAGAGTCTACTGTAAGAATTGAGTAAAATGCTGAATTGAAGAAGAAGGAGAAGGAGAAGGAGAAGGAGAAGGAGAAGGAGAAGGAGAAGAAGAAGGAAGAGGAGGAGGTGGAGGAGGAGAGAGAGAGAAGGGGAGGGGAGGGTAGAGGAGAGGAGAGGAGAGGAGAGGAGAGGAGAGAAGAGAAGAGAGGGAGGGACATACATATGGAGACAACGAGAGACAGAGATAGAGAATCAGAGACTGACTTCTTAGAGCAAATACCATAAGTAAGATATATAACATTTTCTTTTTTTAAATTAAAAATCAAAATTTGGTTTCTGATATAAGAGTAACAGAAATGACAATGATTTTCTGTATAACATTTCATTAACCCTGGAATCCATCACATTTTTTTTTCTGTCTGTTTGCCTTTCTGTCTCTTGCTGACATGAGCATGCATGCGTGTGCGCACATGCTTACTTTCTCTCTCAATACTAGTAATCATTGGAGATAGACAAGTCCAGAGAAGTTAAACAGTAAATGAGTATCAGAAACATAATTCTTAGTTTGTATATGATATTCATTAATTCTTTCATCCAGTGTCAACAAATATATGCTGTCTTTCTATAAAAATTGTGGTAAAACATATGCAACATAAAATTTACCATTTTAACCATTTTTAAGTGTACAGTTCAGTAGCGTTAAGTACATTCACATTGTTTTGCAACCAATCTCCAGAACTCTTTATATCTTGCAAAACTGAAACTCTATACCTTTAAACAACCACTCCCCACCTTTCCCTCCCTGCAGTCCCTGGTAACCACTTCTATTGTACTTTCTGTCTCTATGATTTTGACTACTCTAGGTACCTCATAAGTGGAAACATAAAGTATTTGTCTTTTTGTGACTGGCTTAATTAACTTAGCACAATATCTTTGAGATTCATCCATGTTGTAGCATGTGTCAAATTTTCCTCCCTTTTAAGAGCGCACTCTGTATCTACTGAGCCATCCGGGTGGCAGCTCAGCTCAAGGTGCCATGTTCAGTCCCAGCCGTGGATGGGTGTAGCCCACCATCAAATAGGCGATCTTGTCATTAGGAGCTTGTGCTCTCACCAGCTGAGCCATCCTGCCACCTGTTGGCAGCTCAGTGGCAGCTCAACTTCGGCGCAATGTCACTGGCCCATGTGGGAATCGAACCAGCAACCCTGTTGCTCAGAGCTCGTGATCTTAAGCAAACTCTTAACCAACTGAGCCACTTGGCCGGTCCTAGATTTTCCTTGCTTTTAAAGGCTGAATAATATTCCATTATATGTATACTTGTATGTCACATTTTGCTTATCCATTTATTTGCCCAGGGACACTTGGGTTGTTTCTACTTGTTGGCTATAATGAATAATACTGCTATGAACATGGATGTACAAATGTTTCTTTAAGACCCTAGTTTCAATTCTTTTGAGAATATACCCAGAAGTAGAATTGCTAGATAATATGGTAATATATTTTTGGTTTTCTGAGGAACTGGCATTCTGTTTTCTATAGTGGCTGCACCATTTTATACTCCCACCAACAATGAACAAGCATTCCAATTTCTCCACATCTTTGCCAACACTAGTTTTTTTGTGTGGTTTTTTTTTTAATTAGCAGCCATCCTAAGAGGTGTGGGGTGATATCTCAGTGTTGTTTTGATTCACATTTCCCTAATGACTAGTGATGCTGAACATTTTTTTCCCCCATGTGTTTATCATTTGTATATCTTCTTTGGAGAAATGTCTATTCAATTCCTTTTTCCATTTTTTGAGGTTATTTTTGTTGTTGTTGAGATGTAGGCGTTCTTTATATATTCTGGATATTAAAGCCTTATCATATATATGGTTTGCAAGTATTTTCTTGGTGATTGTCTTTTATGTACCAGAACTGTTCAAGATACTGAGACTACAGAGGAGGCCTCTATTCTCATGGAGTTTGCGTTCTCTTGGGTAGAGGCAGAAAGGAAACAATAAAACAAATAAGGTAGTTTTAGATAATGAGAAGTGCCATAAAGAAAATAAACAGGGGCGTGACCCATTAGTGCAGCTGGTTAGAGTGCAGTGCTCATAACACCAAGGTTGCCGGTTCGATCCCCACATGGGCCACTGAGTTGTGCCCTCCACAGCTAGATTGAAACAACTACTTGACTTGGAGCTGATGGGTACTGGAAACACACTGTTCCCAAATAAATTAAAAAAAGAAAGAAAAAGAAAATAAACAGGATGATAAATTAGAGATGACTGATAGATGGAGTCTCATACCCTACTTTAGCTAGGGTAGTGAACTAAGACCTTTCTCTTAGAAAGTGACATTTGAGTTGATGAGAATCACTGAGAAGGATCCATCCACATGGATTTCACCCCAGGATGAAGGCACAACCAGTGCGAAGGCCATAAAGTATGGATGATCATGGTGATCAAGGGTGTATAAACCACAAAACGATAAGTAGGCAAGGGTCAGATCAGTTAGGGTTCAGAGGCCAAGGTGAAGAGTGTGGATTTTACTGTAAGTGTAATATGAAACAGTGGCCAGTTTCAAGCAGAGGAGTCTTAAGATCTCACTAATATTTTTTAAAAGATCACTTTGGCTGGTCTGTGAAGAATGGATTATGTAGTAGGGAGAGATGAAAAGCAAGGTTCCAATGAGTGTTCTTTCTTCAGGCTCTTCTTTTATACCACCCTCAGGCAGTTGTCCCCTCATGCTGCTAGAGTCTCCTACTCTCTTGTTTCTTTCTTTTTTTTTTAGCTAAGCCATTTTGCCACCTGTTGGCAGCTCAGCAGCTGCTCAGCTCCGGCCGTGAATGGAACCGGCGACCCTGTTGCTCAGAGCTCACACTCTTGAGCGAGCTCTTAACCAACTGAGCCACTCGGTTGGCCTTTCTCTTGTGTTTCTAAATTTGTATCATATCGTGTACATTGGCAATCGGAGCCTTCCTTAACAAAATAAATTTTTGTCACCTCTAGCAACTTCCTCCATTTCTATATCAGTCAGTGTATGCTAGGTTATGTGATAACTGACGATCCCAAATCTTAGTGTCTTTCTTAAAGCAACCTAAATTATTTCTTGCTCATGATATATGTTCACTGCTAGTTAGCTTGGGATATCCACTCTGGGTCATCCATATTATGGGAACAAAGCTGATGGAGTAAACACCATTGCTTGTGGCTGTGGAAAAGAAAAGAGAAAATGGCTGAATTGTGTACTGGTATTTAAAACTTCTTCCCAGAACTGCTACCTGCCACTTCTACTCACATGTCATTGCCAAAGCAAGTTATATAGTCACTCCAAACTTCAAAGGAGCAAGGGAGAACAATTATATTTTGTTTCTGAAAGTTGGGAAAATAAAAAATATTTGAGAATAGCAAAAATGTCTACAATCACTTGCAAGATCACAACTAATTCTCTTTAGCACTCAGTAAAATATCTGTCCCAAACTCCCAGACTTTATAACTTCCTATAACATGTATTTAGATACATTTGCTTATATTAAAAAAATTTTTTGTTCATCCTTACTAAGGACATTCACTGGGTAGGACATTACAAACCTTTTACTACTAGTCTATTGTAAAACAATATAGATGACAAATTTTGTATTCTGAAATCAACTTTAACATGATATTCTCATTATCATGAAATACTTATATTTGTAGGGTCTCACAGAGATAAGGGTTGTACTAATGTAATGGTGGAAGAAATGGAAAGTAGGGGGTGGATTTAAAAGATGTTTAAGTGTTAGAAACAACAGGACTTTGTAACCAATTGACAGTGGAAAACAGATGAGAAGGAGCAATTAAGGATAATGGAGGTTTCCTAGACTGGGGGACTTATTGTAATGGTGGTGTCATTGTCCATTTAAGGGAATACAGTAGTAGCTGGTGTGTGATGTAAAGGAACAGATAATTAATGTGACTGTGGAAATTTTGAATTTCAGATGTGTATGGGAAACTCTGCCCTATCTAAATCCTCCCTTTGTTAGGAGTGAATGATGACGCTAGAAGAGGAAAAGAAACCTGTGGAAGGAGACTGGGAAGGGAGCATTGAAAACGTTGTGTTATATAAGTGAAAAGAGAAGTGAGTTTGAGGTTGTCTTTACTCTGAGGTATTTAAGTACAAACAATTTTAACCTCCTTGAAGTGTAGGCACAGGTGCCCACTCCACTCTCTAAGCATCTCTGTATCATCATTTTACTTCAATAATGTCTACAGTTCAGCATTTTAATATGTTAAGAAAGAAAAAAACTTGAAATGAAGGCAGGAAATAATGTAACAATATGTACCAACAGACGGGTAATAGTCACCAAGGAGTCTAAAAGAAATCTGCGGTGTTAGAGTCTGTTAGTGTGCCTCTAGCACTGTCTAGGGGAGAATCAGAATAGTGGAGAAAAAAAAAGGATTCAAGAGTCTGCTATACTGGACAGAGCACAGGATGCTGGTTAGAATTCAACTTTGCCACTAACTAGTACTCACATTTGTAGAGTGCCTCCTATTCATCAGGGACTGTGACAGGTATTCTAAGTATTTTTATTTCAGAATCATCATGATAATCCAAAAACTCAGTACGATTGGCCCCAATTTGTAGTTCAAGGAACTGAGCCTCAAAAAGTTCAAAAACCTGTTCAAGGTCAAAGTACAGTAAGTGAGAGAACTGTAACTTCACCCAGATGGGTCTGACTTCAAGGACTGGGCTCTTTCCACGATAAGTCAGTATACCCCAAACCTAGTTGTGCATCACAGTTGCCTGGAGACTATGTTAAACCATATTTTCCAGCTTCCCACTCAAGATTGTCTCAGAAGATGGTAATATTAGAATAGTACTTTTCCATCAGGGTTGTTGTTGGGATTTTATGTAATAAAATATATTGGAGTGTTTCATAAACTTCAAGTGTAACATAGATATAGTTTAATGGTTTTATTATGTGATCATCTAATTCCCTTTTATTTTAAAATTATTTTTATTTATTTAATTTATCATGATTATTTTTGAATTGAGGTAACATTGGTTAGTAACATTATATGACTTTCAGGTATACAACATTATAATTCGGTATCTATATACACTATAACATGTATATATCTAAACTATTGGGTTGTCGGATAAATCATGACATATTTTTTGTTTTTCGTTGCAAAAATGCAACATGACTTTTCCGACAACTGAACAGTTTCCACCCGTTGCCATACATTTGACCCCCTTTTACCCATTTTGCCCTTCCTCTACCACCCTCCCCCTCTGGTAACCACCAGTTGTCTGTATCTTAGTTTGTTTTTGTTTTATTTGTTCATTTGTTTCTTTTTGTTTTATATTCCACATATGAGTGAAATTATATAGTTTATCTTTTTTCCTCTGACTTATTTCACTTAGTATAATACCTTCATGGTCCATCCATGTTGTTGTAAATGGCAATATTTCATCTTTTTTATGGCTTAGTAATATTCCTGTGTGTGTGTTTGTGTGTACATACCACATCTTCTTTATCCAATCATCCCTTGATGGACACTTCAGTTATTTCCATGTCTTGGCTATTGTGAATAATGCTGCAATGAAGATAGGTGTGCATATATCTTTTCAAATTAGTGTTTTCATAGTCTTTTGATAAATACCCAGAAGTCTAATTCCTTTTCTTTTGACACTCTAGTCAGAAAATAATTTTGTGATAATTAATTAGGCTAATCAAATACCTTGAAACAAGAAAAGGGTGTCTGAAACTCTATATTTTGGCTTGGTAATCACATTATCAATTGATACATTTAATTTCTTCCTTATAAATCAGTACTGTTGTGAGTCTGACCAGTGGTAATCAAATTCCCCACGCTTGATTATCCCTTTAGCTGAAAAAACAAAGTTTTGAAATCAGCAAAACTGAGGAATGAAGTTCAAAGTGGAAGAGGTATGAATTGTTTTAACTGGGGACTTCAGGCTTCATGGGAGTAGAATATTAGGTTTTGACCTGGAGGTCGGTTTATGAATAGGTTACAAAATGAACTCATTCTGATGTAAGTCCACCTTTTCTCAGTGTTAGCAGATGGTGTTTTTCTCACTTCCAATATACATTGCTAGTATTAGCTTGAACCAGAAATTGTAATAGGGCTGTATCTCTGGCCCCTTTAAAATGCCTTCTGTTACCTCAACAAGAGTTGTAAGTTACCAAGGAAGCTCTGGTGTTCTGTCCCAAGAGAAATTCTAGGTGTTATTTCCTCTCCCAAGCGCGGTCTGCACTAAGTTGTATATAAATTAGCATTCTTTTCCACTGACCATGAAAAGCTGGGAGTTTTCTTGTGGGCAAATACCTTTGCTGTTTTTTTGCAATATTCACAAAGGCACTCAGCAGGCACTTACTAAATGCATGCTCCACGAAGAAAGGTTAAGCGGTTTCCCCAAGACCACACAGATAGAACAAGTGGGGGAAGGGGGACTGAATGTGCCTATTATATCCAGTTACACTCCCATAATTACTCAATCCGCCTCATTCCAAGCCGAAGGACCGGGCTTTCAAGGGGACATGAAAGGAATGCCCGGGAGGTGAGAGCCAGGAAATCGGGAGAGGTGCCTTTCCCGGCATGCGCTGCAGCACACCGAGGGGCGCCAGACGTATCCCGGCGTGCATCGGGGAGCGCCCAAGGGCGATGGTTCCCGGCTCCTGGAGGGACACGCGAAGTTAAACTGGTAGGTGTGAGCTTCCTTAGTTTTGAGACCCTGCTTTCTCATGTCCCCTTTGTGAATGCAACCCCCTAACGGCAGAAAAGGAGGTCCTCTAACTACCCTCCTTTTCCGCGTGCGAAAGACTTTTCAGCGCCGCTTCGAGCACGGTGCCAGGTGATTAGCGGTTAGGGGCAGGCCTGAGGTGAGCACGTGACCAAAGCTGGCAGCCAATGACTAGCTTGGTGGTCCAGCAGCGCGAGGAATCCCGGACCCGTGAGCTGAGCGGCGCGGCGCGTGGGCCCGCTCTGGTCGGCCCGGCAGTACGCGCAGGCGCCTTGGTTGCCACGCATCCCGTTCGTCCCCACGCGCCCAGTGGCGTGTACTTGGCGTGAGGTGTTAAAAGAGTACGTTTGGGTGTTTTTGTGGGTAGGGGGAAGGAGAGGGTTGGGGGGCAGTGGCGTCACGTGAAACCCACAGCCAATCGCAGGCCGAGGCGCACCCACAGCTTTCCCTGGCGCCCCGGGGTGCGACATGTTCAGTGAGGTTCGGCTCAGCCCTGACGTCCGGAGCGCTCTTTCGAAGCGCGTGTGCGGCTTGTAAAATCTGGCCACGGGTTTTCGTGGCGTCCAGCTCCGCTGTGAGCACGGACGACAAGTTCAAGGCAAAATGGCTGCTGGAAACAGTCTCTTAGCAGGGGGAGCGCTGGGGCCGCGTGAAGGTCACATGACGAGGTTGGCAGCGCGTGCTGCTGGCGCGGGGAAGGGGGAGGGTGGGAGAAGAGAGAGGCGTGGCCAGTCACGTGCTGTCGACTGCCCCGTCCTGTGGTTTTCCAGTGCTTTTGCTGCGGCCAGATTGCTGGCTTTTACTCCTCCCTTCTCGAAGCGTGGCAAGCCTCGGCGAGAAGCTGTATGGTGTGGTGAAATGCGCCGAGGTCTGAGGTCTGGGAATTAGGAGACCGGAGGTCTAAGCCTTTGGCTACTTTTGTAATTAGCAAGTCATGTTGCCACTCTCGGCCTCCATTTTCTCATTTATATTGTAGCTCTGTATAGAAGATTATTTCTTTAAGGTCCTTCGTATGGTATATGACTCTGCCTCATCCCAATGTCATGTAGATAACAAAAGAATTAACAGTGAACAGATTATTAACAATTAGGAGACAATTGTATCTCCCCACAAGAAGAACCCCACAACCATCCCCTCCCCCATCGTTAACAGTGATTTGGGAACTTAAGTGGAGGTAATTTTTTATTATAGCCTGGCGTATCTGTCCATGTTTATCAATAGCATTTATACTCTGTACCTGCCCACTTTCTTATCTGAAAACTATTCTTTTAGACGTCTAGTCCCTGTATGCTTTCAGAAAAGAAATTGAGATAAGTAGTATTCTCACCACTATGGAGATGGGGAAACACAAGTAGTTAGAAGAGACTTGCTCATGTCCCATAAGGTTTCTCCACTTGATGGGCCAATCTTTATTAAAAAAAAAAAAAATTTGAGGCTTCCTGTCAAAAATTTGAGGCTTTGGTGTTTTTCATGGTTCTCTGCTCCCAGCTCCAGCTCTTCGTTTTACCAAAGGTCAAGGCCTTTAGTGAAATGAAGCAGGCATACAATTATATATTTTTCATATTACTCTTTAGGTTTTATGCTACCCTTTGATGTATCTTAAAGAACCTTTGAATTTTGTGGGAGCACAATCTGGAAAACATTTATTGAGCAATCATTATAATGATAGTTATCACTTTTGAGCAATTATAGTAATAGTTAACATCTTTCTAGCATAGTACTTTATATGTCTTAATTCATTTAGTTCTCATAACAAACCTATGAGGTAAGTACTGTTATCTCCATTTTTACCAATGAGGGAAATAGCAACAGAGAGATTAAGTAACTTGCACAAGGTGATAATTTTACAGAATTCCAACCAGAATTCCTTTTGAAAACTTGACAAAATGATTCAAAAGTTCATTTTGAAGAATGAACCTGTAAATGAGGAAAAATTTTGAAAGAGAAAAGTGAGGGGGGTACTTAACACTAGTGAATATACAAATAAAGCTGTGATAATCAAAACAGTAAGTAGTAACTCCGGTATAGAGCAGTGGAACAGAAAAATCTAGGAACATAAAGCTATTTAGTACTATAAAGGTGGCATTTCATATTAGTTGAAAAAGAATTTCAAAATGATGTTGGAACAATTGGCTGTTTGAAAAAAGGAATTATACCTTAAAATGTAAATAAAATAAAATCCAGGTGAATTAAATATAAAATGTGAAGTTAGAAAATTGCTACTTTAAAAAGTGGGTAAATAATTTTCTAACCTTGGAATAGGATGAGTTGTTCTAGGCAGAATCCATAAAGGCAAAGATTGACAGAATTATTGCATGCAGCATCCTCTAGTTCGCAGAAATACCATAAAGTTAAAAGACAAATTGATTTATTCAGTATTCATTTAACATATTCATTGAGTGCTTACTATGTACCAGGCAGTTTTTCCGGTATAGGGATCCAATGATGAGCAAAGCCAGGCAAATTGTGGGAAAAAAAACTTGCACTATGTGTTGGACCGATGTTAATGACCTTAATATCTAATGGATGGGTAAAAGACATGAATAGGTACATCTCACACACACGGAGACATAAAAATAACCAATAAAGAAAAATACAGGGCCGGCTGAGTGGCTCAGTTGGTTAAGAGCTCGCTCAAAAGTTTGAGCTCTGAGCAACAGGGTCCCCGGTTTGATTCACGGTCGGAGCTGAGCTGCCGCTGAGCTCCAACAGGTGCCAGAATGGCTCAGCTAAAAAAAACAACAAAAATACCACATTATTTTTTACTTATAAACAAATAACACAAAACAACATCACCCCCAGTCTAGCAGATCGGCACATGTGTAATAAAATGTTAATATTTGGCATTGGCATATGAGTGGGGAAATTGGCATACTCATACACTGCCATTGGTTGATAATTATGTATGAACATCCTTAATGGAGGCCATTTTGGCTGTACTTACTGAAAGCATTAAAAACCTGTATGTCCTTTGACTCAGCAGCTCCTCTTCTTTGTTAAGGGACTGGTTGGTACTTTATAAAGATTTTCATTTAAGAGTTGTCTTTGTAGTATTTTTTATAAAAGCAAAAACTGGAAAAACTTAGGTGTTGAATAGTAGGGGATTGGTTAAATAAATATAGTGCCTTCATAGAAGGTAATAACCTTTTAGCTAGTAGACATGATACAGATTTATACTAACAATTTGGAAAGCACAGTATTAAGTATCTTATTAAGTGTAAAAAGTAGGTTACAAAATTATGTGTAATAGGATTACATTTTTGTAGGAATATACCTATATGTGTTCATTTACATAATAGTCTAAAATGGTATACATCAAATGTAAACTGACAGTGAAGTCTAAAATGGTATACATCAAATGTGACTTACCAGTGATTTTATTTGAGTGGTAGGATTTTTGGATGAATTTAATTAAAAAAATAAATGTTATTGTTTAGAATAGTTTTAGGTTTATAGAAAAATTGCAAAGATGTTACAAAGAGTTTCCATATTTCCAATACCCAGTTTCCCCTATTAATAACATTTTATGTTAGTATGGTATATGTGTTATAATTATGAACCAATAAATATTAATACATTATTATTAACTAAAAGCCTACAGTTTAATCAGATTTCTTTTTGTTCTTAAAGATTTTTATTGGGGAATTGGGGGAATCGGAACAGTGCTGGGGAATTGGGGGAACAGACAAGTTGCTGTCCTTTTGTTCTTCAGTCTAGTTGTAGAGGACGTTGCTTCACTGGCCCAAGTTGGCACCATCATTGTGCTCTTCCCGGGCGAGGCACATCAGTCGCCGGCTTCTGGACGGCCGCTCACTGTG
>NW_017731442.1:1889005-1893359 GCF_001890085.2 Hipposideros armiger
CTACCTGAGCTCAGGAGGAGAGGAATATAGAACCTAGGGAATACATTTTGTGTGTGTGTATATATATGAGTTTAAATGTACAGTTGACTCTTGAGCAACGTGGGAATTAGGGGCAGTGACCCCTGCTCAAAGATCCACATACAACTTTTGACTCCCCCAAAACTTAACTACTAATAGCCTACTGTTGACCAGAAGCCTTACCGATAGCATAAACAGTCTATTAACACATATTTTGGATGTGTATTATATACTGTATTCTTACAATAAAGTAGCTAGAGAAAAAATGTTATTAGGAAAATGATAAGAAAGAAAATATATTTACAGTACTGTATATATTTATTGAAAAAAATCCATGTATATAAGTGGACCCACCTGTACTTATTTTTTTATTTTATTTTTATTTTTAAAAGATTTTATTGGGAAATTAGGGGAGGGGAGGGGACAGCGTTGGGGAATTGGCGAAGGGGAACAGACAAGTTGCTATCCTTTTGTTCTTCAGTCTAGTTGTGGAGGACGTTGCTTCACTGGCCCATGTTGTATTATCATTACGTTCTTTCCGGGTGAGGCAGTAGTCACTGGCCATTGGACGGCTGCTTACGGCAGCTCACGGCAGCTCACGAAAGCTCATGCCAGCTGCCGGCCAGCCCCACTGCAGCCTATGCCGTTGCTGGCGACTCATGGCACCCCAGCTGTAGGTCGAGCTGTTGTTCACCATCTTAGCTGTAGAGGGCAGTGTCACTGGCCCTCATGTGGGATCCGAACTGGGGTCCTGCTGCTCAGAGCTGGTGTCCCAAGCCAACTCCTAACCAACATGCCACTTGGCTGGTCTCAATTGTGCTTATTTTTAAATTTGAATTATAATGGCAGTTTTCTTCTCATTTGAGAGGATATGAAAAACGTAAGCACAAAGAAGGAAATAAAATTTTTTCTAATATGCTAACTGCCATTGTTAACCTTACTGATACGTTTCTAGACATTTTTTTAGTGGCAAATTTTGTTTTTTAGTAATTAAAATGATTAGCTCAGATACTTCTAGAAACAAGAGGATAATTATCTTTACATAAGGTGGATCTGATTAGATTACCCTCAATAAAATTATTTAGTGGCTTCTCATAGTTGGCTTATCGCATTTGCCATGTGTCTCCCTNTCCCAAGCCAGTTCTTAACCATCGCGCCACTCGGCCGGCCCATGACTTGTTATTCTTGATGTTGACCTTAATCATCTGCCTGTAAATTTGGTTTTTAAATTTTGCTTTTCTATAGTTTCTACTTTTTTATAATTTGTGTTACTTACAATATAAAAAGTATTTGTTACATTGTAGGCATGTCTGTCCATCTTTATCAATAGCATTTATAATAAGCAGTACGTTGACAAGCCTGATCATATAGAAAGAGGATAATGGAAGTTATAGTTACAGGAAAATAACTGGCCAAGTTGATGGAAGGACTGATTAGAAGGGAATTAAAGGCAGTGTTACAGTGTAGCTTGTTTTAACAGACTTTCAAGTGTTTTAGAACTCTGTTCTAGGAAGAACAGTCAGGTAATCATGAATTAGATCTAAATTCAAAGGTGGGGAAGGAATTATTCAATTATGCATAACTGGATGAGAATATAAATAAGATAGATTAGATCAATTAGGTTAATTTGTTCACTCAACAACCAGTAATTAATGAGCCCTACTGTATGCCAGGTATTATACCAGGTCTAGGGATTGAGCAGTGAATAAGACAAAGTCCCTACCTACTCTCATGGAATTTATATTCTGATAGACAATAAGCTAATAAAGTAGTATGATTTCAGATATTGTCAAAGTGCTGTGAAGAAAATAGTACAAGAGGATAGAGTATGGTGGTGGTGGGTTTGGTGGTTCTTTTAGATAGGTTGCCAGGTAAGGCTTCCCTGAGGTAACATTTGAGCATAAAGAGACCCTGAATGATAAGGAGCGAGCCATGCCAACATGTGAAGCATTTCAAGTAGTGGGAACACTATTCCAAAGACTCTGGGGTGAAAAATCAGTTGGAAATTTTCTAGGAAGTGCAAGAAGGCTAGTGTGCTAGAGTTTGGAGATTGCTGGGGTATTAATTGCTGGCAGTGGTGGTGAGGTACAGTGGTAGGACATGATATTGGGAAGTTGGTGGGTCTCATGATGTAGAGTCTGGTAGACCAGAAAGGTTTTGAATTTTATTCTAAGTGTGATGGGATCCATTGGACAGTTTTATGAAGAAAAATGATACAATCTAATTTATGTTTTAAAAGATCACTGCTGTAGAGGCAAGAGGGGCAGCAGGAGACCATTTAGGAAGTTGCTGGAATGATATGGTGAAATATGATTGTTTGGCTCAGAGGAGCAATGAAAAGGGGTCAGACTTAAGGTATATTATGAAGGTAGAACCAGTAAAATTTGTCAAAAGATTAGTTGTGGGAGGTAAGAGAAAGAGGAATTAAAGGTGATTGCAAGGATTTTTTTTTTAGTTAGAGCAACTGGTGCCATGTACAGAGATGGAAAACTTGAAGGAGCTAGTTTGGGATTTAAAAGGAAGAGTTTAGTTGAATATGTTGAGTTCGAGATGCTCACTAGATATTCAGGAATAGCCATTGAGTAGGGAGTTGACTATTCAAGTCTGTGGCCCAGAATCAAAGTCAGGGCTGTGAATATACATTTGGAATATCATCAACACATAGATGGTGTTTAAAAACTTGGCTCTGGTGAGATCAGTTAGGGAGTAGAGAAGAGGGCCAGTGCCTGAGCCCTGAGACTCAGTTGAAAGCATGGACAGAGGGATAGTTTATACTTAGATTTCTTTTGTATCTGTATCAGCACAGTATTTACAATGTCAGTATGATATAATATTAAATAATGCCTTTGAGATGATTGTAATGTAACCTAGGCTTTTCATGTTATGTAAATGATTCTTCAGGTTTTGTTACTGTACTACTTGAAGATTTCCACTTCTCTCCATTACCTAGGGGCATAAACTCCAGATTTCATAGCTTAGCATACCAGACCCATTATTGTCTGACTCTACCCTACTGTTCTCTATTCTATCCTCTCTCCCCTTTATCACTCTGTCATGCCCATTTTGCTCTGTCCAGTAGCCCTCTATTTGCCTGTAATACTCCTTCTCTTCCTGCTCTTTGCCTCAACCCCCTACTCAGTCTTCAGTGTCCAGCTTAAATTTGCTATGTAATTTCTCCGGATTTTCACACACAGAAGTTGACTCCTCTCGCAAGGTACTTCCTTAGTTCTGTTGTTTGTACTTTAATTTATAGCAGTACAAAATCAGTTGATACTTTGGCTTTTTTATTCATTTGTTTCCCAGTGCTTGGCATGTGGTAGAGATGTGCAGTCATAACGCTTTGAAAAAGTTAGAAGTTTTGTTTTGGCAAAAGAATAAATAATTAAAACTAGATCTTACAATGTACAATTATATGGACCATTAGCTGAGATTTTTATAATAGTGAGTTTTTGGTTTTAATGATATTCATTGTGGTAGAATTTAGCCAGTACATAGTTTAATGAAATGATGTCAGTTAGGAGTCTTACTTAGTTCAGAGACATTTTAGGAATGTTTTAATCTCTAGGGCTGAATAATGCTTATTCTCTGGAGGCAAGCTATTATAATATTTTTTCTTCACTTGCCCACTTTCCCACCTACCTTCTCAGTAGTCAGGAATTCTATTTTAATGTTACGTGTGTACTTTGAGCTCTTTGCTGGAGAAGAAACCTAATGTAATAAATCCAGTAGAATCAGCAGTACTCGCCCCAGGAATGTCCTTTAAACTATTGCATAGAGGGAGGCTTAATCATGTGAATTATAGGTGTGAGAGTTTTAGTCTGTGCGCTCAAAATAGGGTTAATTATTTTGTCATTCAATCGTAATTATGTATTGAGCACCTACCATATATGGGCACTGTATGAGGCGCTGTGGGGGACACAAAAGAAATGAAAGACATGGTTCCCTACACATGAATTCCTGACAGTTTTAGTCGAGGAACTGAAACATAACATTAAAAAGGGGTTTGATCTTAACAAAGCAATGTATTAGTAAGTGCAAAGTACTGCGGTATAAATCAAGGACTTTGCATTTCTTAAGCCTATAATTATATTCTCAGAGTTATATGCAGTTTTATCTTGCATCAGTTTTCAATATTTTGACTTGACCCGCAAGCTCTGCAATTTCTCTTATCCTTTAACATTTCTTGTTTTTTTTAAAGAATTTTATTGGGGAATTGGGGGATGGGAACAGTGCTGGAGAATTGGGGGAAGGGGAACAGACAAATTGCTGTCCTTTTGTTGTTCAGTCTAGTTGTGGAGGACGTTGCTTCACTGGCCCAAGTTGGCACCATCATTGT
>NW_017731442.1:1895034-1898965 GCF_001890085.2 Hipposideros armiger
TGTCACAACTACTCAGCTCTGCTGTGGTAGCGCAAAAATAGCCATAGACAATACGTAAATGAATGATCATGGCGGTGTTTTAGAGAAACTTTATTTATGAACACTGAAATTTGAATTTCATGTAATTTTTTTAAAGATTTTATTGGGGAATTGGGGGAGGGGAACAGCATTGGGGAATCAGGGAAGGAGAACAGACAAGTTGCTGTCCTTTGGTTCTTCAGTCTAGTTGTGGAGGACATCGCTTCATTGGCTCATGTTGGTATTATGACCATTTCGCTCTTCCTGGCTGAGGCATTCGGTTGCCAGCCATTGGACGGCCACTCACGGCGGCTCATGGCAGCTCTCACTGGCTGCCGGCCGCTCACGCTGGCTGCTGGCCGCTGGCCACTCAGGGTAGCTCACGTCAGCCCAATGCAGCCCCACTGTAGCCTATGCCATCTTTGGCCACTCATGGCAGCCCAGCTCCAGGTCGAGCTGTTGTTCACCATCTTAGCTGTAGAGGGCGCAGCACCAGTGCCCCTCATGTGGGATCCGAACCGGGGCCCTGCTGCTCAGAGCTCACGCTCCCAAGCCAACTCTTAACCAACGAGCCACTCGGCTGGCCCGAATTTCATGTAATTTTTGCATGTCATAAAATTGTATTTTAATTCTTTTTTAACCATTAAAAAATGTAAAAATTATCCTTAGCTTGTGGGCTGTATAAGAACAGATGGCCCGTGGGGCTGTGGTTTGCTGACCTTGTTCTAGACTACCACAGTCGCTATGCTTCTGTCTGTATTCAATATCCCTTCCCCCATTTATTTTTCTGGTATGACTTTCTTATTCAAAACTCATCTTAGATGTCATAGTTTCAGGGAAGTCAGAGTTTGTTTTAGATCTTTTTCTAGTCATGGAAGTACTATTAAACCTCTATAATTGTGCTTATATGACTTTTTAAAAATTGTAGTAAAATATGTGCAATATAAATGTACTGTTGTAGCAATTTGTAAGTGTACAGTTCTTTGGCACTAAGTGTATTCTTATTGTTGTGCAACCATTACCACCATTCATCTCCAGAGTTTTCATTTTTCCAAGCTGAAACTCTCTACCCATAAAATACTAACTTACCATTCTCCCGTCTTCCTAGTCCCTGGCAACCTCCATTCTACTTTATGTTTCTATGACTTTGATTACTCTAGGTACCTCACATAAGTGTGATATCAAATATTTGTTGTTTTGGAACTGCCTTGTTTCACTTAGCTTGATGTCTTCAAGGTTCATCCATGTTGTAGCATATGTTAGAATTTCCTTTCTGTTTAAGGCTGAATAGTTTTTCATTGTATGTATATACCACATTTTCTGTTTATCCATTCATCCATCGATGGATACTTGGGTTGCTTCCATCTTTGGCTGTTATGAATAATGCTATGAACATGGGTATACAAACATCTCTTTGAGTCTTTCAATTATTTTGAGTCTATATCTAGAAGTAGAATTGCTGGATCATATGGTAATTCTGTTTAATTTTTTTTTGAGGAGCTGCAGTTGCCATACCATTATGACTTTTTAAAAAAAAAACTTATTTTTTTAGGAATAATTTTTGATTTGTAAAAAAGTTGAGAAAATCGTACAGAGTTTTCATATACCCCTTACCTAGTTTCCTCTAATATTAACATCTTACATTACTGTGGTACATTTATCAAAATTAAGAAACCAACATTAGTACATTACTATTGAGTGAACTCCAGACTTTATTTGGATTTCATTAGTTCTTCCGCTAATGTCCTTATACTGTTCCAGCATCCAACTGAGGTATACTACACTGCATTTAGTCTATATGATTTTTGTTGTTTCCTTAGTACTTAACACAGAGCATGCATAATGAGAACACAGTAAGTATTTCTTGAATGAATTCATCGTCTCCTTTTAATTTTTCTCTCTCTTTTGGGGGAGGGTTTGTTCGTTCACCTTCCTTCCGATTTACTTAACTGATTTATTCTACCTTACATCCTTTATTCCCTCTTCTCTCCACCATCAGTTTCTAAAGTAAATTATGTTTTTTCTCCCACTAACTCTTTTAGAGGAAAAGTAATCATGGTGTATATGTGGCAAAGATCACTAACTACTCAAATTTGTTCTCGCCTTCTTTGGGCACTTAGCTAGTCAGAATCTGCCAGTCTCCTTTGCAGTTTGAGGAGAACACCTGACTTAATTTTTCTTTAGTGCAGTGTGAGTAGAATTGGGCCTGACCCCCTCTTGTGTGCTTCTCTTTTGTCTACTTCTCCTGGCTGTCTGGGATACAACATCTGGGACAGCCTTAGAAGCTTTATACTCAAGATGGCAGAGCTGCTGTCGGCCTGAGTCCTGGAATAACTGGAGAACTGGCTTAATTAATGACCTGGATTTTCACTCGCCAGGCTGATATTTTGGAATCTGTTTGTGTAGCCTAGCCTACTCTTTCTAATAAGTGTGCTACATGCTCAGTTTTGAACAGAATTTATATGAACCTCGAGTATTTATCTAATTAGAATTATGTAATTATATTGGGAAGACTTGGGGATAGGCAGCGTGCACACATATGGAAATGTGAAGATGAAGGAGAGCTAAATTCTCATCTTTTATATTGGGAAGTTAATAGTGCCTAAAATTAGAGAAAAGAAAACAAAATAAAAAACTTACTGTGGTATGGAGGTATGTACCAAAAGATTCGGCCACAATAATTGAAAATTTTTGCTTCCTGTGAATTGGGAAATTGTTGGGCTACGGGGCCATTGATTTTTGTAATAAGCTTTTGAAACTCTTTAATCTCTGTTCATGGATAACTTTGATAAAAAACGAAAACTAAAGAAATTTGTTAAAGAACAACAACAAAAAACCTAGTTAAATTCTGAGTCTCCTTTACAAAAGCCACAAAAGTTAATCAGTCGCTCTTTGCTAAATACTTCTGATGACAAGGAATCTACCACTTTGTGAGGAAACTTGTTTCATTGTTGGGTGTTTTAGAGGTCAGATGGTTATTCGTTGTACTGACATGAAATCTTTCATTCAGAAACTTTCATTCCAGGGTCCCGTAGAGCATATGAAAGAGTCTGTTCCTGTTTCCATGGCCACCTTCAAATGACCTTTAGATATCTTCATGATCCACTTTCACATCTTAAGTTTCCTAATATGATAATGGAAATTCATTTTTGATTTTGAGCCTGATTATCATCAAATCTTTCCAAATCCTAGTGGATTTGTTCAGTGGCTCATGACTGTTCTCTGGATGATGATTGGCTGGTTCAGCTGCAGTTGGCAGTGGTGCACTAACCTCTACTGCCTGGTAGCCTTAATCTGCTGCTGGTGTTCCTGTGTGATCTTGTCTCTAGAGCTGACCTCAGGGGTGCCTTTGGAATGATCAGTGTTGACCTCGTAACTGCCCTTATTGGCCGTTAGCTTCTCCTGATATACCACTCAGGTTCCCACTAAGTTCCCTAAAAGTTAGCCTCATGCTTTTAGTTTCTCACAGCATAGACTTTCAAGGAATTTGAGAAATGTTCCTCTGGGCTTGGTACGCACTATTGTATAGTTAGTGCAAACAAGCTGGAAGATTCTTTCCTTGCCAGTAGTCAACCAGGGTGCCTGAATAGAGCCCAGGTACCTTTACTCTCTCTCACCTCAACAAGAATTCTCTTTCTAGCTGAGGTTTTGCCTGTAGTGATTGGATATGGCTTGTTTCCTTCTTATTTAAGCATGTTAGTCCTAATGTTCTGGACTCCTACCATCGGTTTTTTTGTTGTTTTTTTTAAGGATTTTATTGGGGGAATTGTGCGGATGGGAACAGTGCAGGGGAATTGGGGGAAGGGGAACAGACAAGTTGTTGTCGTTTTGTTCTTCAGTCTAGTTGTGGAGGACGTTGCTTCACTGGCCCAAGTTGGCACCATCATTGTACTCTTCCCAGGTGAGGCAGATC
>NW_017731442.1:1899645-1901171 GCF_001890085.2 Hipposideros armiger
AAAAAAAAAATATGTTCTCAATGTTAAAGAGTACAACCCGAATTACAATGATCCTGCTTTAAATTATGAAAAAATAAAAATACACATAAAAATATATACACATGCATATGGAAATTCAGAGGAATAACAACAAGTTATGGTCAGTGGCAAGAATGTAGGTTATCTTAAATTACATTGTTTACTTGTTTGTTTATTGTTTGTGTTTTCCACTAGAATGTAAGCTCCAAGAGGTCAGGGATTTTATTTGTTCTAGAACAGTGCCTGGCCTATAGTTTTTATTAATATTTGTTGATTGTTTAATGAATTGAATGCAGAAATTTCTTTTTGATGGCTTTAATGTTTAATGTTATAGTAATGCTTATTAAAATTAAAATAAAACAAAAATTAAAGATTCCCAATGATTTCAACCTTTCTTTAATACATCAGAGTTTCTGTTTACTCTCTCATCAACCTTTCTGGTCTCCTTTAATCTTCTTAAAAGATGGTGCCCAAAACAAGATAAAGTCCAGATTTAAGCAAGCCAGCCCAGCATATAAAGGAATTATTTCCTCTCAAGATCTGGATACCATACCCCCATTTGAGAGAGTTTTGCAGAGGTGTCCCACTGTTGGCTTATATTGGGCTTGTTTTGTTGGTGTTTAAAACTGTAGTTTTGTTAACACATTATGACAATTTTCATCTCTTTACCCAATAAGTGTTTACCTGCTGATATAACAGAACTGGCTAGCATGCTTTTCATCTATTTTTGTTTTTCCCTGCCAACCTTCATTGGAAGTGCTACTAAGTAGCAGAACATTTAAAAAGATGGCCAGCCAGAGAATACAAGAAGCAAAACCTCCCGAAAGTCTATACATTTTATAATTAGTCTCCAAATAATTTAATGAGTTTACATTTTCTGGGTGCTTCCTTCAGAATTCCTGAAATGGCAGGAGGTAAGTACTTGGATAAAAATTAGAAACTGATCTCTTTCTTCAAAAAGTAATGAAAACCCGTTTTTTTTTCCCTAGGAAAATGTGCCATTGTAGTCTTACCCTTATTTTCCAAAACTGTATCGAAACTGTTATCAATCATCAATCCTCCATTTTTCATTACTGTCATTGACTCTTATATTAGAGACCAGGAGTTGGTAAATATTTTTCTGTAAAGAACCAGATACTAGATTTTTTAGGCTTTGTGGACCAGAGGGTCTCTGCCTCAACAATTCAACTGTGTTGTATCACAAGAGCAGCCGTAGACAAATACATAAACAAGTGGGCATGGCTGTGTTCCAATAAAACAATTTATAAAAACAGATATCAGGCCTTGACAACCCCTATCATATATCTACCACCTTTACCATCAGAATTGTTTTGTTTTTTTTTTAAAGATTTTTATTGGGGAATTGGGGGGATGGGAACAGACAAGTTGAGTGCTGGGGAATTGGGGGAAGGGTAACAGACAAGTTGCTGTCATTTTGTTCATCAGTCTAGTTGTGGAGGACGTTGATTCACTGGCCCAAGTTGGCACCATCATTGCGCTCTTCCCGG
>NW_017731442.1:1904896-1907808 GCF_001890085.2 Hipposideros armiger
AGTGTCACTGGCCCTCATATGTGGGATCCGAACCGGGGACCTCTGGCGTCCCAAGCCAGTTCTTAACCATCGCGCCACTTGGCCGGCCCTTGACTAATGTTTTAATTGCAACTGAATACCCCATAAAATAGTAGGGAACTGTTAGGGCTTCCTTTTTATGTGTAACAGAACTAAAACTTTGGATTACATTACTGTTAAGGAGTGACAGGCATGAATTAATATTCCCACATTTATTGTATCTTTATAGATAGTTATCAAATGGCATTAAATGTAAAAGGAATTTCCTGGTTTTTCATGATATATTTTTATTTCAAAGTATTTCAGTCTTATATATATGAATCTGAGATAGTGGTTGATTTTCTTTGGGGAGCCTTTATATCCAGTATCAGGTAGGCAAATATAATGAAGTGTATGGCATTGACTTTGTTTTTCTGCATGACTTGAAAGCACAGTATGAGCCCATACAAGTGGGCTGGAAGGTTGCCTAGTTCAATTGAAGATTAAATAGCCATCTATGTACCTGAAGCTGAAATTCTATTTTCTGTAATACTTTTCACTAGGTCATGGAGAGACCTACTCCTACGAGGTAGTCACAAATAAATATCATAACCAGGGGGAAGCAAATGCCCTAGGTGTCTAATTTCAGTGAATGTTTTTTTTTCCTGTTTTTTTTTAGTAAAGGTGATTTGTCAAATGTCTAATTAAATATAATTTAACTTATATTTTTATGAGATTTTTACATTCACTGTATGTTTTGAAAAGTTTTCATCAGACAGGTTGAATCAGAAAATATGAACATAATATTACTTAATTCTACATATTTCCCAATGCAGTCCTTATTCTTGTTCAATTGTCTTATAGCACTTGATTATCATCTCCTTTCTGTTTGAGGGAGAACCATATTTAAATTATTTTTTTGTTAATTTTATTTTTTAAACATAAATAATACATTATTTTTATGGTAAAAAACTCAAATGACATAGGAGTTTATAGATTAGAAAAAAAATTCCTTTTATGGTATCTTTTCTGCATCTTGNTGCTTTAAAGGGTTATAACTGCCTTTTTATTTTAAATAGTATTCTTGCAGCCAGCATTTTATATTGTCACTATGAATTTCAGATAATTAGATCAACAGAGGTAACCAATATTTGTGCCATTTAGTAGATTTGAAAAGAGCTAGTTTTTTCCAGATTGAAATATTTTTATACATACTTTATTTCCTCAAATTCTCCTTTTGTTTTTTTGAGGGCACTCTGCCTTCTGAGAGGCATGCTAGGAAAGATGGAAAAGAACAGACCTGCATTGTCTTTATGGGGAATAGGGAACCATTATATAAATCATAAATTATTTGTTTAAATGTTTTTATTTTTGATGAGCCTAAGGTTATAGGAAATGCACGTGCTTTGCCCCAAAACTTCAGCCTTATATGAGGTCTGACAATGAAGTTTGCAAACTCATCCTAGAAAAAGTGCTACATATCTCATTGCTGAGTATCATTATGGTCACCTTAGAAGTACTCCCCTTTGGAAGCTATGCACCAATGCCAGCATCTAGTTCACCCTTCAAAGCATTTTTGGAACTCTTTTTCTGGAATGGGCATCAGAACTGTCATCATATTACCCTTGATGTCCTGAATGTCATCAAAATGTCTTCTTTTATTTATGCTTATGTCAACTCCATGAGAGAAGAGACTTTGTCATTTTCACTGCTATATTTTTGTACTTAAAAAGGAACCTGGCACTTACTGGATTTGAAATAGGACTTGATAAATCACCTGAGTTGGAGGAGCCCTGAACTAGGGTTTTCAGCTTGGATATCTGTACCATTGATTGAAATAGAAAAGTCTGGAGGGATTTTTGGTTTTGAAGGGAAGATGGATTCTGAGTGGGGGCAGGACATCCAGATGCTGATGTCCGGTAGGCAGTGGGAGATGTATAACTGCAACTTGTGAGAATGGCTAGGACTGGAGCTATAATTTTTTTTTTTAATTCTATTCCGCCATCTTGGACCTTTTGTATATATAATTTATTTTTATTTTTATATTTTACTATAGTGTAACATGCATATAGAAAATGGGACAAATCATAAACATACAGCTTGATTCATTTTTACAGAATGCGTATACCCTTGATCTAACACCTGGATCAAGAAAGAATTATTATTAGCACTCATGAGGCCTCCTGGTGATGAGCTATTATCTTTTAATTGGTATTTGTTCTGTATCCTTTTTGATTATAAACACTTTGAAGCAAGGACCATACCTGTTTAACTTATCAAAGTAGTTTAATAAGGTGATTTTTGTTGATGATTGCTTAGAGGAGTCTTATTAATAGTCAACCCTGGTTGAGGAAAGCATTTTCTCTAGGATTGTACTCTGCAGGATTTTCTGGTGATTCCATCTTGTCTTTGTTGTATTCCTTGTCTGTGAACTCCTATAGCATCAGTCTGCTGCATTTGATTTAACACTTGATTTATGTTATCTATGGTTCTTTAATTTTTTCATGTGTTCAGTTCATATCTCTTATTAGAAAGTAAGTTCCTTGAGGTTGGGAACCTTGTCTTATACTTCTTTTTGAGTTGTCTTAGCTGGTATTACAGAGCTGAGTAAATAAGTGCTAAGTAAATACTTCACAGCAAATTATTTTGAACCAATGCTAGATCTATATTGTATGTTTGTTATGAAGAGTTCTTATTCAGATAATAATGAACAAAAAGAATATCTTAAAATGCAAATTTATGCTCACCACATACCAAAAATGTTAAAAAAATGTAATGTTTTGACAGAAATTTTTAAAAATTAAAATTTTATTTTACTCCATCTTAAACTTTTGTGTGATACCCTATTTTAAAGACTGAATTCCAGCTAAAAATATTTGAAAACCTTAGATCCTTCTTGACTAATTTTTTTTTTT
>NW_017731442.1:1909358-1925788 GCF_001890085.2 Hipposideros armiger
CAGTTCCAAGTTGAGCTGTTGTTCAGCATCTTAGCTGTAGAGGGCAGTGTCACTGGCCCTCATATGTGGGATCCGAACCGGGGTCCTCTGGCGTCCCAAGCCAGCTCTTAACCAATGCGCCACTCGGCGGGCCAATAACTTGAATCTTTTAAAACTTTTTCATCTGCATTTACATATATTGCAGTTTCCCCTTATCTGTGAGGATACATTCCAAGAACCCCAGTGGATGCTTTGAAACCTCGAATAGTACTGAATTCTATATACATTATTTTTTTTCATATGCATACATACCTTTTCACTTAAAGGAAGCACTATACATATCTCTTTGGCATATCTGAATTGCTAGCATCACTGCTCCTGTGCTTTGGGGCCATTAAGTAAAATAGTTACTTGAACACAAGCATATGATACCTTGACTATCAATCTGATAACTGAGACACAGCTAGTAAGTGACTTGACAGGGTGGGGAGGTGAGGCAGTGGGGAGGTGGGTGGTGGTAGAGGGTAGTGGGTAGCATATACAGCATGGATACGTGGGACAAAGGCATGATTCATGTCCTGTGCAGGCCGAAGTGAGATGGTGTGAGATTTTATCACACTACTCAGAATGGCATGGAATTTAAAACTTATGAATTGTTTATTTTTGGAATTTTCTATTTAATATTTTGGGACCAAGATTGACTGCAAGTAACTGAAACTATGAGAAGGGAAATTGCAGATAATGAGACTACTGGCCTTTTGAGCATTTTTAGCCTTGCATCTGCTCGGGCCCGCTCTGAACTCTTTGGAGTGTACTTTTTCTCCTAATAATGACTCCCTGGCCCTGGCCCTGGCCCTGGGCCCCCTTGAGCCTTTTGAGCTTCCTTTGCTTGGCCTGCTCCAAACTCTTTGGAGTGTACTTTCTTTTCTAATAATGGCCCTTGAGCCATTCTCTACTGCTCGGGCCCACTTCTGCTTCTTTAAAATGTGTTTTTACTTCGAAGAAACTCCTTTTCTGCAGCTGTAAAAATAAAAAAGGGGGAGGGGACTACTGTATGTATATACATATGTAGTTGCTTTTTAAAACCTGAATGGAAACATCAAGATTTTTCTTTTCACTTAATACGTTAGAGATTGATTTTTATTTGTATATATAATTTTATCTAATATTTGTATATTATGATTATTCCATAATTTATTTAACCATCACCTAAATGACCTCTAGTAGGATATTTAACAGATTATTTTAATCATTGCTACAGTGAAATCCATGTTAATGTTTCTTGTTTATATTTCTTTGTGTAAATGTCCCTATTTCTAGACATGATAGATACCAAGAAGTGAAATTGCTATGTTGAATGTATGTGCTTTTAAAATTTGATAAACGTTGTCAAATTGCAGACCTAATATGCCAGTATATCTTTCTATACATAATGTTTGAGAGTACCTACTTCCCCACACCTTCTGCCAAACTAAATATTTCCTGGACTGAAAGAGGACTGATATCTTGTTTTGATTGTATCTCCCTGATTAATGGTGAAGTTGGGCATCTTTCTATATGATTATTGGCCTTTGTATTTTTCTGTGAATTGCATATTTACATATTTTTGTCAGTATGTGTATTGGACATTGGACTCACTGTGTTCTGGATATTAGTTCAGATATTAATTTTCTGTACGTCAAGTATGCTGTTAATATTTTCTCCTAGTCTTTTACTTACTTTTAAGTTTTTTTTTATGATTCACTTTACTGTATTAGACGTTTTAAATTTTGATGTAGAGATAGCTCTAGTCTTTTCCTGTATGACTTCAAGTTTTGTCGTCTTATCCTATAGTTGTATGTAACTCTTCTGTCCTATAGTGTAGTTTTCCTTTTTTTTTTTTTAGCTGAGCCATCCTGCCACCTGTTGGCAGCTCAGTGGCAGCTCAGCTTGGGCCCATGTGGGAATCGAACTGGTGACCTTGTTGCTCGGAGCTCTCACTTTTGAGCGAGCTCTAAATCAACTGAGCTACTCGGCTGGCCTCCTGTAGTATAGTTTTTAAAAATAGCTCTTTTAAATCCATCTCAGTACTTAGCTCTTTCAATCTCAGTTTATATTTGTATACGACATAAGATAGGGATTTTTTTTTCCCATATGGTTAACCCAGTTGTGCCCAGTACAATTAATTGAATCCTTTTTCAGTGATTTGAAATGCCTGTCTCTCTCTCTCTCTTTTTTTTATTGTGGTAATATATACATAAAATAAATTTACCATCTTAAGTACCTTTAAATATACAGTTCAGTGGTATCAAATACATTCACACTGTTGTGCAACCATCACCACCACCCATCCCCATGAACTCTTGTCATCTTGTAAAACTGAACCTCAATGCCTATTAAATAACTCTCCATTCTTCCCTCCCCTGGGCCCCTGGCAACCACCGTTATACTTTCTGTCTTTGTGATGAAATGTCTCTTTTATCATATATTTAATTCCCATTTAGTCAGTTTTTGGTGTCTCCTTTTTGTTCCGTTTCTTTATCTGTATATATGTGTTCTATATTGTTTAAAATTCCTATTTTATAGTTTTTGAGGACAGGTAGAGAAAGCTCCCCTACTCTTTCTTTTCTAAAGTTTTACTGGATATTCCCATTTTGATTTCTAGTTAAGTTTTAGAATAAGACCATTAAGTTTCAGAAAACTTTCTGTTGGGATTTTGTTTAGAATTACATTGAATGTATAGAATAATTTGAGGACCATTTGACATCTTCACAATATCTAGTCTACCATTTTGGAATATGCTATATTTCTCTATTCTTTTCTGTTGCAGAAGTTTATTTTGCCAATGTCATGATAGGTGAGCTATTGTTTCTTACATTTGGTAGGTGATACCTGTTGGGACCAATAAACTGCCAACCTTACCCTCGAGTCTGGCACCAGTACTGACCTTTAAGTCCTGAATTTAAGCACTGAATTTAAGAAGTCCCAGACTGATAGGAAGTCAGTTTGGGGCTTAAAAAAATTTAAAGGCTTTTGAAATTTCTAGAAGTGTAATTGCTGGGTTAGAGGATAAAAAAAAAGATAGTGGTAATTTATACTTCCACCAAAAGTATATGAGTTCTTGTTTCTCTGTAGCCTCACCAGCTGTAGATATCAAGTCTTTTTTTATTTTTGCCAACCTGATAGTTGAAAAATGGTATTTTTTTGTTGAGTTTAATTTACATTTTCTAATTTCTAATGAGATTAAGGATCTTTTAGTAGAGTTATTGACGTGTATTTCTTCATTGACTTTTCATATCTTAAAAATTTCTGCACATTTTATACTGGATTGATTTTATTTTATTGTTTTTAGGTTTATATATCATGGTTGATAATCAATTGTCTTTATATGTTTAGGGATTTTCTCCCAAACTTTCACATTATTTTGTTAATGGGTTATCCTACTGTAGTTTTAAAATATTATTTTTCTTTCGTCATAGCTGTATATCTGTTACTCTTTCTTTTTGGCTTTCACCAGTGCATTTAAAATGAAGTAACTTTGGGCCAGCTGAGTGGCACGTTGGTTAAGAGCTGGCTTGGGACGCCAGAGGGCCTCGGTTCGGATCCTACATATGAGGGCCAGTGACACTGCCCTCTACAGCTAAGATGCTGAACAACAGCTCAACTTGGAGCTGGGCTGCCGTGAGTTGCCAGTGACGGCATAGGCTGCAACCCCTGCTGCAGTGGGTTGCCATGGACTACCGTGTGTAGCCAGCAGCCAGTGTGAGCGGCCAGCAGCCGCAGTGAGCGGCTGTCCAGAAGCTGGCGACTGATCTGCCTCGCCCGGGAAGAGTGCAATGAGGGTGCCAACTTGGGCCAGTGAAGCAACATCCTCCACAACTAGACTGAAGAACAAAAGGACAGCAACTTTTCTGTTCCCCTTCCCCCAATTCCCCAGCGCTGTTCCCATCCCCCAATTCCCCAATTAAAAATAAAATAAAATAAAATAAAATGAAGTAACTTGGTGACTTTTTTTTTTAGCTGAGCCATCCTGCTACCTGTTGGCAGCTCAGCGGCTGCTCAGCTCGGGCTGGACTTGAACCGCTGTTGCTCAGAGCTCAAACTCTTGAGTGAGCTCTTAACCAACTGAGCCACTCGGTCGGCCCTACTTTGTGACTTTTAAGGAATATATTTGTTATGTAAACCTAGTTGTATTTATGTAATTGCATTTTTGCATATGTTTTATTTATAAAGTTATTAGATTTGCCTGCACTTAAATTATAAATGGAGAAAAAAACAGACAAGCATAGAATACTTTATCATTGAGATTTTGAACCTCTTAATAGAAACTGGCTTTCATTATATACTTGCTACCTTAAGACAGCTCCATTTGCATAGTTAAAAGTTAGGAAACACTTAAGTTTTATTAAGTGTATCAAGAAGAAATCTTACTGTTTCTGTTTCTTAGAAATTTTCAATATTTTAATTTATCAAGTACCTACTTTTTGTAGAACTCTTTGTCAGTTGCTTTGAAGGATAGTGAGACTGAATTTCTGCCCTCCTGGAGTTTAGGATGGGCCATGACCCAAGGCACTATATAATGTGTCCAGTGAGTGGTGGAGAAACTTCACTGAAGAAAAACAAAATTATCTTCAGTCTGGATAAACTTGGTGGAGAAGCTGTGATTTCAGCTGGACCTTGAAAGATGAATGGGAATTTTTTTTGTGCTAAGCACTATGCACATAGCACTTTATGTGAAATCTTTTCATCTAATCTTTACAACAACCCTATGAGACAGTTGTAGTTACCATGTCTATTGTAGAAATGAGAATGCTGGAGATTATAATGTTTTCAATGGGTCCATATACATATGTGTATGGAAATCATTAAAAAAAATGATCTGAAGGGATACACACCCGATTTAAATATTGTTTACATTTGGGGAAGGGTACGGAGATTTTGGAGATGGAGGTCAAAAGGAGGCTTTGGAATTTTGGGTTGTCATTTAAAGGAGATCTACTACAATCAAAGTAAATTTTAGTAATAAAAATAAAAGTGTTTTGGAACTGAGATAATGGGAAAGGAACTTTTAGGTACTAAAGATTTTAGAATCGAGATCTACTTGGCAAAATACTGCAAGGGAGTCAGACTTACATTGGCTCACTGAATTACAAAATGCACATATGAGGCCTGACAATTAAGTTCGCAAACTCACCCTAGAAAAAACTGCTACATACCTCATTGCTGAATGTCACTACGGCCACTTTCAAAGTACTCCCCTTGGGAAGCTAGGCGCCAGCGCCTCGTCCGCTCTTCAAAGCATTTTGCAACTCTTTTTCTGGATTGGCCATCAGAGCTGTCTTTGTATTACCCTTGATGTCCTGACTTATCATCAAAATGTCTTCCTTTCAATATTTCCTTTATCTTCGGGTAAAGAAAGAAGTCACTGGAGGCCAGATCAGGTGAGTTGGGAGGGTTTTCCAATACAGTTATTTAATTGCTGGATAAAGACTACCTCACAAACAGTGCTGTGTGAGCTGGTGCATTGTCATGATGCAAGAGCCTGAATTGTTGGCGAAAAGTTCAGGTTGACTTTTTCATGCAGTATTTTCAGCACTTCCAAGTAGTAAACTTGGTTAACTGTTTGTCCAGTTGGTACAAATTCATAATGAATAATCCCTCTGATATCAAAAAAGGTTAGCAACGTGGTTGCAACAAGTTTGCGAACTTAATTGTCAGGCTTTGTATTTATTGGGACAAAACATAAGGTCACCAAAACTTACTGAGTTTGCATTAGTCTGTCATGGTGAAAAAACAACAATTTTTTCTAACATGGTTATCATATCTACAAAGGTCATAACATTTTTTGGATACCAGCATTATAAAAGTTAGGGGAAAAGTTGTTTAGTTAGGGAGCCCAAGCTTACAGAAAATGATCAAGATTTTGGGAATCAGAATGACAGTGAGTTTTATTTTTTATTTATCTCAAGATACAGTGTTATTTTCTTTACCCCTATGGGTTGTGACATTTATTCATAATGGTGGCAAGGCAGTTTCAGTTTTGCTTTCCTAGGGCTTTTTTTTTTTTTTTAAAGGACTTACTGGGGAATAGTGTGTTTTTCCAGAACCCATCAGCTCCAAGTCAAGTAGTTGTTTCAATCTAGTTGTGGAGGGCGTAGCTCAGTGGCCCATGTGGGAATCGAACTGGAAACCTTGTTCAGAGCACGCGCTCCAACCAACTGAGCCACCCGGCCACCCCCTTTGGGCTTCTTTTTAAGATCACATAGCTAACAAGTGGTGGAGGCAGAATTTGAAATCCGACCATAAGGGTTCAAAGTTTTACATCTCAGGTACTATGGAGTACTAAAAATGGAGAGATGAGAATTCCAAAGGGAGAAGCAGAGTTTACAGAGGAAGGTCAGTAAGTATCAGGTATGTTTAGAGTGTAGTAGTAAATCAGTGTGGTTGTAGGGCAGTATTTATGGCAGGAAATGATGGGTGGTAAAAGATGAAGGGGCTCTTTGGGACTACAATGTGTATTATCTCAAAAATCAGGACAATTAATGGGTCCAAGGATAGAGGTAAAGGATTCATTCATTTTACAAACATTGTAGTGAAATAAAATTTCAGATACATGAAAGATCTTTCTTTGAGGTACGAGTGAGTGAACTTGCAGCATTGTGATTTATGTATTCTTTTTATTTAGCATTAGCTGATCATTATACCACATTTTTTTCAAAGGAGAGGATAAAGTCCTATCTTAGCAATTCTACTCAAATTTTACCTAGGATGCTTCTTTGAGAATGTTACCACCACTTTGTATTGTGGTAAATATACATAACATAAAATTTACCATTTTAACTATTTTTAATCAGACAGTGTAGTGGCATTAAGTACTTTCACGATGTTGTGCATTACTACCACCTGTCTCCAGAACTTTTCCATTTGCCCACACTGAAACTATACTGATTAAATTCTAACTCCCCATTCCCTCCTCTAGTTCCTGGCAATAACCATTCTACTTTTTGCCTCTGAATTTGACTTTGCAAGGGACCTCATGCAAGTGGAATCATATAAAATATTTGTCCTTTTGTATCTGGCTTATTTCACTTAGCATAAATGTCTTCAAGGTTCATTCATATTGTAGCATGTGTTAGAATTTCCTTTTTAAGGCTGAATAATATTCCATTATATGTATATGCCACATTTTGTTTATTCATAGATGGACATTTGGGTTGCTGCTACATTTTGACTATTGTGAATAATGCTGTTATGAATATTGGAGTAGAACTATTTGTTTGAGTCACTGCTTTCAATTCTTTTAGGTATATACCTAGAAGTGGAATTGCTGGATCATTTGGTAAGTCTATGTTTCACTTTCTGAGGAATCACCAAGCTGCTTCCCACAGCGACTTTTACATTCCCACCAGCAATGCACAAGGGTTCCAATTTCTTCACTGCCTTGCCAACGCTTGTTTTTTTTTTTTTTGTTATAGCCATCCAAATGGGTATGAAGTGGTAACTTATGGTGGTTTTGATTCATATTACACTAATGGCTAGTGATGTGGAGAATGTTTTAATGTGCTTATTGGCAATCTGCGTGTCTTCTTTGGAGAAATGCCTATCCAAGTCCTTTGTCTATTTTTCAGTTGGATTGTTTGTACCATCACTTTTTTTTTTTTAAGATTTTATTGGGGAATTGGGGAAGGGGAACAGTGTTGGGGAATTGGGGAATGGGAACAGCCAAGTTGTTGTCCTTCAATCTTAGCCAAGTTGTCCTTCAGTCTTAGTTGTGCAGGGTGCAGCTAGCTCAGCTCCAAGTCCATTCTCCATCCAACTGCCTGTAGGCAGCTTGCAGCTGCTCAACTCAAGATGCTGTGTTCAATCTTAGTTGCAGGTGGGCATAGCCCACCATCCCATGTGGGAGTCGAACCGGCAATCTTATTGTTAGGAGCACGTGCTCTCACCAGCTGAGCCATCCTACCACCTCTTGGCAGCTCAGCGGCAGCTCAGCTTGGGTGCAGTTCACTGGCCTATGTGAGAATCCAACTGGTGACCCCATTGCTCAGAGCTCACGCTCTAACCAACTGAGCCACTCGGCCAGCCCTCATTGTGATTTTTTTATTTCTAAGCTTAGAAAGTAGTACCATCTTCCACTTCTGCTACCTGCCTGGAGATTTGATAAAGATTCACTTTTGTTTTCTAACTTTTTCCTAAAAGAATGAAAGGATGTGTAGAGACCATAGAGTTTAGGAAATCATAGGCATATGGTTGCTAACTGAGGTCATGGGAGTGGAAGAGATTGTTCAGGGAGAGTAGTTTAGCTGAAGAGAGGAAAGGAGGGAGAATTCTGCAGTGGGCCAACATGTAGGTGATTTGCGAAGGATGCAAGTTAAGTAAAGGAGACTAAGCAGGAAGTCAGTAGTAGGAGAATAAGAGGAGAATAAGGAGAGAGGAATCTAGGAGATCCCAAGAGTGAAGCAAGTTTTTGAAAGGGTAGAGTGGTCAATTGTGTCAAATACCTTAGGACAAAGACCAAAAACTTAAGGATAAGAGCTGACGAGTGGTTATTGGATTTGGCCACTAGAAATTCATTGGTGACCTTTCACAAGGAATGTTTTAATGGAGAGATGAAAGTGCAGCACAAGTGTCTACGATTGTGGTCTTGAAGAGTTTAGCAGGGAAAGGATGGAAAGAGAATGGGTCACAGCTTGTGGGATAGTGGTAGAATTAAGGAAATTTTTCTTTTTTTTAAGGAAGGGAAGAGTTGATCATATTTGTAGAATGAGATGTAGTTAGAGGAAAGGGAGATATTTGTGGGTGGGGAATAGGAGTTAACTGAAGGTTCTACAGGAGGTTTGGGGTTCTAGGCTTAAGAGTCTGGGTGGAGGTAATTTTAGAGGGGAGAGATACCTCTTCCTTTAGGATAAATAGGAAAGAGGTAAGAATGGTTGAGGATATAGGAGTAGGAGAGATAAGAGAAAATTTGTAGGTGACCATGCCTGATGGACACTTTTTAGCTATGCTATTCATAATCAATGAACAACTTAGTTTTTCACTGTAAAAGAATATTAATTCTTGCCTTGCCTGTTTCATAGACTTGATCTGAGTTAAAAATGAAAAAAATGTATGTTAAAATGCTTTAGAAACTTAAAATGTACATATCTATAGCCTATTGTTAGAAGTCAATGTTTGAGAAAGCCATTTCTTTGTATAGAGCATATAAATCTTACTAAGTCAAAATGCTCCTAACAGCAAGAAGCTACAGAGAATTCTGGTATTTTAGAACCATAATGTTTGGGAGTCTTAGGTCTCTGAGACTTCATCTTGTATCTGGGAGGTTTCTTTACAAGTCAGGAATGTATTTTAATAAGTACTGCTGCTGGCATTAGCACCTGAAACATTTAAAACGTTGACAGTGGGAATAATTAAGGGAAATGTGTGGGAAGAAATCTGCCTAGAAACAAAGTAAAGTGAATTTTCAGTGGTTTAAATTTGGCTTAAACCGGTAGGTATTCTACATTCTCATGTGTGCCTTCTGCTAGTTCACTTATAACTTCTGAAAAACTAAACTTCAAGTTTATTTACGAACTCTTACAGTATTTGGTGCCTCAGACTAGTTTATGCTTAGCTCTTTTCCATTTTACATATGTCTTCATAACACACAGGTATAGTTTTTATCACAGGAAGGGAGTCTATCACATGGTATTTAGTAAAAAAAAAAAAAGGTTTGCATTGTGTTTTTCTTAGCATTCTAGATTCCTTTAGCATTTCCATTACTTTGCCCTTATCATTAGTCCTGGATTTCTGTTTATGATTTCTGGGTGCTGAGAGGATGACGAGAAAATCATGTAATTGAGCTCATTGTTCCACTACTGATATGAGCTGGTTAGTCTAATTTGGCTCTCGATGTTATAGTTAATTACCATGAAAGTTTCATGGGATATTGACACTCTTTCTCCAAACAGAGAAATACATGATATTGTTTCATTTTGTACCCTTATCTATTCAAATATATTTGGGTATCTATTATGTGCTGGCCAATATACTAATGAGTAGAAACTTTAAGAGTTTACAGTACATTGGTATAGAAAAAAACAGGAAAAATGTTCATTTGGTTTGGTGACTAAGAAGTCATGGTGACCTTAAAAGCAGTTTCAGTAGGAGGTTAAGGGTGGAATCCCCTTTACAGTTGGTGAAAGAATAAATGGCAAGGGATAAAGGAGGAGGGGAAGAAGAAGATAGAGGAAAGGGGGAGGGAGTGAGAGAGTGAGAGGGGATATAGAGGAGAGTGAGGGGGAAAGAAGAACAGGAGAGTTGGGGGAAGGAGGGGAAGAAGTGAAAGGAGGGAGAGGGAAGGAGAGAAAAAGAGAATAACTTTTCCTTGTGAAGGTTTGCAGAGAAGAGGAAGAAGAGACTGGATGGGAGCCAGGAAGGACTTTTCTTTTTAGGATAAAATCTGACCTTGTATATGTGCTGAGGGGAAAGGTGCTAACAGGGAAGGAGAGGTTGAAGATTCAAGATATGGTATGGCTGATAGAGCAAGGTGTTGAAGGAGGGAGGAAGGGGGTGGGAGTCACAGTGTGGGTCAAGAGGACAGGTGGATGGGCTGGCTTTGAACAGGGGAGGGACACCTCATTTTCCAGGACTGACATAAAAATAGGCAAGGAAAGGTCTGAATATAGATAAGATTATAGGTAGGGGGAAGTAGGGGCATGGGGATGGAGTGAGGTCATGCCTGATAACTTATGTATCTCTGTAAGATCAGAAGCAAGGTTGTTGGTTGAGAGTGAAGGGTCTGGGCAGGGCACTGACTGGGGGCCTTGAGCTGAGAAAATGTTTGAAAGAGTTGTTGAGGGGAATGGAAAAGGGAATTTATCTAGTTTATTTGAAAGGATTAAAGTTGGAGAATTTATAGTGGTATCAGTGTATCTAGTGTGATTTTTCTTTAGAGTTGCTCAGTCCCCAGCAACTGTATTGACCTGGAGCTGTGGTTTTTGTGGTCAGGTTTAGAGAAAAGGGTACAAATCTGAAGTTGCTGCTAAGAGATTTAGATGTCCAACCATAGGATTTGGGTTGAGGGGGAATGAGCAGATTTGAGGGACAGGAGGTTTTTGTAAAGTCATAGAGTAAGCAAGGTCAGTGTAAAAATTTTGTGAGCTATTAGAGTAATTGAGAGGGAGGAGTTTTAAATGATGACAAGATCCAGAGTAAAGAACTGAAGAATAGATGCCTAAATTAGAGTTGAGCTAAAAATGTTTGGAACTAAAGAGGCCCATGCATTCTAATGTACAGTCACTGGATGGGTCATCTTCATGAACATTGAAATCTCCCAGAATTGTGATAGGAGATTTAGTAGAGAAGGCTGAAGTAAGCTCCCAGGTCTTCAGTGAATGAGGAGGTATGGCTGAGGGATCAGAAGATGCTAGTGATGAGAAGATAAATCTTAAAGGTGGGGCCATAAAGGAGGATGATCATGATCTGGAAGCTGCAGTAGGAAGGCTAGTGAATGCCTATCCCTTCTGGCTCTGTGGGCCTATGGATTGCAGTAAAGAGAGAGAACTATGAGAAAATTTTTAGGGAAGAATCAGGTTTTAAGTCAAGGTAAACAAGTAGACAGAGCATTGTTCAAAAAAATTGAGGAAGCCTGGAGTTTGGTAACAAGAGAATGATTTTTCTCGGACATAATGAAATAGATCTGGGCAGTAACGCTGTGGAAGAAACCAGGGCTGAGGACATTTTGACAAGGAAGGTAGATCATGGTGGGGATATTACTGCCTTTGTATGTTGGAAGTTATTGATTGGGCTTAATTGTCTGAACTTTGACACAAGTTATTTTGGCACTAAAACTGATTTAAAGTCCCAGGTAGTATGTGGCTATCTCATAGAGGTGGTGAAGGCTTTTCATAAAGTGAATGGCAAGGGTAACAAAGGCCATACATATTTTGGGTGAGAGACTGATGTCCTTAGCAGAGTTGAAGTCCCTTGTTAGATAAAGGCTCCCAGGAGGAATGTGTTCAAGGGCTAGTTGTGTCCAAGGACTCGCATGATGCTTGTAGAAGGTGTATATGCCCATGTTGTGGGGGATGTGGAGGCAAGGATCATTTTAGATTAGAGTGATTGTCAGTTCAAAATTGAATGGCTTGTGTATACAAACTAGAAGCAAACAAATGGAAAACTATTGTGATAGGCTATTGGGATTTGGATTAATTTTTTATTTTAACATGTTCTACAATTTTTGTAAAAACTAAAGAGGAATATGAACTAAGGATTTTTGGAGAACTCCTATATGAATTAAGAGTCTTGGTTGCAAGTGACAGAAAATCCAACCCAAATAGGCTTGAAAAGAGAATATTTTGTCTTATATTACTGAAAAGTCCAGGGAAAGCACTGGCTTCTAGCATTGCTTTTGTAGTTTAAATGATGTCACTGGGATCTAATCTCTTCCTTTCTCTGAACTCAGATCTGCTCTCTACTGTGTGTTGATTTGATCTTTAGGTTTCATATGGCAGGAAGATAGCTGAAATAGCTCCAATTGGTGCCCTTTCAGTTCAAGTGCAATAGGAAGAACTCTTCATCCAACAACTCAGACAAAAGTTCTGAATCTGACTGTCACTGACCAGATGAGCCATGTGTTTGTCTTTGACTCAGTTATAGCCAGAGGAACATAATGCCCTGATGGACTTATGTCTAGGTCCCCAGTGTTGTGGGTTAGGATCAGTATCTGTCCTACTACTTTGGGCTTCTTTATGTACAGAGGAATAGTCTTATATCTCTGAATTTTCCTTTATGTCTAGATTGCTTCTGTCTTAGAACAATCTGGATATTTGATATTTTGTTTATGTAGTATTTCTACAACAAATGCAGTGATTACTGAGATTTGCAAAAGGCACAGTTCCAGGTACTTTTGGCAATCCTAAATTGAATAAACCTAGTTTTTGCTTTCAAGGAAGTGACTGCCTAGAAGGGTTATTAGTGTATGTTAGGCTTTTTTCCATCATAGGTAACAAAGACATTTCTGTTTCTTTAGGAGCTGGATGCTCATTGCACAGGTTCACATAGTAAAAGGGAGCCTGGAATCCCACAGTAATCCAGGGTGAGCAATATGGATCCAAGCCTTAGGGAGACTGGGATGTAGTTAGGGAACTGGAAGGATCCATTGAAGCTGTAGAGACTATGTTTTTTTATAGCCTTCTCAGCATGATAATTTGTCATTCTTCTTCTGCAGTGGGGTTTCCTAATATCTTTTTTGGTCTCTGGTTATACCATTCCTGTCTCACCCAACCCCTGACTTCATCCTCTTCTTTGTATATGCTTTTTCTTACCTTATGGTTTTATCTCATGTATGGTCTGTGCTATCTTATGACCTGTTCTCTGGCAATGTTTTAGTTTCTTTCTTGCTTTCCAACTGCATGAGTCTCTCTTACCACTTCCCATTCAGTTGGGAGAGAGTGAGAGTGTGCATTTGTACATCTAAGAGAGAACCTGTCCCTCCTGTTGAGCTAAGCTCTTTAGCAACCTCTTTCCTCATTGGCTGATGGCCAAACTGTAGGACTTTGACCTTTGGGTCAGGTGCATCCCACTAGCTAGGCTCAAGGGCCAGGGTCATGTAGCACTTACATGGAGATTAGGAAATAATATGAAATAAGAGGCCATTGTAGTACTCCTTAATATGCGAGGAGCTGTTGGTAGAGCCTGTAACCTTGAGAGGGAATTGTGAATCTGTTGACCAATCTGTCCAGCATGATGAGAGCTACATTGTTGGGCACTAAAATAGAATTACACACAAAATAGTTTGGCATTTAGAGAAGGCCAATGTTTGTCTGGCAAGGACATCAAGACAGGCTTTTGATAGTACTAGACTTTTAAGAATGAGAATGATTTCAATAGGAGGAGATTAGGAAGAATGATGTGAATTATGGGCAACTAAGGCAGGGAGAAGATGCTAAAGCAGTGGCAATTGTAAATGTAAAAGGTTCAAATAAAAAAAAAGTGTGGGTCATATTTAGTTCAGCATATAGCACTAGTGAGAAAGAAAGCTGAATCGAGAGTATTGAGGTCTTTCTATGCTAAGCTAAGGAGTATAGGGACAACTTGGTGTTCATTGTCTTGAAGCTCTCACTGACTTTAAAATCACTATGAGAATTTACAAATGATTAACGTTTAGTCCAGAGAAGGGGTATAATTTTTTTTTTTGGTAGTTGAGGTAAGATTGCACATCATTTGAATCTTAACTTTTGACATTAGTGACCTAATGTTCAACATTTATTTGTAAGACTGCCTTTATGATTAAAAAAAATGTAAGTTTTGCAATATGAGTCACATACCGTAAAACTTACCCATTTGAAGGATAAAATTCAGTAATTTTTAGTATTTTACAATTGTGCACCTATCACCACAATCATTTTTAGAACATTTTCATCATCCCCAAAAGAAACCTTATACACATTCCCTATATCCACCCAATCTCCCCTAGGCAACCATCGATCTACTTTGTATCTCTGTGGATTCATACAATATGAGGTCTTTTGTGACTGACTTCTTTCAATTATCATGTTTTCAAGGTTCATCCATGTTGTAGCATATATCAGTACTTCATTCCTTTTTATGGATATACCACATTTTGTTTATTCTTCTTCAGTTAATGGGTATTGGAGTTGTTTCCTCTTTGGGGCTATTATGAATAATACTGTTATGAACATTCATGTACTTTTTTTGTGAACATGTATTTTCATTTTTCTTGGGTATATATCTAGTAGGGGAATTATTGGGTCATATGGTAACTGTTTAACCTTATGAGGAGCTGCCAAACTGTTTTCCAAAGCACTTGTACCATTGTTTATCCTCAACAGAGTATGAGAGTTTCAGTTTTTCCACACCCTTGTCCACACTTGTTATTATCTGTCTTTTTTATTATAGCCATCTTAGTGTGAGTGAAGTGGCATCTCATTGTGGTTTTGATTTGCATTTCCCAAATCACTAATGACTTTGAGCATCTTACCATGTGCTTTTATTGGCCTTTTGTGTACCTTCTTTGGTGAGATATCTGTTCAAGTCCTTTGCCCATTTTGAATTCGCTTGTTTTTTTTTGTTGTTGAGCTGTTAGAGTTCTAATCCCACCAGTAGTGCACAAGGGTTCCCTTTTCTCCATATCCTTGCCAGCATTTGTGTTCTCTCTCTCTCTCTCTCTCTCTCTCTCTCTCTCTCTCTCTCTCTCTCTCTTTCTCTTTCTCTCTCTCTCTCTCAGCCATTCTAACGGGCATGAGGTGGTAACTCTGGACATCTTTCGTATTGTTTTAACTCTTGACAGCATGGGATGTGTATGCAGCTTCATATTACTTGTGATTCAAACTGTGTTAATTTTCATTGAAATGACTTTGTTGCAGTATGTTTTGCATATAATCACTGTTTTGAATTCACTGGTTGAATTCATTGAGAGACATTATCAAGTCTGTGGGAAAAGCTAATTTCTAAAACTAAACATTGTTTAGTAATAGTGGCTGAGGGTGGTTATTTTCATTCAGAAAAATTTCAGCTCAAAAAAATTGCAATAAAACTTGGCCAGTGCTAAGCCTGCTAACTTCTTACTGGTAGGGCGTTTCAGGGTATTCTTCTATTTCTGAAAAAAATTAATGGAATTAAGGTTTTTAAGTCCATGAGAATGAAGTCAACCGTTGATACTGCTGGTTGAATAACACATGATAAATTCAGATATTTCCTGCAAAGTGTTTTCTGATAAATAATGGAATGAATTACTGTAGACTTTAAACACCCCAAATTTTCACAAGCTTTGTAAATTTGTCCAATAAGCCTTTTTCTTCTCACATGTATTTTTACCACCCTCATTTGTAACACTTCTTAGCAGATTCCACTTCAGGTTACACTGAATTAGTGTTTTCCCTGCTTCTTTGAAAATATTCTTACCTATTATTCCATGCAGATAATTCATACAGGCTAATTATGTACTCACTTCAAACTTGTATTAACTCCTTAAATAAACAACCCCTCAAAAAACAATAATTGGTAACACCTGTTGACTCATCAAGCGCTAAGGAAATGGACTGGCCAAGTGGCTCAGTTGGTTAAGAGTACAATCTCTGAGCAACAGGGTCGCTGGTTTGATTCCCATATGGGTCAGTGAGCTGTGCCCCAGCTGAGCTGATGCTGTGCTGCCAACAGGTGGCAGAATGGCTCAGCTGGTGAGAGCACGTGCTCCTAACAACAAGGTTGCTGGTTCAACTCCCATGTGGGATGGTGGGCTATGCCCACCCACAACTCAGATTGAACATGGCACCTTGAGCTGAGCGGCCATGAGCTGCCAATGGGTGGCCAGATAGCGACTGGAGTTGGAGCTGAGCTAGCTGCACCCTCTACAACTAAGATTGAAGGACAACAATTTGGCTGTTCCCCTTCCCCCATTCCCCCAACATTGTTCCCCTTCCCCAATTCCCCAATAAAATTAAAAGAGCCAAGGAAAACACTCAAAATCATTT
>NW_017731442.1:1928293-1953723 GCF_001890085.2 Hipposideros armiger
TTTTTTTATTTTCTTAAAAGACATTTTAAATTAAGTGTCAAAGACATTGCACAGCAATCAAAAAGCAGAAACAAAGCCCGATACCTTAAATCACCTACTCTTTATAAACTCCAGCCTCTTCCCCTGTGTTTTCAGAGATGAACATTTTCGAGAATCAGTGCCATATTGTTGTCATTCCAGGTTACTGGAAAATTAGTCATGTATTTTTCATTGTGAATTACAGTCAGAAAAGTTTCAGAAATATACATGATACCAAATTTATTTCAAGTTTTTTATTTTCTGAGTTCCATGAAGACTGCCTCTATTTTATGTACACATTAGTTCCGAAGGTTGGTTAATCTCATTTGATAATCTTCAGGTTTTTGTTTTTGTTGTTGTTGATGTTTCTCCAGAGTTACTTTCTAGTCTGACCCTTTTCTTTTCTCATTCAGCTCCTGTGGTTCTTAACCTTTTATTTTTTGGGTTGGGGGGGCGGGTCTTAGAACCCTTTGAAAATCTCATTAAACTTATAGACACTCCCTAGAAAAATTGGACTCATGTACATTGCACAAACTTCTGCCTACAGTTTCAGTAGTTCCATAGGACATCCTCCCCCAGATGATTCCAGATTAGAACTCCACCTCTATATGTGCTTCCTGAACAATTTAATATATTTTTCCAAATACATTGATGATTTACCAATTTATATCTTCAATATGATTCTCTCTCCTGAGAGAATCTAGACCCTGATACCCATTTACTTTCTGGCTATCTGGATGTCCTGTTGCACTACTGCACTTTGTATTTCAAACTTATGAAACTATGTATAGTTCCTGGAACACATTTTTCTGTTCTTCAATCCTTGATTCCTTGGTTATTAGGTCCTGCTGACTGATTCCTTATTCTTTGAGACATTCTTTCTTCCTTAGCCTCTGTGATGCTATCCTCACCTATTTTTCTTTTAACTTTGTGAAGACATCTTTTCCTCCTTCCTAGATTTTTCTTTTACTGTGTCTCCTCTAAAAATGTCTATTTCTCCAGGATTCTGACCAGAACCCTTCGAGGTCTTTCATTCTCTCTACATTTTTGGGCAAAGTTTCCCAAACTCCTGGGTTCAGTTACTTCCCAAATCTTTGTATTTAGCTAAAGTTTATACCTTTATCTCCAAATGCCTGTTAGACATTTCCACTTAGATCAATGGTTTCTAATACTTAGATTACATACCCCTTTAAGAATCTGATTAAAGGTATATCTCTCTTCCCAGAAAAGTACACAGGTACACCAAATTTTATATCCTGTTTTAGGGTGACCCTGGGCCTTTTGGAGCTCCTCCATGTTCTCCTTAGAAATCTGTAGTCGTTTTTTTTTTTTTTAAACTGAGCAATCCTGCCACCTGTTGGCAGCTAATTGGCTGCTCAGCTCAGGCTGGGCATCGAACCGCTGTTGCTCAGAGCTCAAACTCTTGAGCGAGCTCTTAACCAACTGAGCCACTCGGCCGACCCTGTGGTCTTTTAATTAAGAAGTGACTTAAGATGTTCCTGGGAGAGGAGGTTTATCACTTTGTGAGGGGGGTAAATGTCTAGCTAGTACATTGTTTTGTACACCTGAAATGAATAATAATAATAATTAAAAAGATGTTCCTGAGCTGCATTTAATTCAGCATGTCCAAAATCTGTGCCATTCATTGCCTCTAACCCATTTATTCTTATCCCTTTCACTTATACCTCTAAATCTAATTGTTTCCCTCTTAATATTTACTAATTCATTCATTTAGGAAGTATGTGAATGCTTGCTTTATATCTAGCACCAGGCCTAAGTATAATGATATACAAAACAGACATAGTTATTCTGTTCTCTCGAAGTTTACTCTATAGCATAGTGATTAAAAGTGTGAACTTTGGGTTCATATTTTGACTTGTACTGCTTTATTACCTAGAGCAAATTACTTCTCTCTACCTCAGTTTCATTTGTGATATGAGGATAATAGTAGTGCCCGCTTTATTGGTTATAAAGTTAATATGTGTAAAATGCTCAGTAAATGTTAGCTTTTATTATTTGTGGAGGCGATAGACATTAAACAATCATAAGTAAATAATTATACATATTGATAAGTGTTCTGAAGTAGTAGAGAGAGAATTTAGATTGGGGGTAGGGATAACATTGCTGAGGAAGTAGCATTTAGACAGACCTGAAGGACGAATAGATGTTAACTAGGTAAAGATTTGTAAAGAATTGTGGAGACTGGAAGCATTTCAGACAAAAATAAAAGGCAGCAAAAAGGGCCTGAGGTAGGAAAGGGTTTGGAGCATTTGACCAAAAGAAGGTCACTGTGTCTGAAATATGGTAGTTATGGGGAGAATGATGTGAATGCAGAGATCTGTATGCCATATTAAGGAGTTTGGATTTTATTATGAATGAAATGAGAAGCTAATGGAAGGTTATAAATGGCAAAGATGGTTCTGGGGCCTCTTGGGAGGGGTGCTGGTGCAGGCCAAGCCTGCTGCTGCCTGTGCCCTGCCGGGGGTCACTTGTAATGAGCTACGAAGTAATCTGCAGATGGTTGCTACTTGTGCTGGGTTTGGAGGTGCCTGGGACAGGCTAAGCTGTGAACTGAGGCTGGGTGCTGCTAATGCCAGGCTTGGGGCTGCTTAGCACGAGGCATGGGGTACACTGACGCCAGATGCTGCTTGTTTGGGATTTGTGAACCTTTGAGAGATTTTAAGAAAGTCTACAGCATGAGCCAAGACAGGCAGTTTGTATGGAAAAGTCACTGGAAGCAGCTTGGGTGGGCCCACAAGTTGGGTGGGTCAGGGTCTCAGGGAATCACCAGGGTGGGGCGAATGGTGTTAGCTAGGTTGATGGAGACTCAGATATGGCACCTGCTTGTGTGTGCAGGCTGAGTGAGTAGAGGGCTCAACATAGAAGCAATGGCTTCTGCCAGCATGTCTCTCTGGGAGAAAGCTTCTCCTCCAGCCGTTGCTCTGAAACCAGACAATTCAGTTCCTCCTCGTATGTCCCTGGCACCTTTGGAGCTGCTGTCTCAGTGCTGGAGCTCAGAGTCAGTCTGTCAGTGAGTAAGTCCGTGTGTGGGCTCTTTAAGAGGCGTACCTGGGACTCCAGCAGCCCTATGTCTCAGCCACAATTTCCACTGGTTTTCACAGCCAGGAGTTCTGGGGACTTCTCTTCCTAACACTGGAACTCTGAGCTGGGGGTCCTGATGTGGGGATGGGACCCCTCGCTCCTCAGAGGGGACCCTTGCAGTTGAGATATCCCTTCTGATTTTTAACTGCCACACGTGGGTGTGCAATTAGCTCATTCTGCATATCCGCCCCATCTACCATTGTCAATGTTTGTTCTGTATAACCTTCATTATAGGACTTCTGTTCAGCTAGAGTTTAGGTGGTTCTCAATGATGGTTGTTCTGTTGTTTAGTTGTAACTTTGATGTAGTCTGGGAGTAGGTAAGTACAGCATTTATCTACTCCACCATCTTGGCATTGATCTTTACTTAAGTGTTTTACTTTTCTAAAGGCAGCCCTATCTCCAAATTCTGGATAATTTATTGTAGTTCTTTGTTTACTGACTACATAGCTGCTGCCTGCAATGTCCTCTTTTTCTCTCTCATTAATTTTATTTCTCTTTCAAGACCCAGCTCAAAAGTCTCTTCTTCTTTGTAAACTTTCTAGATTCCCTAGGCTGTGTGCGTTCCTACAGTGTTCCTAAAAGGCTTTTCCCAAACTGCCGATAAGCTTTGCAATGTGATTATCCTGTCTCTTAATCTAGAACTTAAGTTTCATGAGGGGACTTCTTTTATTCATTCATTTATCCCTGGTTCAGTGCCTAGCACATAGTTGGTGCTTAACAAATATTTAACTGATCATATCCTTATTTTACTTGTGCTTAGGTAGCCCAGAATATGTTGGGCAGAAATAATCTTGGGATGAAAAATATTGGTCCTGTATTATAATCTCTACAATTTATAATCTATGTGAAGATACTTTGGATAAGGCACTGCATTCAACTTGCTTGAAAAATTTTTGTATTCTTTATTTCAGTATAGCTTTTTCCTCTCCTTTAATAGGTGTTCCCTGCTCTCCAGTGTTTAGATCATTGCTAACATTTTTAGTAAAGTTAAAGGTAAAGGTTATAAAATTCTTTTACAGTGTTTATTTTTGTCTTATTTAAAGACCCATTAGGTTTACTTTTCTGATAAAAGAAGCCCCCCCCCCATTTTTCTCTTATGTCTGATATGCCTGATGCCCAGCTTAACCTAATTGTAGCTTGACCTGCCTCTTTCTTTGCTACCCTGAGCCACTATGTGTCCCAGTTTTTCTTATGTATGGAGTGTTTAGGTGGGTGATTCAGTCTGATTTCGGTTCTTGGTTTCACTACATTGTTCTCATGTAGCTCTACCAAGGTTCTAGTATCTTGCCACAGTGCCAAAGCTATCATCCTGCTTTCAGTACCCACCCCCCAACTCTCTAACATACACACTCAATGTAGTTTGCTAATCATGTGGCTGCCCTTTAAGCTGGATTGGGGTGTCTGTTGGCTAACATCTTCTTCTCCACTATTGTTACTATGAGGAGAGGCTGACTCTTGACTTCTTGGGAAGTCAAGACTTATACCCCATCCCAGGCCTGTTGTATGTTAGCTTTTCTCAGAAATCCATATCTTAGCTATCCAGGGATCCTGCTATATGGCTAACAGTCAATTCTAAATACCTTCAGCTAAGTTTTCAATGATATACCACAAAATAAGAACAATGTAAAATTTTCATCTATCTAAATGTATTTAAAATAAAAGACTTTTATTTATTATGAGATTTGTTCTCCCTAGATTTTTGGTCTTAGAATACCCATTATTTTAAGAAAGAATGGTAGTAGTGGTGGTTTACTTTGTGATATAAAAATTGGGTCACCTTATGATGGTCATCTAAATCTTCTTTTGGTATATTTTACTGGTTTGTGATGTCCCAGTAGTCTAGGAACTGCTATTTTGACCACTAACTCATTTTCATGAGGCAGTGGTGCCTATCATGTAAAGTAAACATGGCTTCTTTCACATGCATTTGGAGATAAATTTTCAGTGTATTTTTCTGTCATAGGTTTCTTGGTTTTTGCTTGGTTCTAGCCTTGCAGTTTATTGGGGAGACAGCCAGTAAACTGCAAGGCTAGAATCTGTCTCCTAGTTGTTGTCTTTGGCCAGTAGTTCTAGTTTGTGTTTTTATATGTTTTTTTTTTTTTTAAAGATTTTTATTGGGGAATTGGGGGGATGGGAACATTGCTGGGGGAATTGGGGGAAGGGGAACAGACTAGTTGCTGTCGTTTTGTTCTTCAATCTAGTTGTGGATATATGTTTTCATGTGTGTTTTAAATCTCTGTGCTGCTCTAGGCTTAGTTAGGAAAACTTCCTGTTCTTCCTTTTATGCTTTCCTAGATAAGACATTTCTTCTAAGGGTTTAGTAGTATGTTGAAAACTTTCATGTTCCTTTTAGGCTTGTTATTTTTTATTTTGTAATCCTTCTGAAACTAGCTTTTTGAACATTTATTTGACTGATTTTTGACATTTTTCCTTTAGATCTCAGTAAAACAAATTCACTGTTACTGAAGTGTCCTTTCATCTTGAAGATACTGTATTTACTAATTTTTTTCTTGTAGATGAGTATATGCAAATGGCAGTCCCTGTTACAAACTTGTTGCTTTTATTACCAGATGGTAAATTATAGAATTATAACATTTTTCCAACACAAAGAATCCTTTGCCTTTGTTGATTTTCTAGGTAATATTCAGGCAAAAATTCATTCAGGCAAAAGGCTGTCAATAAGTAATTAAACTTTGTTAGAAAATTATTCTTCTCTCTTCAAGCATCTGCTCTGTCAATAATATTTATCCACTCCTCTAAGGAGAAAAAATTTGGGATAAGAGTCAGTGGTACTGGTTTTTCCTAATTATGACTGTACCCCTTTGGAAAGTGTTAGCCAAAGCCGGATGCTTGTTTGCTTATATAACATGAGGATAGGTAAATGTATTATGACCCTGTTTTCCAAATCCCAAATTGTTGGACATTAAATAAATATTTGATACTTGGATTTGCCTGGAAAACTGGAACCTATAGTTTCATATTCATTTATTCAAGAAATACTGTGTGCTCTGTTCTAGGCATTGTGCTAGACACTGGAATAGAGTGGAACTAACCGTATAGTGGGCAAAACATTAATACATATTATAGTTTTAATAATAATTACAGTTGTGGTAGGTGCTGTAAAGAAATACAAGGTATTATGAGAACATATAACAGGGAGACCTTATCTGATCTTGGGGCTTAAGGAAAGTTTCTTGAAGAAGTGACATTTAAGCTTAGGCATGAAGGGTGAATTGGAGTTAGGTTTGAGGTATCTGGGAAGATCTTCTTAGGCAAAGGGTAAGGAAGATGATAATGCGGGCCTGAGCTATGCAGTAGCAAGAAGGAATGGTGTTTCTTTTTTTTTTTTTTTTTTTTTTTTTTTTTTTTAGCCATCCTGCTACCTGTTGGCAGCTCAGCGGCTGCTCAGCTCGGGCTGGACTCGAACCGCTGTTGCTCAGAGCTCAAACTCTTGAGCGAGCTCTTAACCAACTGAGCCACTCGGCCGGCCTAGGAATGGTGTTTCTTAATGAACGTTGATAATATTCCATCACATCTCTCCTCTTTTTCCATCCTTCTCTTAACAGACATTTTCTAAAACATGCTTTTTAAATAGCATTACTACTGATTTAGAAACTTTTAAATCTCTTCATTGGGTTATTAGCTCCTTGAGGGCAGGATGCTTGCCACTGTCAATTCCTTAGTCCAAGTTGCAGATATTGCAGCCAATCATACTTTGAAATTGACATGAGTTGGTTTTAGGTGCAGTATTAATGGTAGGCAAGGGTGGAGTTGTATACTATGATTCCCTCTTTTTTCCCCCTCTGCCCAGCACACAAGTTTCTATGACCAGTAAAAGACTTTTTGTAAAAAAAAACAAACACAAAAAAACAGCCTCTATATGTAGCTCTTCTAAGAATGGTCTTATTGCATTGAATTAAGATATTGCAAACAAGACCACAAACCAGGGGTTTTGAGGGGTGCTGATGGGTCTCATCTAAAGAATGAGGTGATTTTTGTTCTAGTTATTTGGGAGAGGTATGTCTTTATTAGAAATTGGAACTGAGATGGGATCTGAATAGATTGGATAAGGAATATAGTTTGTCTTGTTGGTGGATTCTATTAAATTGTGCCCGCTCTTTGGGGTTCTAGTGTAGACATCTGAACAGTGCATGAGGTACCAGTCTTTCCTCTATCCTCAGAATATACAAGGTACTTAAATATTTGTTGAATAAGAAAATGCATGTAAATGGGATCAAAGCTGTGTACTTTCTAGGCCAGATTGTTTGTATTTCATTCAATATCTGTCCCAATCCCCCTAATATTTAGCTAAAACTCTTTGAAAGTTTAACCAGGTAAACCAAGGGAAGGGTTTTTGGTTAGGCTGGATGAACAAGGTAAGCTATGATAACTGAGAGAATTCTAATGGCAAGGTGAAACTCAGGAGCGTCCACTCTGGTACTTAGCTTGGCTTTTTAAAAAATTCAGGTTATATAAGGATTCCTTTTAAAGGAACACACACACGCATACACACACACAGTGCCAAAAAAATGTATACACATTAAAAAAAAAAGATCTTATTGGGGAATTGGGGGAGGGGAACAGTGTTGGGGAATTGGGGGAGGGGAATAGCCAAGTTGTTGTCCTTCAATCTTAGTTNTCCACTGTATCTTAAAAGTATGACTTTGAAGCTCACTTTTATTTTCTTGTTATTACTTGAAAAGTATACAGTGGCCAATAATGTATGATGATGAGTGTAATGCTCAAAAAGCTGTCAAGTTATAACTGCATCACTGTATTTTGGAGTGCTCTTAGCAGCAATGCAAAACCATATATGGTCTCTGATAAATACAGAAGTCTGCCATTGTAAAAGCTGTAGACATTATGTAAATAAATAAGTGTGGCAGTGTTTTAATAAAGCTTTATTTATGGACACTTAAAATTGTATAAAACTTTCACATCATAAAACATTATTTTTTTAACCATTTAAAAATGTAAAAACCATTCTTGGCTCATGAGGTATACACAAACAGGCAGAGGACCCTAGTTGGGCTGTAGGCTGTAATAGTTTGCCAATTTCTCCCTTAACCCAAAAGAATAAGTCTACTGGGAGGAAAATCATGCATGATGGAGGAGGTCTGTGAGGGAAATAATTCTGGATGACATTTTGATAACTCTTAAATACTGTTTACACTAGTTTATATCAGGATATCACTTTGAAGAAGAAGAGTGATTGAGAGTTTATGTAGTTTGGTTTTTACTTATTTATTTAAAGAAAGACTTGTACAATTTTGCGTTTTTTTTGTATACTGCCTGAAGAGCTCTTAGACTTCTGAGTTTCTAATCTTAGGTTTTTTTAATGTGAAAAAATATATATGAATATGAACTTTCTTTCCCCATAAGAAAAACGTGTTTATTAAGATTTTCGATTTAGTAAGCAATAAATCTAGAACAACTTTTTAAAAATGAAATGTACTACTCTTATTTTGAAATTTTAATCTTGGCTGATTTTGCATAGGATAGAAAATAATAACAAAGTTTTTATTTTTGTAACTTTATGTTCCCACAAGTCTCAACAAATTATGGAACTGTAGGAAGCTTTGACAGTGTTCAATGAAATTGTAAATAGGTGGAATTTATTCCCAGAGATAATTCAGGAAAGCTAGGGTATATTCTTACTATAGCTATGGTATAAAATTCTGTATTAGGACTGAGTGAAAACCACATAATTCTTTGATCCTTCTTGTGTGTATATGTGTGGTTGTGATTGTTCATCCTTTATTGTTCGTTTTTAAAACTGGGTTTTTGACAGAGGCTGTTATAACTTAATTCTTACAAGTGGGTTAAATTAAATTAAACAAATCAATACCTTAAAAATATAGAATCAATACAAATGTGAATTTATGTTTTTATGAATTTATCTGTATAAATGAGTGATTATTTTATTGACTTTTTTGGTAGTAAACAGCATTTATATGGAATTTTCTGTTTTCAGAACACTTTATGGTGACTTTAAAAATTTTTTTATTTTCTTAAAAGACATTTTAAATTAAGTGTCAAAGACATTGCACAGCAATCAAAAAGCAGAAACAAAGCCCGATACCTTAAATCACCTACTCTTTATAAACTCCAGCCTCTTCCCCTGTGTTTTCAGAGATGAACATTTTCGAGAATCAGTGCCATATTGTTGTCATTCCAGGTTACTGGAAAATTAGTCATGTATTTTTCATTGTGAATTACAGTCAGAAAAGTTTCAGAAATATACATGATACCAAATTTATTTCAAGTTTTTTATTTTCTGAGTTCCATGAAGACTGCCTCTATTTTATGTACACATTAGTTCCGAAGGTTGGTTAATCTCATTTGATAATCTTCAGGTTTTTGTTTTTGTTGTTGTTGATGTTTCTCCAGAGTTACTTTCTAGTCTGACCCTTTTCTTTTCTCATTCAGCTCCTGTGGTTCTTAACCTTTTATTTTTTGGGTTGGGGGGGCGGGTCTTAGAACCCTTTGAAAATCTCATTAAACTTATAGACACTCCCTAGAAAAATTGGACTCATGTACATTGCACAAACTTCTGCCTACAGTTTCAGTAGTTCCATAGGACATCCTCCCCCAGATGATTCCAGATTAGAACTCCACCTCTATATGTGCTTCCTGAACAATTTAATATATTTTTCCAAATACATTGATGATTTACCAATTTATATCTTCAATATGATTCTCTCTCCTGAGAGAATCTAGACCCTGATACCCATTTACTTTCTGGCTATCTGGATGTCCTGTTGCACTACTGCACTTTGTATTTCAAACTTATGAAACTATGTATAGTTCCTGGAACACATTTTTCTGTTCTTCAATCCTTGATTCCTTGGTTATTAGGTCCTGCTGACTGATTCCTTATTCTTTGAGACATTCTTTCTTCCTTAGCCTCTGTGATGCTATCCTCACCTATTTTTCTTTTAACTTTGTGAAGACATCTTTTCCTCCTTCCTAGATTTTTCTTTTACTGTGTCTCCTCTAAAAATGTCTATTTCTCCAGGATTCTGACCAGAACCCTTCGAGGTCTTTCATTCTCTCTACATTTTTGGGCAAAGTTTCCCAAACTCCTGGGTTCAGTTACTTCCCAAATCTTTGTATTTAGCTAAAGTTTATACCTTTATCTCCAAATGCCTGTTAGACATTTCCACTTAGATCAATGGTTTCTAATACTTAGATTACATACCCCTTTAAGAATCTGATTAAAGGTATATCTCTCTTCCCAGAAAAGTACACAGGTACACCAAATTTTATATCCTGTTTTAGGGTGACCCTGGGCCTTTTGGAGCTCCTCCATGTTCTCCTTAGAAATCTGTAGTCGTTTTTTTTTTTTTTAAACTGAGCAATCCTGCCACCTGTTGGCAGCTAATTGGCTGCTCAGCTCAGGCTGGGCATCGAACCGCTGTTGCTCAGAGCTCAAACTCTTGAGCGAGCTCTTAACCAACTGAGCCACTCGGCCGACCCTGTGGTCTNGGTCACCTAAGACCATCGGAAAACAAAAAGATATTTACATGACGATTCATAACAGTAGCAAAATTACAGTTATAGAGTAGCAACGAAAATAATTTCATGGTTGGGGGTCACCACAACATGAACTGTATTAAGGGGTCGTGGCATTAGGAAGGTTGAGAACCGCAGTGTAAACGTTTACACATTTTCCAGTCCATACTAAATTCCAGTACAGTTTCTTCCTATGGTGTGGCATATCCTGAGGAAAAGCAGAACGAAGAGAAAGAAGACCCTTCCTAATATGCCTGGAGTCCATCCTGCTCAGATCAGTCCTGTTAGATAAACCTCCTCCTTTTGGCTCCTTTCTTTCAATCTGCTCATTCTCCTCCTTCCCAGTTTTGTGTTTAGTCATCTAGTATGTATTAGGTTTTTGTTAATTCTTCTAAGAGTAAAAGAAAACAGTTTGGAAACATGGACCACAATTTCTGCTTACTACCTGCTTCTCTTTTGCCTCTTTTCTCCCATTTTAAATAACACTCCCCTTTTACTGGAGTGTTAGCAGCACAGAGGAAAGAGAGGCTGGTAAGGAATAGGGAAGAAGAAAGATAATTTTTGATGTTTGGTTGGGAGAAATACGGTCCATAAACTTAGTTCAGCAACTGCCTGACATATTTGGTAATTTTTTTTTGCACCTCATAGCTTAATATTTTGAACACTCTATCGTGCAAAATTCTTGTTTCCAAGTTTTACTGTTTTATCAGGATATGTTTGTCTTTAATCAGGCAAGTTAGTGGCAACTCTTCTTCCCTTTCCAGTCGGCAGTGAGGTTTTCGTTGTCCGCCCTACTTTCCTAGTGTTCTTTGGTCGTGGATATTGCAAACTTGACTATTCTTCCCTCAAGGTCTTTTCTTCAAGGTTTCCCGACGTTCTGGCGTTATCCAAACCCAAAGCACATTGGGGAGGAATATGTCGGATTCATTTGACGGGCTCGTGAAGCCCTGGGGGCAGCGGATCCCCATGTGGGTGGGGCTGGGCGCGGCAGGGGCGGGGCCGGCGAGGAGCCCAAGGGAAACGGTAGAAGGCAGTTGGGAAAGCCCGCGGGGCAAAGGTTTCACGGTTTTCACGAAGGCTTCGTGTGCTAGGCTGAGGGAATTGGGGTGCCTCCCTCCTGCCTCTCCTTTCTTGATTCTGGAATCTTCAATGGGCTTTTCTCGGTTGCTGGGACCCGGATAGGCAGCGGCTTCGGCTCCAGGGGCGGGTCCCAAGGGTCTCGTCGCTGCTCCGGGGCTGTTGGCCTCCTGGTGTTGGGGGAGGGGCGAGGGAGGTGCTGCTCGCGCCTCCTTTTGCGCATGTGCGGCGGGCTACGAGCGGGTAGCAGCGCGTGCGCGGTGACGTGGACGTCCGGTGCGCGCGCAGGCTCTTCAGCTGGAGCAGACACACGGTGTGCGAACCGAACAGAATAACCCGCCCCCAGCGGGATGTGAAGGACTACGGGTGAGGCCGGCCACGCCCCGCACGGTAACTCTCTGGCCAGGGTGGGGGGGGCGTCGCTTTAGTATTGGCCCGATTGGAGTTTTTCGAGAGTTTGAAGCTCTTGTGTATTTAAACGGCGTGAGAAGCGTTCCGCTGACCGATCTTCGCACGCCCCGGCCAAGGCCCGGCCTTGCGCGGGGCCGCCTTTGGTGCGCGCCTTTGGTCCCCCTAAGCAAGGCTGCGCATGTCACCTCGCGCGCGTCCCCGGTCTCACTTCCGCGTCGCGCAGCGAACTAACTGGGAACATCGACGCCAGAGAGCGGCCACGAGGCGGGTAGGGACGCGCCCATAGCGCGGCCCTGCGCTCGCGTGCGTGGGTTGCCGCACCGCATGGTATGATCCGCGTGACGACTTCCTTCCATCCGGGCTAGGGGCTTTAGGTCGAGAGCCTTGCTTGTGCGCGTTGCGTTTTAGAGCTCAGGTCTCAGGGTTACAAAACTGAGGGAAACGGTGCTGACGTCGCTTTTCTGAGGAGCTGTGTGCAGCGTTTTGACACCTGTACAAATGTCTCCTCTAGCATGCAATTTCCAAGCAAGTTGTTTGAGGCAGGACAGCGAGTTTAATAAAGAAGGAGGGAGAGGAAGAGAGCTGTATATGAGTGGGAACTTGGTAAACAAAGGACCGGTGGTTCCTAAGTGCAGAAATGAGGGCGGGGAAAACAGGTGGGAAGAGCAGGTGTTATTTTCTTTATCCCTCTGTTGGGGCAGTCTTTGGCTAGTTCTCTGTTTATGAGGCTTCCAGTTTCTGTTAAATTGACAAGTAGGTCTCTGCCTTCAGTGGTAGGTGGGTGTGGGACATAAAATAAACCGTTCTGAGCACCAGCAATCAAAGTTGAGGACTCTGTATTCGAAGATTGTGGAGAAGTGAGTGATCATTTCAAATTTGGTTGGGAGTGGAAAGTGGTAGTGTTTTGCTGTGAAGATTTTTGTTTTGCTTTTGGAACCCTGGGGATCCCTTCTGGCTTAAATGCCTCCTTTTGGTGGAAGTAGGGATGGGGCAAAAGAGCTCTGAAAGGAGCAGAACACAGTGAGTAACCAAAGTAACCTTCCAAGGGAAGACCACTCTCCCAGGGTTCCCGTCGCCGGAACAGACATGTGGATCAAGAGAACGGTCGAGCCCACCTGCGCGCCGCCGCCGGTGCGTGTTGTAAAGTTCCACAGGCTTCTGCAGCGGACTACCTGGCAAACGCTGCCTGCTTTGCCTCTACGTTTTGGGCACGACGCCGCGGCTAGGCTGCAGGGAAAGTGTCTGGAGGCGTCGTGACGGCTGATGGGAAGAGGGCTGGCCTGGGAGGGCTGTGTGGCTGGTTCTGTAGTCTCCAAGGTAACAGAATGCGACTGCGTCCCGCCGAGCTATCGGTGGGTTCCGGTCCGGCACGTGATCTATAGGGATTCTTCCCCGGAAGAGCTTCCCTTGCGGCATTTTTTCACGTGGTTTTGGGCCAGCGGGACTCTGCAGTTGAAAAGCGGTGATTGTAGGCCCTTGATAGTCGACGGCGACTGCTTCTCCCAGGGACTAGCGGGAGGGCTTTTCGTTTCTAAGGGTATGGGATCAGCGTTAGTGCTTCTCGCCGTCGTAGCGTTGTTTTCCAGCGGTTGTGTGGGTTCTGCTTAGGTTCACCTAACAGAAAACACATGCTTAGGAGTTGAGGAAATGCAGTGCCCTGGGTACCTTGCCATGCTTATTCCAAGGCAAGGTGGCTGTTTGATTACTGTCCATTTCTGCTGTAAGAGTTCTTCAACAAATTCTTATGCAACTGCTAGGGACCTCAAGTTGTAATTAAGGCACTATTCCTAGGAATAAAAAAATGCATCTTGAAGCCAGCATTAATTAATGGTATCTAGGGATAGAAAAGAAGGGAGCGCCCTACCTCAGGCAAATGCAGTTCTGTGCCTTAAAACCGAAAGCATTAGAGATAATATTTTGAAGCTTACCTTATTAGGGGTATGGTGATAAAATGCCCAGGATATTGCCTAGTCCTAATTAAGTGCTTACTAATAGTCAACAAGTACCATTTAATTATTAAAATTAACCCAATGATGATTAAGAACTGGTAGATGGCTGTTTTACTGACTTTGCCACCATTTGCTATCTTATTTTCTGATTATACCCAAAATCTGTTTTTTTAAGATTTTTCAAATTTCTGGGTTCGTAAATTCAAGTGACCCTATTCACAATTTTTCAGAAGTATAATTTAACTTAACCATAGTCTTATAGTGAATGATCATATTAAGGAACACACTAACGTCTTGTGCCTACAATACAGTAATGTATTTGTTGGATGAAAGGTTATGGTTATTTTTAGCCACTTTGGAAACATTCAGAATGGGTTGACCAGCCTTTGAATATTTTGTTTTTTTTGAATAACAGTATTGATTTGGAATTTTTGTTTTTATTTTTTTGGTGCAATACATGTAATGCATGAAACATTGAATTTGGGTAACTACCTAATAAACTAGTGTATTTTGTAAGTTGTATGAGGGTCACCGCTTTAGTAGTTAAACACTTCCCAAGGAGACATTTAGAATAGAGACTGAAATTGCAACAATTTATGGAACTTGCCACATTACTTATCTGAAAAAGGATTCACTGTGAAAGTGTCTCTGTCTTTCTACCTTGACATTTTCAGAATGTTACTTATATATTTCCCATCTACAACAAAACTTATTTCCTCGCCTCATATTATTAGTTATTTTATGCAGACGAGTGCTTGCTCTTTAAAAGCTGAACTGATATTTTTTTGAACAAGTTACATATATGTACCAAAACTGTGATCTTCCTTAAAGGTTTTAGAGACCTAAATACAGAGTATTTTTAGAATCTTGCTGGAAGGAGTTTTATTTCTTCATGAGTGGCCTAGCTCTTTCTAAAGTACATTTGGTTTTTGCAATTAAAGTTGTCTTAGACTTTAGAGTGGTATTGTGTGCCTGAAACAGCTGAATATGCTGAATTGACTATCCTTTGATTAGGGAAGTGGAATGTGTGCTTAAAAATTGATGTGGAATTCAACTCCTTGTTCCTAAACCAAGTAGCAAGGTATGGCTCAAGATAGAGATTATTTTGATCATAAATTAGGTCTTTGGTTTTGTGCACTTTGATGAACTCATGAAATAACTTGATTGCAGGATTCTTAAAAAAAAGAAATCATGAGTCTGAAAGTTCTAACTTTTTTCTGTCTTCATACACATTTTTAACATATTTAAACTAGGTACCTGTATACAGAGTTCAAATAGGGCAGTCTGACTTTTCTGCACTTAATTTTTTTGTTTAGGCAAAAGGAAAAATTTGAAATGTGTATATATAAAGTTATTGAGTTGTCGGAAAAGTCATGACGTATTTTTTCTGTTTTTCATCGCAAAAATGCGTCATGACTTTTCCGACAACCCAATAGCATAACATTTACTTTAGTCTAACACTGAACTGGATTTGTGTCAGTTGAATTTTTGACATTTCATAGATTAATTTTTGAAAATAATGATTTTTAAAGCATTGGTTAAAAACCTTCTTGGCCCTAGTTTTACCTATAATGATCTGAAAACCAAGCTTTTAATATTGTGGAAGACAATTTTAAGGAAATATTTTTTTTTAAATATTTTATTGGGAAATTGGGGGAGGGGAACAGACAAATTGCTCTCCTTTTGTTCGTCAGTCTAGTTGTGGATGACGTCGCTTCACTGGCCCATGTTGGTATAGTGATCATTGCGCTCTTCCCGGCTGAGGCAGGTTGGTCGCCGACCATCGGATGGTCGCCGACCATCGGATGGTCGCTCACAGCAGCTCACTGCGGCTCACGCTGGCTGCTGGCCACACACGGTAGTTTACGGCAGCCCTACTGCAGCCTACGCCGTCGCCTCACAGCATCCCAGCTCTAGGTGAAGCTGTTGTTCACCATCTTAGCTGTAGAGGGCACAGCGTCGCTGACTCATGGGATCCAAACTGGTGGCCCTGCTGCTCAGAGCTCGTGCTCCCAAGCCAGCTCTTAACCCAGTGAGCCACTCAGAGGGCCCCAGGAAATTCTTAACCCTTTAATGTATTCATAAGTTTGGAATAGCTAAAAAAAAATTTTTTTAGGTAGTTCTTTGCCATTATAGTCATATTTAAATGCAATTAAGAATATTTTGCGTAATTGCTCACAAAAATAGAGATTTGTAACAAAACTTTGAACTTTATGGACTAAATACAGAATTGGGAGTTTACATTGAATTATACACCATTGTGGAGTTTTTCGTTTTTATGAGTTCTCCAAGCTTTACTATTGTTACAGTTACCTTATTCGTGACTTCTAAGTGTGTTTAAATTTTGTTTTATGAATATCTCATAGGTGTTCCTAAGCTTGTTAGTTTTAGGAAACCAATAAACTTAATTGCCGTAAGCCTGAGGCAGCTTTTGAAAAGAATCACCCTAAGTTTGTCTCTTAAAAATAAACTCCAAATTAGAGGAGTGATTCTTTTTTCACCTTTTCTGGGTATTAGTGCTTTAATGTTAGGAAGTGGGTTTCTGTATTTAGCTGTAATAGGAAACAGTAGCTAACCTTGATTTTTTAAAAAAAACCTGTATTTATCATCAGGCTAGAGAATACATTAAGTTTTCTATTATTATTCTCAGGCTAGAGAATATTTCAAGTTTTGGAGGGGTTTTTTTTTTGTTTTTTTTGTTTTGGTGATGTGGCCAGTCCTGTAAGAAGAGATAGAATTCAGATCAGATGCTTTTGCTGCTTGTCAGTAGCTCTGATGAAAATTAAAGTGAGGAGCACCAAAAAGTGGCTGATTTGATTAATCAAAATTACTGTCCCAATTACAAAGAAGTAGTGATGTAGCATCTTTTTTTTTTGTGTAAAGGCTAATTGGAGGTGATAGCTTTTATATCTTGTAGAATATTTAGGTAGTTCAGCACATCAGCTCAGTTGAATTTAACAGTCTGAGATTTTTTACAACTTTTTATAGAGATATGATTCGCATAGCATAAAATTCACCATTGAACAGATACACTTGAGTGGTTTTTATTCCTGAACTTTTTTTTTTTTTTTAGCTGAGCCATCCTGCCACCTGTTGGCACCTGAACATTTTCATCACCCCTTACCCCACCACTGAAGAAAACCCCATACCCATTAGCAGTTGCCCCAATTATCCTTCTCTCCCTCTTCCCTGGCAACCACTCTTTGTTTCTATAGATTGGCCTATCCTGGACATTTAGTATAAATGGAATCATTCAATATATGTGGTGGTTTTGTTTGTTTGTTTGTTTGTTTTTTAGTTGGGGGATTGGGGAGGGGAACAGTGTTGGGGAATCAGGGAAGGAGAACCGACAATTGCTGTCCTTTTGTTCTTCAGTCTAGTTGTGGAGGACATCGCTTCACTGGCCCATGTTGGTATTATCATTGAGCTCTTCCTGGGTGAGGCAGTCGCTCGCTGGCCATTGGATGGCCGCTCACAGCGGCTCACAGCAGCTCATGAAAGCTCACGCTCACTGCCGGCCAGCCCCACTGCAGCCTACGCTGTTGCCGGCGACTCATGGCAGCCCAGTTCCAGGTTGAGCTGTTGTTCACCATCTTAGCTGTAGAGGGCGCAGTGTCACTGGCCCTCATGTGGGATCTGAACTGGGTCCCTGCTGCTCAGAGCTGGTATCCCAAGCCAACTTCTAACCAATGCGCCACTCTGCCGGCCCTATGTGGCGTTTTTTGTTAATAACTTTTAAAAATTAACTTTTAATTGTATTTTGAATGGGTTGTATGTTCAAAAGATACAAAATTTAAAAAATGTTAGTTTGTGGGGCCGGCCGAGTGGCTCAGTTGGTTAAGAGCTCGCGCAAGAATGCAAGCTCTGAGCAACAGCGGTTTGATGCCCAGCCCGAGCTGAGTTGCCTCTGAGCTGCCAACAGGTAGCAGGATGTCTCAGCTAAAGGAAAAAAAAAAAAAAAAGTTAGCTTGTATTTTCCCAGCCACTCAGTTTTCCCTTCATATAGCCAATACTAATGGTTCCTTTTCTGTCTTTACAGTTGATGTCAAGCAAATACATATATACTCTCTTCTTTCTTTGGCTTTTTTTTTCTTTTTTTAAGATTTTTATTGGGGAATTGGGGGAAGGGGAACAGAAAAGTTGCTGTCGTTTTTTGTTCTTCAGTCTAGTTGTGGAGGACGTTGCTTTACTGGCCCAAGTTGGCACCATCATTGTGCTCTTCCCTGGCGAGGCAGATCAGTCGCCGGCTTCTGGACGGCCGCTCACTGCGGCTACTGGCCGCTCATGCTGGCTGCTGGCTACATACGGTAGCCCATGGCAACCCACTGCCACAGGGGCTGCAGCCTACGCCAATGCCGGCGACTCACAGCAGCCCAGCTCCAGGTTGTGCTGTTGTACAGCATCTTAGCTGTAGAGGGCAGTGTCACTGGCCCTCATATGTGGGATCCGAACCGGGGCCCTCTGGCATCCCAAGCCAATTCTTAACCATTGCGCCACTCGGCCGGGCCATCTTTGGCTTTTTTTTTTTTTTAACTTTATAAAGAAAATGTAATCTATAATAACTCTTTTGAATATTTTGCTCTTACTATATCTTGGCAGATAATTTTGTATGAGTCCATAAAGTTGATACATTTTATTTTATAGCTTCAGAATATTCTACTCTGTGGATGTACTATCATTTATTTAACGAGTCTCTATTGATGGATTTTTTTTCTCTAGTCTTTTGCTGTTTTAAATGGAAATGCAGGAAATAATCTATACATATCATTTATCATGGATGTGTATGTGTACATGTGTATATTTAAGATAAAGTCCTGAAAGAACTGCTATTAGGATATATGCATTTGTAGTTTTGATATTTTCATGTTGCCTTCTATTATAGAGAGTATGTCATCTTATACTCTTAGCACCTGGTTAGATGAGAATGCTAGTTGATCTAACACCCTTTCCAGTACCTCTACCAAACTTTGCTTTTTGCCAGTCTGATCAAAGGTCAAAAACAGTATCTCAGGATGGTTTTAATTTACATTTCTCTAATGCTGAGACTATACATTTTCATAGCCATTTGCTCTTCCTATCTTTTGCCCATTTTTCTATTAGACTTTTGGTTTCGTTGGTTTTTACATTAGGGGACCCTTTTTTATATTAGGGAAATGAGTTTTTTATGATATAAGTTGCAAATACCTTTTCCCAGTTGGTCATTTGTTTTTTGTTTTTGCTTGGATGGTTTTAGCTATATTTAAAAAAATTACATGCTTTTGAATTTATCAAAGGTTTTGTGTCGTACTTAATATCAAAAAGTTTTTCTCAGGATTTAAGAATTAAGAAATGACACTGAGGAATGGGGGAGGAATTTAAATGTTTCATCCTTATGGAATTTTGTTCAATGGAAGGTCTGAAATAATGGAGCCAACCTTTTCCTTCACAGTAGGTTCCAGTGATTTGCCATGGTTTCTTTAAATGTATGCACTATCAAGTTAAATTAGCATTTTACTTTTTTATGAACCCATGCCAGTACCATAATAGTTAATTCTGTACAATGGTGACAGGGAAATTTGTTCATTTTTATTCATCCCAGGAGAATTTTATGTGTAACAGAATTCTCTGGCAAATTAATTTATAAAGTGTTGGGATCCTTTTCAAACGCTAATAACCTTCTAGTTTAATCTCCTTAAGTTTGTATACTTTTGTATAACTTTTCTAAAATGAATATATATTTTTGTTTGTTTTTATGTGGTATTATAGTATCTATAGTGAGTGAGTTATTGGAGGGCTAGAATATAAGTAGTTATTAATGAGATTAAAGCGAACTTTAAAAAGATGGTTAAATATTCTAGGATAAATACCCTTACAGTGATTGAGGGAAAGGTATAAGCAACATCTTAGAAGAATTTAGGAATATGTTTCAGGGATAACAATCATTGTTGTGCTTTTGTTAACAAAATAAATATTCACTTAATTAAAGGGTTTTTGTTTTTTTGCTTGTTCTTTAGGCTGGGAAGGCCATTGTGACTATGTGGTGACTACAGTTATCTTACTGAGTTTCCTGCTGGAATCATGGAGGAGAAACAGCAGATTATATTGGCTAATCAAGATGGTGGGACAGTGGCAGGAGCAGCATCTACCTTCTTTGTCATCCTCAAACAGCCAGGAAATGGCAAAACTGATCAAGGAATTTTGGTTACCAATAGGGATGCCTGTGCTTTGGCTAGCAGTGTGTCATCACCAGGAAAATCTAAAGGAAAGATTTGCCTTCCAGCTGATTGTACTGTGGGAGGAATCACTGTCACCTTGGATAACAATAGTATGTGGAATGAGTTCTATCATCGAAGCACAGAGATGATTCTGACCAAGCAGGGAAGACGCATGTTTCCTTACTGTCGTTATTGGATAACAGGTTTAGATTCAAATATGAAGTATATCCTTGTTATGGATATATCTCCTGTGGATAACCATCGTTATAAGTGGAATGGTCGTTGGTGGGAACCTAGTGGAAAGGCTGAGCCCCATGTTTTGGGGAGGGTTTTTATTCATCCAGAATCTCCTTCCACCGGTCATTACTGGATGCATCAACCAGTATCTTTCTATAAACTTAAACTTACTAACAATACACTGGACCAAGAAGGGCATATTATTTTGCACTCTATGCATCGTTATCTGCCACGGCTTCATTTGGTACCTGCAGAAAAGGCTACTGAAGTGATACAATTAAATGGCCCTGGTGTCCACACTTTTACCTTCCCACAGACTGAATTTTTTGCAGTAACAGCGTATCAGAACATTCAGATTACCCAGCTGAAAATAGACTACAATCCATTTGCTAAAGGCTTCCGGGATGATGGACTGAATAGTAAGCCCCAGAGAGATGGAAAGCAAAAAAACAGTTCTGACCAAGAAGGGAATAGTGTTCCCAGTTCTCCGGGTCAGCGGATCCGTCTTACTGAAGGTGAGGGGCCAGAGCTACAGCTGACTGATTCAGATCCTTTATCAAGGGGTCATGAAACATCAGGCAAGGGTTTGGAGAAGGCTTCCCTTAATATAAATCGAGACTTCCTTGGTTTCATGGATATTGACTCATCATTTGGTGAAGTTCCTCAGTTGAAGCAAGAAGTTTCTGAAAGGTACGTAACAGTTTTTCTGTTCTTAAGGGTAAGAAGAAGAGTTTGGATTTAACATATTGGTTGTGTGGACTGCTGATTTTAGACATTGATAAATGTAAGCCACTAAAAAATACACCACAATTGCTTTTACATTCTGTGAAGTGACAGTTCATTTGTCTCAGTTTTCAGTTCATTTGGGTTGATAATAGCCAACTAATGTGTATGAGGTGGTATTGGTGTGGTTTTGATTTGTATTTCCCTAATGATTAGTGATGTTGAGTGAGCACTGAGCATCTTTTCATGTGCTTATTGGTCATTTGTGTATCTTCTTTGGAAAAATGTCTATTCAAGTCCTTGAATATTACATTAAACATTGTTTTTACACACATACAGACAGACCAAAGGAATAAAATAAAGAGCCCAGAAATAGACCCTCAAATATATAGTTAACTGATTTTAACATTAAAAATGTTTTTGTTGCTGCTGAGTTATAGGAGTTCTTCATGTGTTCTGGATATTAATCCAGTATTAAATAAATGATTTGAAAATATTTTTCCTGTTCTATAAGTTGACTTTGATGATACTGTCTTTTGTTGCACAAAACCAAAAGTTTTTAATTTTGATGAAGTACAATTTTTCTGTTTTCTGTTGCTTGTGCTTTTGGTGTCCTACTTAAGGAACCATCACCAAATCCAAGGTTATAAAGAGTTCCCTTTGTGTTTTTCTATTAAGAGTTATATATTAGCTCTTAAATTCAGGCCTTTGATCCATTTGAGCATTTTTAAGTTTGTTATAAGGTATGGGTCCAACTTTTTCATGTGTATATCTAGTTTTCTCAGCACCAGTTGCTGAAAAACTGTCCTTTTCCTATTAAAAGTTCTTGGCACTCTTGTCAAAAATCAGTTAACTATATATTTGAGGGTCTATTTCTGGGCTCTTTATTTTATTCCTTTGGTCTGTCTGTATGTGTGTTCTTAGACTGGTACCACAGTGTTTTGATTACTGTGCTTTTACAGTAAGTTTTGAAATTGGGTCGTGTGAGCCTGCCAACTTTGTTCTCATTATTCAAGATTGTTTTGGTTATCTGATATCTCTTGAAATTCCATATGAATTTAGTATCAGTTTTTCTCCTTCTGCAAAAAAAACACCATTGGGATTTTCATACAGATTACATGGAATCTGTATATTGCTTTGGGTAGTATTGTTATGTAACAGTATTATGTTTTCCAGTTCGTGAACATGGGATATCTTTTCATTTATTTAAGTCTTTAATTTCTTTCAGTAATACTGTATAGTTTTCAACGTAAAAGTCTTTTTACCTCCTTGGCAAAATTTATTTCTGTGTATTTTATTCTTATTGATGCTATTGTAAGTTGAGTGGTTTTCTTAATTTCCTTTTTGAAAAGGAAACTGCTGTTTTATATTGCATATTGCTCAGTGTATAAAATATAACTGATTCTTGTATGATTTTTGTATCCTGCATCTTTGTTGAATTTGTTTATTAACAAGCTTATGCGCACGCGTGTGTGTGTTTCTTTACTTTTCTACATATAAGATCATGTCATTTTATGAATAGAGATAGCTTCACTTTTTTCAATTTGAATGCATATTATTTCTCTTCCTTGCCTAATTGCTCTAGCTATAACTTCCAGCAATATGTTGAATAGAAGTGGTGGAAGTGGGAACACCATGGTTTTAATTTGCATTTTTCTAATGATTAGTAAAGTTGAGCACTTTTTTATATACTTAGACCATTGGGACTATTCAGGTGATCATATATGTGAGAGTTTGTTTTTGTACACTATTCTTTCCCCCTAGATCAGTTTGTCTACCTTAGGCCAAAACCACATTGTTTTAATTAGTATAGCTTGGTAATGGTAACTTCCTGATTTTTAGATTCCACCTATGTGGTCCTACCCTACTCCACTTCTGTGGTAAGGCCTTTTTCTAAAATTAGTCGTTATTGGTTCTTACCTTCTTTGATATATTTATTATTTTGTCTCTTGATTGTATCCAGTTTATTACTCATATATGTTGTTGCAATGTCCATTTCTCCAATGTTGCTCTTGTCAAGCTTTTAATTTTTTGAAAGGAAACTGGATACTGTTACTACTCTGTTTAATTCTTCTGGGTCTGCCTATTGACTTAAATTTAAAGCAAATTTTAAATACAAATAGTACTATTCTGTTTCAACCCTAACCGCTATACTCTATTTCAGTTCTGATACTGACAACCCAGAGTTAGTGTCAGACTCCACAGGTTTAAAGGCAAGGTCCCTGAGACAAGCCCTAGAAGACGAGCCCTACTTCAGATGCCAGCCACAAATGGGGTTCCTAAGCTACCTGGACTTCTGACCAATTGACTACAAATATAGGGGTTCCCATGAATCCCCTCAGGTTCACTAATTCACTAGAATGACTCACAGAACTCAGATGTGTAGAACAGTTATATTATAAAGAATACAGATTAGGAAAAGCCGAATGAAGAGACATATAGGTTAAGGTCAGGAGAGCCTCAAATGTAGAGCTTCCATGTCCTCTCCCCAGGAGACACATAAGGTGTGTCACCCTCCTGGCATATTGATGTATTCACCAACCAGGAAGCTCCATTGAGTTTTGGTGTTCAGGGTTTTAGTTGGGGTTTTGTTAAGTATGTGCGATTGATTAAATCATTGACCTGGTGATTGAACTCATATCTCCAGCCTCCCTCCCCTCCCTGTAGGTCAGGCTATTTATATGTTATAAATTCCCAAAATGTTATTTTCTTTAAATAGTTAATACCATTTAAAGAAATATAAGAAAAACAGTCTTATATTTACTCATGTATTTACTTTTTCCTGGATCTTTTCATTTGTTCCTGGATTCAGTTTCATATTGGTTTATTTCCTATCAGTTTGAAAAACTTTAGTATTTTTTTTTTAACTTTGAAAAAATTGAGATGTAACTCACCGCCATAAAATTAATAATTTTAAAGTGTATAATTCAGTGGTTTTAATATATTCACAGAATTGTACAGTGATGACCACAGTCATCTTTAGGACATTTTCGTCACCCTCCAAAAAACCCGGTTCCCTCTCCTAGTCAATCCCCATTTTCCCTCAGTTACTTTTCAACCCCATCTCAATCTTATGCAAATTCCAGTCTCCTTTTTGTCTCTGGGGATTTGCCTATTCTGGACATTTTGTATAAGTGGAATTATATAATATATGATCTTTGTACCTGGTTTCTTAGTGTGTAATGTTTTCAAGATTCACCAGTGTTGTAGCATGTATCTATCTGTACTTCATTGCTTTTATTGCTGAATAATATTCTATTGTGTCGATAATACCACATTTTATTTGTTCATTCATCAGTTGATAGACATTAAGGTTGTTTCCACTTTTTGGCTATTATAAATGTTGCTATGAACATTTCTGTACAAGTTTTTGTGTGGAAACAGGTGTGTTTTTTTTAAGCTGAGCCATCCTGCCACCTGTTTGTTGGCAGCTCAGTGGCAGCTCAGCTCGGGCTGGGAATCAAACTGCTGTTGCTCAGAGCTCAAACTCTTGAGCGAGTTTTGAATGGTAATAAGCCTATTCTTTCCCCACAAATTGTTTTGGCACCCTTGGCAATTGAAAACAAATTGTGGGCATTTATTACTGGACTCTAAATTCTGTTCATTTGATCTGTATGCTTAGCTGTATGCCAGTATAACACTTTTGATTACTATAGCTTTGTATTAAGTTTTAAAATTGGGAGTGTGAGTTCTCAGAGAACTTTGTTTTTATTTTTCAAGATTTTTGGGGATCTCTATTACTTATTTATTTTTATTAGTTTCAGATGAATTATAGGATATAATTCTATATGAATTATAGGATTAACATGCCATTTTCCACAAAAATCCCAGGTGGGTTTTGATAGGGATTTTGTTGACTCTGCAGATCACTCTCAGGGAGTATTGCTGTCTTATCAATATTAAGTCTTCTAGTATGTAAATGTGGAGTATTTGTCCTTTTATTTAAGTTGTTTTTAATTTCTTTCGACAGTGTTTTGCAGTTTTGTGTGTACAAGTCTTAACACTTCTTTGGTTTAGTGTATTCCTGAGTGTTTTATTCTTGTTGATGCTATTGTAAATGGAATTGGTTATTTTTGTTGTTGTTGTTTTTTTTAAATTAAGCGGTCTTTTTTCTTTTTTTAAAAGATTTTTATTGGGGAATTGGGATGGGAACAGTGCTGGGGAATTGGGGCAAGGGGAACAGACAAGTTGCTGTCCTTTTG
>NW_017731442.1:1954158-1957306 GCF_001890085.2 Hipposideros armiger
TGCTCAGAGCTCAAACTCTTGAATAAGCTCTTAACCAACTGAGCCACTCGGCCGGCTCTAAATGGAATTGTTTTCTTGATTTTGTTTTTGACTTTTATTCCTACTGTGTAGCAATACAATTTTTTTTCTGTGTATTGATTTTGGATCTTGCAATCTTGCACATTCGTTTATTAGTTCCAATAGTTTTTAGTGGATTCCTTAGAATTTTCTGCATATAAGATCACGTTATCTGCGAATGGGGAATTTTACTTCTTCCTTTTCAATCTGGATGTCTTATTTATTTTTCTTGCCTGATCACCTAGTAGGACCTGTACAATTGAGTAGAAGTGGTGAGAGCTAACATCCTTGTCTTGTTTCTGATGTTAGGAGGTAGTTTTTCCCGTACAGTCTGAATTGAATTCTCTCAACTGTCAGAAAATGTCTTCAGCTTTGAAGGCTTCTTTTGGTAGACCTAGAACATTATTAGGTCAACTCTTTCAGTACTTTATGATTGGTGTCATTCCATTGTCTTCTGGCTTACGTTATTTCCAATGAGTCTGTTCTTATTATTGTTCCTCCAGTGTAATGTGTTTTTTCCCTCTGCTGCTTATAAGATTTTTCTCTGGATCTTTAATTTCAGCAGCCTGATCTTTGTGTGCCTAGGTATGACTTTCTTTGCATTTGTTTTCCTTGGTGTTTGCTGATCTTGGATTTGTGGGTTAAAAATCTTTCACTTTTGGAATATTTTGGTTCATTTTCTCTTCAAATGTTTCTCCTTTCTCCTGCCTTTTTTGGAAGTGCAGTTACTAGTATATTAGATCATTTGATGCTGTCCCACAGGTTTCTCACCCGCCCCCACCCCCCTTTCTTCATCTAGTGATTTACTTTAGTAAATTACAGCTCACCTTGCATTTCAGGTATGTTAAAGGTGGGATTGGACTCCTCTCTCTGACAGGACTTTGGGATCTAAGCCCTGGGAGACTACAAGTTCTGTTTTCAGGCCAGTCTTGCTATATTACTGCTGCTTATTTTGCAGAAGTCTCCTGGAGGATAATTGGTGGGAGTGAGGACTAGTTTTCTGTTTGGGGTCTCTCAGATCCTAGTCAGCCCATACTCAGGCATTAAAAGTGTAACTAGTTTCTCTGTGTCCCAGCAAAGATCCTTTGCTTATAGCTGCTTTTTTTCTCGGTTCACTTGAGATTCAGGCAGTGTAAATACTACTCAGGGTTGAAAGCAGTAGCAGCAATCTGTGGTCACCTAAAGAAGGCTGGTTCCTCTCTGGAATTCAGCTCATTTAGACTTATTTGTGTCCAGGGGTCTTCAATGGCTTTAAAGAAAAATAGGGTTTTTAATTTATCTAGTGTTTTCTCATTGTAATGGAGGAAGTGATGGTCTTTGTGATCTTCCACATTCTAACTGGAAATGAAAGTCCTTCATTGAAGGATTTTTGAGTAAGGTCAAGATCTTAAGTAAGTTGTACAAGGAACAGGTAACTACACTGATGTAATTAATGGTTGCTTGTGCATATTTGAGGTAAGTGAAAGTTTTACAAAGATAGTGACTTTAATTGGGTTAGACAGTAGTTCTAACACATCCTCAAGATACATTGGTACAGTTTATGTGTTTTCAATGGTTAATTGGGAGGATGGGGAAACTAAAAAAACGTTTGTTTGTTTTTTAAGAATTATAAATACTGAACCTACCTGGGTTGTATGTACTTGCTTCTAATTACCCTACCTTTTTATTTTGGAAGAATTAATGGTAGATTCTTTATAGTGAAAGTGACTTTTTCAGTTTTAGCATTAAAAAAAATCACCTGGCAATAACATGGTGAATATACGAAAAAACTACTTCTGGGTTGTACATTTTCAAATGCTTTAAGTGTTATGTTATATGAGGATGAATTTTGTCTTAATTAAAAAAAAATCAGGCAGTTCAAAAAGGCCCTTCCTGATGTTTATTGCAATTCTTAATTGTAATTGACATTTGTTTGCTTTTATTGTCAATTGTTACTCAGTATATAGGTTTCTAGAGTTTGATATTGGGTTTGTGCCAGCTGACTTTCAAAATTGAGTTCATTTGAAAAATACCATTAGAAAAATAAGTGTTATAACATTTTGCTTTTTGATATAGTGATAAGAGAGTTAGTTACTTGTTAAAACTTTACTTATGACTTTTTCTGTCAATTGCTCACAGAAATTGAGGGAAATTTAAAAATGTGATGTTAAACTGCTTTTGAGATTTTTGTTATGTTCTAGAGTGTTTCTCTGTAGAGTGGCTCATGAAATCTGATGTGTTACTTGGTTTCCAAAAACCTTTTTTTTTTCTTTTCTTGAGTCTTATTTATGGAAAGGTCTGTCCTTTTTAACCCTCCCTCCCCTGTCTCTCCAGACTTGTTGCCAACAATTTTGAAGACAGTTCCCATGTGGCATCACCATTAGATCCAAATGGAACCTTCAATGTTGTCATTAAAGAGGAGCCTCTAGATGAATATGACTATGAACTTGGTGAGTTCCCAGAAGGGGTCACTGTGAAACAGGAAGAGACGGATGAGGAAACAGATGTATACTCAAACAGTGATGATGATCCTATACTAGAGAAGCAGCTAAAGAGGCACAATAAAGTTGATAACCTCGAAGCTGACCATTCGTCTTCTGAATGGCTACCAAGTAGCCCATCAGGTGTTGCTAAAGCTAAAATGTTCAAATTAGATGCTGGAAAGATGCCAGTAGTCTATCTGGAGCCCTGTGCTGTCACCAAAAGCACAGTGAAGATTTCTGAGCTCCCTGATAACATGCTTGCCACATCTCGGAAGGATAAATCTGTGTTGACAGAATTAGACTACTTGCCTGCGTACATTGAAAATTCCAATGAGACTGGCCTCTGCTTAGGCAAGGAGTCAGAAAATGATCTTAGAAAGCATTCACCAGATCTCAGATTAGTACAGAAATACCCCTTACTTAAAGAGCCTCAGTGGAAATATCCTGATATCTCTGACATCATTAACACAGAAAGAATACTTGACAGTTCAAAGAGTTCAGTTAGGGACTCATTTTTAGGAAAAGAGGACTTGGGCAGAAAGAGAACAACTATGCTTAAGATTTCAACAGCCTCCAAGACTGTGAATACTAATCACTGGACTCTAAATTCTGTTCATTTGATCTGTATG
>NW_017731442.1:1959247-1962584 GCF_001890085.2 Hipposideros armiger
CGTGTTGGGGAGGGTCTTTCCTACTAATATACTTAATAATATATATAGGCTGTAAATAGAATTCTGAGTAGTTTTCTTTCTCATTTTGTGGCTGTAGACATATTTTATGTATTGCTTGGGATTTACTTTAAAGTTTTCATTATCCCTTATTTTGTTGTAATAGATTATCTTAGCTTTGATTACACTGCTAAGTCCTTTATTTAAAATAGTGAAATCTATACTTATTGCTATCATAGTAACTACTGATTTTCCCACTTGCAATGTAAATAAAAGATTGTAAGCCATATCCCTATTTTAGTTTCTTATATATATCTTTGATTTTAGGTGTGCTTCTTGGAGTAACTTATTGAGTTTTTGATAATTTTCTTTTCAAAGGACTGTCTAGCTCATTTATATAGTAGATCATTTGTATGAGAGTTAAAGCATTATATACTAACAAACAAAAGGTTGACTTATAAAATGATCATTCAATTTCTAAATCAAATGGTAATACTTGAAGAACTTTTGCTTTAGTGTGAGACCACTTTTGTTGGACAGTGTGATCCTAAAGTGTACAAATCTCAATACAAGTGGTAAGGACTGGGTACTGTGGATTGTAATGGACAATCACATTCACATCATATTAGTCTTGCTGGTAATAACATTTGCTATAATTTATTGTCAGCTTGCACTTCTATTTTTATTTAAATAATATTCTCTTTCCCCTATCAGTTTAACGTATCCTTTATCTTTTTCCCACTTCCTACTTCTATTTTTTGTTATATACTTTGATAATGTATAAATATAACATTTATATTGTGTTCCTTAAACCTAATCCCCAGTTTGCTGTAGTCTTAGTTGCAAAGTTAATTATATTCAGAGATCCCTACCAGTGCTTTTGCTCTGGTTTGTTTGCCTATTATTTCCTGGTTGGCTAAAGTTTGAATTTTTTCCTTTATAGATAGTCATTTTAGTCAAATCTGTAGTTTTTTCCTTTGTGTAATGGAGCTTCAAAGTAAAATGCTTATGGAGACTAAGCATGAAACATAAATAGAGTGAAATTAGTCTGAATTTGTGGGTGGGTTGGACGCTGGTGGGCTGGAGCACCACAGGTACCTCTTTAAAGGGGCAGCCACATTGGTGGATTGTTGTCATATCAGAATGTGGGCCCAGTATTTTCAGAAATTGCAATTGTTCAGTAGAGGCTGAAGTCAGTATTTTTATGTAATGTCTCAACTTTTAAGTGGTAGCAGCTAATAATTAGTTTTTCGGGCAAAGCTTTAAAAACACTGAACCAAACAAAACATGTATGAGCCATCCATTTTCACCTGCTATACAGATTCTGCATTTGGTATCATGTTTTTACTTAATCCTCGCGTTGTTAAGATTAATTCAACTGTACTCTTACATAGTTTTTATTGTTTTTAAACAGTTAAATCTGTAATCCACATGGTACTTACTTTTCATAAGGTGTGAGCTAGCGTTCTATTTTGGATTTTTTTCCTCTGTTTTATTTTGGTGGATGTCACCCCCTTCTTCCACACCTTTAGTTTTTAAGACTTACAACTTCAAAAGAATAAGTTAATTTAGCTAAATTTTCATAGTAATTGACTGATGCCAACCTGGTCTTTGAAGATAATATTCTTGCAGATCCCTCTTTAAAAATTGATGCTTGTAATAATTTGTTAAATTTCAATTCAGTAATGTCATATTTGTCTTTCTACTAGCTGTAGTTTTATTATTCTTTAGAAAATAAACATTAAAATATTTTTGAGCTGAAAAGAGCTTGAGAAACGAGAAGCTTTTTGAGCTAACTTTGAAATTATGGGAAAAAACGTTGATTAAGCCAGGGAAAAGGCATTTATTGTTGTTGGTGGTAGTTTTGTTGCTGAAATAAAATAAGGTTTGATTTTGTTTTCCACAGTACTGTATGTTTCTGTCTTCTATACTGTTTTTACTACTTCCAAACTGATTTATTTTCTNGTTAGGGACTCATTTTTAGGAAAAGAGGACTTGGGCAGAAAGAGAACAACTATGCTTAAGATTTCAACAGCCTCCAAGACTGTGAATACTAATCAGAATGCTTCTCAAAATGTCACTGGAAAAAGAGGAAGACCACGAAAATTGAAACTGTCTAAGGCAGGGCGACCACCTAAAAATACAGGAAAATCTCTAACTTCTACAAAGAACACTCCTATGGGCCATGGGAGTACCTTTCCAGATGTGAAGCCTGATCTGGAAGACGTGGATGGTGTTCTGTTTGTTTCCTTTGAATCGAAGGTAAGATTGTCATTTCAGCATTGTTTCTAAGGCCAAATAGTCATTCTTGAATGTATATTGATTGATAACTGACTTAGAATCTAGTTTTTGTGAGTGCATCCATTATGTGAAGGTGTTTGCTTGGGGAGTTGAGTGTCTCCAAAATGTTTGGTTTAGTAAATAGGCATCACTTAAGATATTTTGTTTGAAAAATTATGTCTGCTATGATCTCAGTTCATGATTTTTTGCATTATGTGTAGCTGGAATTTAAAAAATCTTCAGATCTTATTGGAATTTTTATTATTATAGACTTTAAAAAGGTCTATAAAATAGATGTTTAGACCTTCATCTAAAAAATAAATGAAAAATTTACTAACTTTTGGGACACCCCATCCCCTGATTTTTGTCAGCAATAGCAGAGTACCATTGGAGAACCAAATATTAATAGTCTTATTTATTGTGCTGTCTTACATATCGATAGTTTAGTTTACTGTAATTCTTCAACTAGATTATTTTCTTTTAGATTTTTATAGAAGCCTCATTTATAGTTTTGAATTGGCTACATAGAGATTGAATTCTTTCTACCTGATCTTTTCTGCCCTTTTTGTTAATTGAATAAGCTACCTTTACATAGGCTTTAAGAAATTATTATGCAGGGCGGCCGGGTGGCTTAGTTGGTTAGAGCACGTGCTCTGAACAACAAGGTTGCCGGTTCAATTCCTGCATGGGATAGTGGGCTGCCCCCTCCCGGCCAACTAGATTGAAAATGGTGACTGGACTTGGAGCTGAGCTGCACCCTCCACAACTAGATTGAAGACATCTACTTGACTTGAGCTGATGGGTCCTGGAAAAGCAACACTGTTCCCAAAATAAAGTTAAAAAAAAAAATTAATGTTTAAAAAAGTCATTATGCAAATTGGCATAAATATAGTTTTAGATCAGTTAGTTGAGTATATTATATGCAGTTTTTTTTTTTGCTTTCCTTGTCCCTTCTGATGTAGAGCATTTAGAAAATATTGAAAAATATCAAAAAGAAAAAAAATGCTCCTGGTTTATGTTTAAACTTTTTAGAAGTGATATGAATTACATTTTTTTTTTT
>NW_017731442.1:1967139-1969543 GCF_001890085.2 Hipposideros armiger
TGTCAGTTTTTAAGTAAACTTTTTGTTTTAGGAAAGTTTCAGATTTGCAGAAAAAATTGGGAAAATAGTACAGAGTTCTTATTTATTCTACACACAGTTTCTCCTATTATTAACATCTAATAGTGTAGTGTATTTGTAGTAGTTAGTGAACCAGTATTGATATATTATGAACTAAAGCTTCAACTTCATTCAGATTTTCTTAGTTGCCTTTTTCTGTGCCATGATCCCATTTAGGAAATCACATAACATTTAGTAGCCATGTCTCCTTAGGATTCTCTTGTCTGAGACAGTTTCTCAGACTTTCTTTGTTTGTTTTTTTTTTTTAGCTTAGCCATCCTGTCGCCTGTTGGCAGCTCAGCTCGGGCCAGGTGAACCACTGTTGCTCAGAGCTCGCACTTTTGAGCGAGCTCTTAACCAGCTGAGCCACTTGGCCGGCCCCAGACTTTGTTTTTAATGACCTTGACAATTTTGAGTACTGGTCAGGTATTTTGTAAATGTCCCTCAGTTGGAATTTGTCTGATGTTTCATGGTTGGACTGGGATTATATGTTTGTGGGAGGAAGACCACAGAAAAAAGAAGCATTCTCTTCTCATTATATCAAGACTACTTATAGTCAACATCATTTGTCACAGACTTTTCCATGTTATACTCTTTGGAAGGAAGTCACCGTGTTGTCCACACTTAATGAATAGGGAGTTATGCTTCACCTTCTTGAAGTTGGAGTGTCTGCATAAAATATTGGGACCTTCTGCACCAGAGATTTGCCTTTTCTCCTCCATTTGTTATTCAGTCATTCATTTATATTAATATGGACTCATCAATTTTAGTGTTAAATTTCTTTATGACAGTCTTTCCAGGGTTCTCTGCCTCTTCCTTTTTTTTGTTTATTTTTTTTTAGCTGAGCCATCCTGCTGCCTGTTGGCAGCTCAGCGGCTGTTCAGCTCGGGCCGGGACTCGAACCGCTGTTGCTCAGAGCTCAAACTGTTGAGCGAGCTCTTAACCAACTGAGCCACTCAGCCGGCCCTGCCTCTTCCTTTTTAATTATTAAAAAAAAAAATGCTGTAGTGATAAATCAATAGTTAGCTGGAGTTTTTCTTACATATATATCTGCTTTTCTGTTCCATGTTGGCTAGTTACATAGGTGTTTATTCTTCTTGAGTTGTTTGTGGATACTTCATGTTTTAGCTAGAGGCCGGCATTTTTTGCTGCAGTTTATTATCTTAGCTGACTTTAAATCTAAAGGTTATTATTTTTCTCAGTTTATCTTTATAGGTCTTTTTTGCAATGGTGTGATTTATGTATATGTCTTTAGGAAGTATCTCCTAGTATGGTAAAAAGGCAAAAACATTTAGGAGTATAAGTTTGTTTAAACTGTCAAGTGAAAGGATTTTTTTTGGGGGGGAAATATGCTTTCTATGAATTATTTAATTATCTAATTTTGTGTAAGCTAAATTTATTCATATGAAACCAAATAATAAGTCTAGGTCTCATGTATCTGCTACTTGGGGAAGGATTTTCTTGTAGGGCAAACATTTCAGAATAGTCTAGATCAGCTAAATGGGGAATTACTTTGAAGAATGTTTATGTGCCATTGACCCCTACTTTTAGGGCTTTAAAAAAATTAATATGTATATTTAAAATAAGTTCGGTCTTTTTGTTGTTTTTAGGATGCGATATCAGTTTTGGGGAAGGTGGTAGTTCAAAATACAAGTAAATACAGATAAGAAAATATGTAGGAAAAACAGTCCCTAAATTTGTATGGTTCTAGATTTTTGCATGTCTGTGAACTTGGCTGTGTGGGTACATTTTTAACAACTTAATTTTTTCTACTCTGTAATCAGCTGTTGTGGTAGATTTCGTCATTAATAATAATATTAGAAGTTGTTTTTTTTTCTGAAGGTTCTACAAGTATCTTATTTTATCCTTTGTTTAGGGTTTAGTTCTCACTTGAATTTCTGCAGTATCTTGTTTTCTGGTTTCACTCTGCTCTCCCTCCCTACCTTTTCTAATTAATTCTTAAGTATTCTGACTCTAAAGTTATACCAGATTAGCTTGGACTTTTCAGGTGTCATTCCTTTTTGTTTATCTGTCATAGGACTTAATTTACCCATAATGTAACTACTAATGAGTCAGTAAGAAAACGTAATAATAAAGCTCCTTGGAAGTCTGTGAAATGTCTTTTATTTCTGTCACCATTTGTATTACAGAGTATTTCATAGAGAAGGTATAGTAAATTCTTTTTTTTTTTTTAAGATTTTTATTGGGGAATTGGGGGGATGGGAACAGTGCTGGGGAATCAGGGAAGGGGAACAGAGAAGTGGCTGTCCTTTTGTTCTTCAGTCTAGTTGTGGAGGACGTCGCTTCACTGGCCCAAGTTGGCACCATCATTGCGCGCTTCCCGGGT
>NW_017731442.1:1970937-1977586 GCF_001890085.2 Hipposideros armiger
GGAACAGACAAGTTGCTGTCCTTTTGTTCTTCCGTCTAGTTGTGAGGACGCCGCTTCACTGGCCCATGTTGGTATTATGATCATTGCGTTCTCCCGGCTGAGGCAGTTGGTCGCTGGCCTTTGGATGGCTGCTCACGGCGACTCATGGCAGCTTTGCCGGCTGGCTGCTCACATTGGCTGCCGGCTGCTCATGGCAGCCCACTGCAGTCCCACTGCAGCCTACGCCATTGCCGGCCACTCACAGCAGCTCAGCTCTAGGTCAAGCTGTTGTTCACAATCTTAGCTGTAGAGAGCGCAGCATCACTGGCCTATATGGGAACCGAACCCGTGGCCCTGCTGATCAGCGCTCACGCTCCCAAGCCAACTCTTAACCAACAAGCCACTTGGCTGGCCCTTAATTATCATTTTCTTGTATGCCCCTCTATAAGAAAAGTTCAGAATAACTTTTGGTTAGAATTCTTAGTTTAAACATCAGAATCCACTTTACAGATGAAATACAATATGAATTTATTAAAGAATATCAAATGACTTACAGTCTCCTGAAAGGCCAGAGAAACAGACCCTAGAAGGATGCAGTCAGGAAAAATGCCCAAATTACATTCCCACATTGCTCATACAAGCACTCCTCATTGGACAATCACCACCATTGTCAATGTGGACACTGAACATAGTATACTACAGCTAGGACCTTGATTACATTTACCTCTAAAAGTTTGTTCTTTGGCCAAACACTGTCACCCTCATTTACATAATTCTGCATAGTATTCCTGCCCTCATGGTGTGCTGTCTTCTAAATTGAAGTCTTTCATGGATGCATCTGATTAGCAAAACCCATGTCACATGTCTGCACATAAACTGCAAGAGAAGTTGGAGAGTTTTTCTAACCCTTGCCTTGAAGAGGTAGGACTTATATTGGGGAAAAGTAACAGCTATATAAGAAGGGCGTTCAAAGTATTTTAGGCAGCCACAAATGTATCAAACACAACATCCAATACAGTTGAAAGATGAACATACCTTATTACATAACAATCCCACTCCTGGGTAGATGCCATAAGGAAACGCTAAATATGTTAGAGAAAGCTGTCACACATGGTCATGTGTTATGTAAATCCTTGTATAAAATGTACAACTATACTGCAGCATTGTTTGTAATAGTTAAAAATAGGAAACAACTATTCTCATCAATAGAAGAATGATGAATAAATTGGAGTATGTTCATAATCTGGAATAGTGTACAACAGTAAAAATAAGTGATCTAGAGTAAATCTGTCAATGTAGACAAATCTCAGATGTAGAATGTTAAGCAAAAAACAAAAGTATATTTAAAATAAATACTTTCCCATAAGATTGCCTCTTAATCTACAAATAAGTCATACTTATTAACTTTAAATATCATTACTAATAACTAGAGAATTAGCCATAAGCAGGGCATAAGCTCAGTCTATGGCAAGCTTGTATTAGAGTCCTAGAACGTCTGTGGACCACGAATGGTTAAAGCACAAAAGATCTGAATTCTATGTTTATATATTATCTATTGTTGCTTAGCACATTACCACAAACTTAGCACCTTAACAACACATTTATTGTCTCACACTTTCTGTGGGTCAGGAGTCTGGGCATGGCTTAACTAGGTCCTCTGCTTAGGGTCTCACAAGACTGCAATCAAGATCTCAGGCCTGGTTTCTTGTTAGAGGTTTGACCAGGGAGGGATCTGTTTCCAGTTTCCCTCAGGTTGTTGGCAGAATTTATACCCTTGCAGCTCTAGCAAGATGGGTGATACACTCATTTTTATATTATTACATACATATAGTAATGTACATCCCATCCTTTACCACATTCCATTGCTTAGAAACAAATCACAGGCCTTGCCCACACTCAAGGGTGGAGGAGGGAGGATTACACAAATATGTAATACCAGGATGTGAGGATCATGGGTTCAACCTTAAAGTCTGTCTGCCATTTTTAATTTTTATTTCATCATTTTTGCTCTCCACTGTCTCCTTTATTATCTCCCCCACCCCCAACCAAAGGTTAAAAAACCCCAATATGATTTTTGGTCCTTTTTTCTTGTAGTGGGCTTAAAATTGAATTCAGTGGATCCAACAATGAGCATTGATCTTAAATACTTGGGAGTACAGCTACCTTTGGCTCCAGCCACTAGCTTTCCTTTCTGGAACCTTACAGGAACCAACCCTGCCTCTCCTGGTGAGTGTGTGGTATTTATGAAGTCAAACAAATTTGTGATATAAATAAAAAGCTACCTTTGTTAGAAACAAAGTAAGTTTAGGATAGCCTAGAGTAGATCTTTTATCTAGTGGCATAGTCTTAATGATTTATACATTTCAGATAAAGTCTTAGTAATTAATTAGATAAGCCATACCCATAATCTTAGATATGGCTTACGAGGATTTTGGTCATCTCTTACTTTTTCTTTTATAGATGCTGGATTTCCCTTTGTTTCTAGAACAGGGAAGACCAATGACTTCACTAAGATCAAGGGATGGAGGGGAAAATTTCACAGTGCTTCTGCATCTAGGAATGAAGGTAATCAGCTTTTAAAAAAATTATAAATAGGTTCTGAAACATGACCACAGCCTTTTGTTAAAAGTAAGTCTTGGTGGTTTTCTTCATGCATTAAAAGAAACTGAAAATAATTGTCCTGCTGATTTTTGTCCACTCCCCGTGTTCCCATAGCCCTGTTATCAGGCTTGAATAATCCCTGCAGCCTTTTTTAAAACTACTTTACCTTTCTGTTATTCCTACAGTTATAAAAATCATCATTCTCAAGCATTATTTCAGAACTGTGTACGTCAGAGCTGTGTAATGATTCCTGATTATACTTCAAAGTAAATTTCTAATCCAAGAATGTTGACTGTATGCCTGTTGGTCTCCTTTCTTAGTGCATTTCCTTTCCCACTGCACTTGTTTGCAGTTTACACTCTAACCAGGCAAATTTACTTTGTCCAAATAGTTTTTATCTTTGAATCTTCATACAGTGTTGTAATAGTATAATGCTTGTCTCTCTACTAAACTTTCCCTTTTGTTCCTTAAAAACTAAATTTTATACTCCTCTTTTTGAGCCCTTACTACTTCTGTGTTTTGTATCAGAGTCCAGTTATTGTAAACTTTTGGCATTCTGTTGAGGTCTGATTTAGGTATATTTTTTGCTCTTAAGTTGTTATTTATGTGTGGTCTCTATACTAAGGTCATAAGTTGTCAAAATTTGTAGACTCTTACCTTACTGTTAATTATTACTGTTAGCACTTTGCAAAAATTAATGCTAAATATATATAGTAAGATAATTTTAGATAATGGATTGTAATATAATTAGTGTATGACATTTAATCTCTTTACTTGGTTTTATATTTTTTCTTCTGAGGAGGGACAGTTTAGAAGATTCAGTAGCTTATCTTAATGTTCTTAGCCTTTTTTAGTGTATTTTTCTAGAGTTCTAAGGATCTGTCTTAGATTTCTTTAAGCATCTGTATTTCTTTATTTATAGGTGGAAATTCAGAAGGTTCACTGAAAAACCGTTCTGCTTTCTGCAGTGATAAGCTAGATGAGTACTTGGAAAACGAAGGCAAGCTGATGGAAACAAGTATGGGTTTCTCTTCCAATGCTCCCACATCTCCTGTAGTATACCAGCTTCCCACCAAGAGTACCAGCTATGTCCGAACACTTGATAGTGTACTAAAGAAGCAATCTACCATTTCCCCTTCTACCTCTTCCTCTTTGAAGCCTCATTCTGTACCCCCTGCCTCTCGAAAGGCAAAGTCTCAAAACAAACAGGCATCTTTGGGTGGCCGAACTAAATCATCTTATAAATCTATTTTACCATATCCTGTTTCACCAAAGCAGAAACACACTCATACGGTTCCAGGAGATAAGGTTACCAAGACTTCTTCAAGCACCATCTCAGAAAATCAGGTGAATAACTTTGTTGTGCCAACTTTAGATGAAAATACATTCCCAAAGCAAATTAGTTTGCGGCAGGCACACCAGCAGCAACAGCAGCAACAGGGAACCCGCCCTCCAGGCTTATCTAAATCTCAAGTGAAGCTAATGGACCTGGAAGACTGTGCTCTTTGGGAAGGAAAACCAAGGACCTATATCACTGAAGAGCGAGCAGATGTATCCTTAACAACTCTGCTTACGGCTCAAGTAAGTATCTGTTGTTTTCCAGAAGCATCTTAGTTCCTGGCTAGAAAGAATTAGTTTAGTGAGGAGAAATTGGAGTGGTGCTTTTTGGCAGGTAGATTGGGCATTTTGTTACCTAGTGACAACGAAGGAGATGTCTTCCACATTTGTTCTTTATCAACTGGTAAACACCCAAGTGTAGATCCCTCCTGCCAGCAGAGGGAAAACAGTACAATTATGCTTTTGAATAATGTTCCTCTTCTGTATAAAGGCAGCTTGCCATTCTGAAAGTCTCTAATTTCATTCTTCAGTATATGGGCAAGCACATTTGTTGATCTTGTTAAAACACCTTTGAAAATTCTGCTTAAAGGGTACTAAATCCCCCCCCCATCCAAAAAAATCATAAACCTGTGAAGAATAGCTTTTGTCTTTTTAAAAATTTTACATTAAGAATTTTCATTTATTGATTCACCTATCTTAGCCTCTGGTGTATGTGAAGTGACAACAAAATGTGGATAATTTTCTTGTAATGAAATTTCTATACCTTCCATTTTTTAATTCTGTGACTAAATTTTAGAGCTGAAGATCATCAGATGTTGGGACTAAATACAGAATGTGTATTTTATTATTAATCATTCCTAAAGACTTTTATGCACATTTGTTGTTACTCCCTCCTTATTAATTACTATAGAGCAGGAATCAGCAAACCGTTTCTGTAAAACAGATAGTAAATATTTTAGGCTTTGTGGGCCATCTACTCTCTGTTGCAGTTTCTCAACCCTGCTGTTGTAATACCGTAGACATTATGTAAATGAATGAGTCTGGCTGTGTTCCAGTGGAACTTGATCTATGAAACTGGCTGGATTTGGTCCTTGGGCCTTAAGTTGTCAACCCCTGCCCTAGAACATTATGTGTGATTTCTAATGAGACTAAATTCATCCTTGTTGCTATTTTGGCTTATAATTAATTAAAAATTTTATTCTCTTGTCTGCTATGCATTTGATTGAGCGATTGCTCAAAGTCCTGGTTATATTCATTTTCTTTCCCTTGAATCTGCCTTAATCTTGTGCTGTTAGTAAATACTGAGTGCTAAGAGAAGAAGGCAGACCAACATATGTCAGTAAGTTGTTGGTGGTGTTCGGGGATGATTTAGTAGATTTACAATTTTCTGCGTTCACTTTAGGCATCTCTCAAAACTAAACCCATCCACACAATCATAAGGAAACGAGCCCCTCCATGCAACAATGACTTCTGTCGATTGGGTTGCGTATGCTCCAGTCTAGCTTTGGAGAAGCGCCAGCCTGCTCACTGTCGCCGACCAGACTGCATGTTTGGCTGCACTTGTTTGAAAAGAAAAGTTGTGCTTGTTAAAGGGGGATCCAAAACTAAGCAATTCCAGAGGAAAGCTGGTCATCGTGCTGTAGCATGTTATGATACTTTGGGAGAGGAGCAAAGAGAAGAAGAAGAGGGAGTCAGAGAAGAGGAAGAACAATTGAAAGAGAAAAAGAAGAGAAAGAAGCTGGAATACAGTGAGTATTCATTGCGAGTTAAAAAGTATAGTTTTATTTTTTAGAAAAGTATGGTTGCCTGAAAACCTATTTCAAATAGTATTACTATTACTTGAATCCTGATATATAATCTAATCTTACTATCCTTATTATGCTCTTTCTATATGGCATATGTGCTACACACACATACACCTCTTTTTTAAATAGAATTTTTCTTTTGAAGATGGCTTTTTTTGTGATAAATTTGGATCATTCTCTCATGTGGACTTCCAGAATGCCTTTAAACTGTCATCTATTTTTCTGTCTTTCCTCCTGCCACCATCCCCCAACCATTTCCTTTGACTATACAGATGATCAATATAGTCCATCATTTTCTCCTTCCCGCAGCTATATTGAGGTATAATTGACAAATAAAATTGTACATATTTAAAGTATACAACATGATGATTTGGCATAATTATACATAATGAAATGATAACCACAATCAAGTTAACTAACAAAGTTTATTTTCTAAAAAAAATTTGCAGGAAGACCCTTTGATTGTGGTTTGAGCCATTAACCAGGGGGCTGGAGATTTGGGGACAGAGTAAAGGCATAACTGAGTTGAGCATTATGAATTCTTTTGAAAAGCTCATTTTTCCATTTTGATAAAATACTATGTAGACCAAGTTACATATTATTTCATTCATGACCATTTTCTCTTCCTACTGTATCTTTTTAAAAAAATATATATTGAATATAAATTTCTATGTAATTGAAGAGTTTCTTTTTCTTTTTTTTTTAAAGATTTTTTTATTGGGGAGTTGGGTGAGGGGAACAGCGCTGGGGAATCGGGGAAAGGGGAACAGACAAGTTGCTGTCCTTTTGTTCTTCAGTCTAGTTGTGGAGGACGTCTCACTGGCCCAAGCTGGCACCATCATTGCGCTCTTCCCGGGTGAGGCAGATCAGTCGCTGGCCTCTGGACGGCCGCTCACGGTGGCTGCTGGCCACTCACGCTGGCTGCC
>NW_017731442.1:1977616-2035365 GCF_001890085.2 Hipposideros armiger
GGCTGCAGCCTACGCCATCACCGGCGACTCACAGCAGCCCAGCTTCAGGTTGAGCTGTCGTTCAGCATCCTAGCTGTAGAGGGCAGTGTCACTGGCCCCCATGTGGGATCCGAACTGGGGCCCTCTAGCATCCCAAGCCAGCTCTTAACCAACGCGCCACTCGGCTGGCCCTGAAAAGTTTCTTAATTCATTTAAGGATTACTGTTGCTTCTTGGCAGTTTATATTTACATTTGCTACTGCTTGCATGTACTTATTTTCAGAAGAGTGGGTGATTAAATTTTGATGTATGTTCTTCCCAGATTTTCTGTTAACCCACTTGTGTATACATACATGTTTTATAGACATGGTACTACTGTATATGTGGTATCATAACCTTTATTTTTTATTTTTTTTTAGCTGAGCCATCCTGCCACCTTTTGGCAGCTCAGTGGCAGCTCAGCTCGGGCTGGGCATTGGGCCGGGAATTGAACCGGCGACCCTGTTGCTCAGAGCTCGCACTCTTGAGCAAGCTCTTTTTTTTTTTCTTTTTAAAGGTTTTATTGGGGGAGGGAAACAGCACTGGGGAATCAGAGAAGCAGAACAGACAAGTTGCTGTCCTTTTGTTCTTCAGTCTAGTTGTGGAGGATGTCGCTTCACTGGCCCATGTTGGTATTGTGATCATTGCGCTCTTCCTGGGTGAGGCATTTGCTTGCTGGCCACTGGACAGCCGCTCATGGCAGTTCTTGGCAGCTCACACCAGATGCCGGCTGCTCATGCTGGCTGCCAGTCAGTCACGGTAGCTTATGGCAGCCTACTGCAGCCTATGCCATCGCCGGCGACTGACGGCAGCCCAGCTCCAGGTCGAGCTGTTGTTCACCATCTTAGCTACAGAGGGTGCAGTGTCACTGGTCCTCATGTGGGATCCGAACCGGGGCCCTGCTGCTCAGAGGTGGCACCCCAAGCCAACTCTTAACCAATGCGCCACTTGGCCGGCCCCAAGCAAGCTTTTAACCAACTGAGCCACTTGGCCGGCCCTGGTATCATAACCTTTAGAAATTTAATATTATAAAATCACGTTTTTCTTTTCATATCAACAAGTATAGATCTATATTATAATTTTAGTTTTAAATGCTTCGTGTTATTACAATCCTATTGGTGGGATATTTAGCCTTTTTGGGTTTTCTTTGTTATAAACAGAACAATGATGAAAATTTGTGTTCAGGATAGGCTATTAAAAGTGCAATTGCTGTGACAATGAATGCACTTTAAACATTTATAGATGTTGCTAGAATTGTATGTACCAACCACATATCTACCAATAGTTGGATAGTGCCAGGTATTCTATACTCTTAACACTAGGTATTTAAATTGATAGGCAGAAGTTAATATCTTATTTTAAATTTATATTTCTTCTGTTATAGGTTATAACCATTTGTTATAAACTTGCTTCTGTAAATTGCCTTTAAATTTTTTTCATTTCATCTACAGTTGACATACAATATTATATTAGTTTGAGGTGTAAAACATAGTGATCAGACATTTATATAACTTACAAAGTGATCACCCCAGTAAGTCAAGTGACAGCACATACAGTTATGACTATATTCCCTATGCTGTCCTTAACATCCCCATGACTGTTTTGTAACTGCCAATTTGTGCTTAATCTCTTCCCCCTTTCACTCAACCCCCAACTCCCCTCCCATCTGGCAACCACCAGTTTATTCTCTGTATTTGAGTTTGGGTCTGTTTTGATTGTTAGTTTATTTTGTTTTTTAGATACCACATGTAAGTGAAATCATACGGTATTTGTTTTTCTCTCGTCTGACTTACGTTACTTAGCACAATGTCTCTAGGTCCATCTGTGTTGTTGCAAATGCTAAGATTTCATTCTTTTTTATGGCCGAGTAATCTTCCATTGTATGTATGTACCATTTCTTTATCCAATTGTCTGTTTATGGGCACTTAGGTTGCTTCCATATGGCTATTGTATATGAAATGTCCTTCTTTGTCTTTTGTTAGAGCCTTTGTTTTAAAGTATTTTGTCTGATGTAAGTATTGCTACCCCAGCTTTTCTTTTTCATTTCCATTTGCATTAAATATCTTTTTCCATCGCTTTAAGACTTTATGTGTCTTTCTACCTGAAGTGGGTCTCTTGTAGGCAGCATGTGTATGGGTCTTGTTTTCTTCTCCATTCAGCCACCCTATGTCTTTTTTTTTTCTTCACCCTATGTCTTTTGACTGGAGCATTTAATCAATTTACATTTAAAGTAATTATTGATAGGTATGTAGTTATTGCCATTTTATTATTCATATTTTTAATCTTTCTTTCTTAAAGAAGTCCCTTTAACATTTATTGTAATATTGGTTTGTTTGTGATGAACTCTTAGCTTTTTCTTGTCTGGAAACATTATGCCGAGCACTCTATAAGGGCTATATCATTTAAATCTTGCAACCCTATATAAGGAGGCTTCTCCATTTTACAAATATACCAATTGAAAGCTTAGAGTGCTTAACTTTTTTCTCAAGGTCACAGTGGTATTAAGTGAATGATAGGGATTTGAACCCAAGCTTTTCTGACTTCCAAATATTCATGTTTTTCTTACTGTGTAAGGTATGGTTTCTGAAATTTGACCTTCACTCCTATCACCTGTTTCCTTTTTCGTTTGTCAAAAATTACTGCTGATAGTGTAAAGGCACTGTTCTTAGCAAGGGAAAGGATAAAATCTGGCATTCCTGCTTTCGTAGCCCATGTAGATTTTTATGGAGACGTATGCCTACAATTAACTATGTAAAGAAAAGATCAATCTGTAGTCAGAAGATTAGGATAAAAGGAGGACACACAAATTACCAGTATCAGGAATGAGAAAGTGACATTACTATAGGCATTAAAATGATAATAAGGTAATAGTATATATAACTTTGCCAATAAATTGGACAACTTACATGAAATGGACAAATTCTTTGAAAGATACAAAGCTACCAGACTCACTCAAGAAGAAATAAATAATTACCTAGCCCTATACCGATGAACTTGTAGTGAAGAACCCCACAGTGAGTGACTCCAGGTCCAGATGGCTTCACTGGTAAATTCTATGTAACACTCAAGGAAAAAATAATACCCATTCCACACAAATATTTCCATAAAATGGTCCTTGTCTGTGAGACTGGCATTACCCTGATACTCAAACCAGAAAAAGATATTACAAGAAAACCAGAGTAATATCCCTCTGAACATACGTAAAATTTATAAATAAAATTTTAGCAAATCAAATCCAAGAATATATTTAAAGGATAATACATCGTAACCGCAAGTGGGATTTGTCCCAGGAATGCAAGTTTGATTTAACATTTGAAAATAATTAGTGTAGATTACCATTACTATAACAGTTTAAAAAAATGCCGTGTGATCACTTTAATAGATACTTTTAAAAGTTGACAACATTTATTTCTGGTAAGAATTTTTTAGCACACTAGGAATGGAGGAGTAACCTGATAAAGAGCATCTCTGAAGAACTCTACAACCAACACATTAATGGTGAGAGACTGAGTGCTTTCCTCCAAAGATTAGGAATGAGGAAGAAACTTTTTTATCACCATGTCTGTTTCACATCATTGTGGAGGTCCCAGCCAGTGCAGTAACGCAGGAATAAGAAAATACATCCAGATTGGAAAGGAACCTTTATTCATAGTTAGGAAAATTCTAAGACATCTACAAAAAAGCTACTAGAACTAGAAGCTTAGTGAGAATATCGAATACAGTAGTATCAATATACAATATATTCGTATATATGCCTTGGAAGTTGAAATAAAAAATAACAATTTCAAATAGCATTCAAAGAAATGAGACACTTAAGGATAAATTTGACAGAAGTTGCATAGGCCCTTTATACTTAAAAACGAGAAAACATTGCTGAGAGCACTTTGAAAGACCTAAGTAGATGTTGTCATTCATTGTAAGACTGTTGGTAAGATACAGTTTTCCACAAATTGATTTATAGATTAGATGCTATTTCAATAAAAATCACAGCAGCATTTTTTTTGGGTAGCACTTGGCAAGTTGTTTCTAAAATTTATATGGAAAGCAAAGGACTTAAAATAATCTTTTTTTTTTTTAAAGATTTTTATTGGGGAATTAGGGGAGGGGAGCAGTGCTGGTGAATTGGGGGAAGGGGAACAGACAAGTTGCTGTCCTTTTGTTCTTCAGTCTAGTTGTGGAGGACGTTGCTTCACTGGCCCAAGTTGGCACCATCATTGCGCTTTTCCAGGGCGAGGCAGATCAGTCGCCTGCTTCTGGACAGCCGCTCACTGTGGCTGCTGGCCGCTCGTGCTGGCTGCTGGCTACACACGGTAGCCCATGGCAACCCACTGTAACAGGGGCTGCAGCCTACGCCGTTGCCGGGGACTCATGGCAGCCCAGCTCCAGGTTGAGCTGTTGTTCAGCATCTTAGCTGTAGAGAACAGTGTCACTGGCCGTCATATGTGGGATCCGAACCGGGGTCCTCTGGCGTCCTAAGCCAGCTCTTAACCAATGCGGCACTCGGCCGGCCCTAGAATAATCTTTTGATAAATGACGTTGATAAAGAAGAACATAGTTGGTAGACTTACACTCCCTGATTTTAAGACTTACTGTAAAGCTGAAGTAATTGGGATAAAGAAAGACAAAGATCAGTGGAACAGAATAGGGAGTTCAGAAGTTGATACACACACACACACACACACACACACACACACACACACACGCAAAACACCAATTAATTTTTGACATAATTCCGAGATAGTTCAATGAGGAAACAATCATCTTTTCAAAAAGTGGTTCTAGAGCACCATATACCTCATACCATATACAAAAATTAACTCGGTATCTAGGAATTGATGTTATAGATTAAATGTAAGTGCTTGAAGCATAAAATTTCTAGGAGAAAATATAAGGATAAATCTTTTGTGACATTGTGGCTCATAAAGGATTTCTTAAATAGGCAATCAAAAGCATGAATTTTAAATGCAGAAAAGTAATAAAATAGAATTTCTCAAAATTAGAAACTTTTACTCTTCAGAAGACCTGTTAAAATGAAAAGACAAGCCACAGTCCAGGAGAAATACTCACAAAACATACACCCAGCATAGGATGTTTCTTAATAAATAAAGAATTCTTAAAAGTCATGAAGATGAATACTTTAAACTCAGTAACAAAGCAGTCAACATAATTTTAAAAATGGACAGAAAAGTTAAAAGACTCTTCACATTAGATGCATAGATAGCAGATAAGCACATCGAAAGATGCTTAACATCAGTAGTCCTTAGGGAAATTCTTGTTGATACCACTAAGAGATACTGTACACCACTAAGGGGCTAAAATTAAGAAGACTGACCACACCAAATGCTGGTGAAAATATAGAGCAATTGGAACTCTCATAGATGGTAGGAATGTAAAATGGTAAGTCACTTCGGAAAACTGTGATAATTTCTTGAAATGTTAATATATCTGCCATACAACCTAATCATTTCACTTGTATTTACTCAACAGAACGTCTTGTGCATGGTTGTTCATAACAGCTTTATTTGTAATAGCAAGAAAATTGGAAACAACCCAGGTGTCCATCAACAGGTTAATGGATCAAAAAATTTGAGATAGATGCAAACAGTGGAATACTATTCAAGAGTACAACGAAACAAACTATATGCTCCGCAACATGGATCATACTCAGGATAATAATGCTGAATCAAAGCAGCCAGTTCTCCTCCTCCCCCCAAAGTTAACATTTTTATTCCATCATATAAAAAAATTAAATGCAAATGTATAGATCAGTGGTTGTCTGAGCAAGGGTTGGAGTGGAGGTTGGAGGCAGAAGGAAGAGACACAAAGAGGAATCCAATTACAATTACAAGGAATCTTGGAGGTGATGGTTAACTTCACTATCTTAATTGTAAAGATGGTTTCACCGTGGTGTGTTTATGTCAAAACTCATCAAATTGTATATGTGATATTGTATGTCCATAATGCTCAATAAAACTGTGTAAGAAAAAAAAGGAAAAACAAGTTTACTTATAGGACCATTTATTGCAGACTTTAATACTGTAAAAATGGGAGAAAACTTAACTATATAATCTGGGTTAAATTTTTATATGTAATCTTCAAAGTCATTAAAAAGGATGTAGAATATTTAAAGACAAGGAGAAACATCACACCATAGTAATTGGTAGTCATAAAATAGTATGTACCATATTTTCCCAATTTTATCGGATATATTTGTACATATATACATTTTTAAAGGAAATACTGCCAAGTTTTTACATGATTATCTCTGGGTGTCGAGGTTTTAGATGACATTTAAAATTAGTGTTCTAAATCATCTGTAATGAATATATGTTTTAGTTAATAAAGGTAGTTTGGTTTAGATATGGATATTTACCATATTTACCATATTAATAGATTAGAGGAGAGAAATTATATTAGCAAATGCTGTAAAGTTGATGCAGATTCAACATCCATTTTTTTAAAAAAGTGTTTTTATTGTAAAATAAAATATACTTAAACATAAGATTTACCATCTTAACTATTTTTAAGTACACAGTTCAGTGATATTAAATGCATCAACATAGTTTGCAACAGCCACCATCACCATCTGTCTATCACTTTCTTCATCTTATAAAGCTGAAACTGTACCCATTAAACAATAGCTTCCCATTTCCCCCCAGCCCCTGGCAATCACCATTCTACTTTCTGTCTTTATGATTTTGACTCTTCTAAGTACTTCATATAAGTGGAGCTATACAGTATTTATCTTTTGGTGACTGGCTTATTTCGCTTAATGGTTTGGTGACTGGCTTATTTTGCTTAATATAACCTCAAGGTTTATCTGTGTTGCAGCATATTGCAGATTTTTCTTCCTTTTAAAGGCTGAATAGTACTCCATTGTATGTATATTCCCCATTTTGCTTATCCATTTGTCTGTTGATGAACACTTGGGTTGCTTCCTTGTTTTAACTATTGTGAATAATGCTGCTATGAACATGCGTATGCAGATATCTCTTTGAGATCCTGCTTTCAGCTCTTTTGGGTATATACCCGGAGGTGGAAATTCTGGATCATACGGTAATTCTATTTTTAATTTTTTAAGGAACTGCCATACTATTTTCCACAGCAGCTGTATGTACCATTTTACATTTCTAGCAATAGTACACAAGGGTTCTAACTTTTCCACATTCTCACCAACTCTTGTTATTTTGTTTTCGTGATAGTAGCCATCCTAATGGGTGTGAGGTAGTATCTCATTGTGGTTTTGATTTGTATTCCCCTAATGATTAGTGAGGTTGAGCATCTTTTCATGTGCTTTTTTGGCCATTGGTGTATATGTTTGGAGAAATGTCTGTTCAAGTTGGGAACGAGAAAGGTGCTATGCAGTAAATCTGACAAGCTCAGGGGGACCACATGGCGGGCCTCACAAGCTCAGTGACTGAAAGTAATCACACAGGATCATAGATTCCTAACTGCGCACGTCATAGCCGGTAGTCTTGGCCCTGGCCTATTGCTTCTTTAGCAAAGGTCAATCTTTAAGTGATCTCTGTCCATTGTTCTTATCTCTCTAAGATCACATATCTTTGAAATGTCAGAGTAATTTTCTTTTCCTAACCCTCGATGGCACAACTGCCAGCACCAGAACATAAACCACTGGAGCAGAAGATCACAGAGCCCGTCATTGTTATCTTGTTGCCCACATACCATTTCTGTGTACTGTAAATGTTAGTTATCAACTTTCCTGTACCCACCAATGTAAGAAGTATGTGTTTCTCCACTGTGCCTCTTATCCAATCCTAGAGATCCCCCCCCCCCCCCCCCCCCCCCCCCGCTTTCTCCTATCTCCTAAATCTACCACCAGTGGTTTTTGTACATCTTCCTTACGTTGTCTCCTTTGATTTTGATGTATAAAATAAGCTGCCAAACTGTCATTTCTGGAGCATTTGAGATCTTACTCCCCGGCATATGTTGTTAATTTGGCTCAAATAAACTCATAAAAATTCTGTACAGGTTTGAACGTTTATTACGTCAACGAAGTCCTTTGAAATGGGTGGTTTTTCTTTTGTTGAGTTTTAAGAGTTGTCTTATGTATATAGATATTAACCCCTTATCAGATGTTCTTGGAAATGTTTTCTCCCATTCTGTGGGTTGTTTAGTCTGCTGTTAGTGTCTTTCGATGCACAAAATTTAAAAACTTTCATGAATGGATTCTTTTTGTTGTTTTTGTTACCTGTGCCTTGGGTGTCATATCCAAGAAACTACTGCCAAATCCATGGTTATGAAGCTTTTGTCCTATGTTTTCTTCTAAGAGTTTTATTGTTTAAGGCCTTACATTGAGGTCCTTGATCCATTTTGAGGTTTTTTTAAAATATATGTGGTGTTAGATAAGGGTCCAACTTAATTCTTTTGCCTGTGGATATCCAGATTTTCCAGCACTATTTGTTGAAAAGACTGTCCTTTCCCCATTGAATGGCCTTGGAACCCTTGTCAAAAATCATTAGATCATATGTGCAAGGGCTTATTTCTAGGCTCTCTATTTTGTTCCATTGGTCTATGTCTGCCTTTATGCCAGTACCATACTGTTTTGATTACTGTAGGCTTTGTAGTAAGTTTTGAAATTAGCAAGTGTGAGTCCTTCATGTTTGTTATTTTTTAAGATTGTTTTGCTATTCAGGGTCCCTTGGGATTCCATTATGAATTTTAGAATGGGTTTTTCTATTTCTGTAAAAAACATTGGGATTTTGATAGGCATTGCATTGAATCTGTAGATTGCTTTGAGTAGTATTGACATTTTAATAAGTCTCCTAATCCATGAGCATGGGATATGTTTCCATTTATGTATGTTGTCTTTAATTTTTTTTCAGCAGTGTCTTACAGTTTTAACGTACAAGTCTTTCACTTTTTTGGTTAATTCCTAAGGTACGTGGCTTCATTATGTTGAATTAGTTTCCTTCTAGTCTTAATTTGTTGAATGTTTTTATCATGAAAGGTAGTTGAATTTTGTCAAATGCTTTTTTTTGCATCAGTTGAGATGATCATGTGGTTTTGATCTTCATTCTGTTAGTGTGTATTACATTAATCGATTTTTTTTGTACGTTGAATCATCCTTGAATTCAAATAAATCTCACTTCATTATGGTGTATAATCCTTTTAATATGCTGCTGAATTCTGTTGGCTAGTATTTTGTTGAGGATTTTGCATCAGTGTTCATAAGGGATATTGGCCTGTAGTTTTCTTTTTTTTAGTGTCTTAGTCTGGTTTTGGTATCAGAGTAATGCTGGCCTCATACAATGAGTTGGGAAAAGTTTGAGAAGGATTGATATTAGTCCTTTTAATGTTTGGTAGAATTCAACAGGGAAGCCATCAGGTTCAGGGGTTTTCTTTGTTGGGAGATTTTTGATTACTGATTCCATCTCTTTCCAGTTTTAGGTCTATTCAGATTCGCTGTTTCTGATTTAGTCTTGGTAGGTTTTGTGTTTCCAAGAATGTATCCGTTTCATCTAGGTTATCCAATTTGTTGGTGTACAGTTCTTTATAGTACTCTCATATAACCCTTTTTATTTCTATAGAATTGGCAGTAATGCCTCCGCTTTCATTTCTGATTTTATTTATTTTTAATTATTTTTTTCAGTTATAGTTGACATTCAGTATTATTTTATATTAGTTTCAGGTGTACAGCATAGTAGTTAGATCATATCTGATTTTAGTAATTTGAATCTTCTTTCCTTTTTTCTAAATCCATCTAGATAAAGATATGTCAATATTGTTATCTTTTTGAAGAAGCGGCTTTTCGTTTTATTATTTCCTTTCTATTCGGTTTATCTCTTGTTTTTTTAAAGATTTTGGGGAATTGGGAGAGGGGAACAGTGTTGGGGAATCGGGGAAGGGGAACAGACAAGTTGCTGTCCTTTTGTTCTTCAGACAAGTTTTGGAGGATGTTGCTTCATTGGCCCATGTTGGTATTGTGATCATTGCATTCTTCCCGGATGAGGCAGATAGGTCACCAGCCATTGGACGGCGGCTCAGGGCAGCTCATGCCAGCTCCTGGCCACTCACAGTAGCTTACGGCACCCACTGCAGCCCCATTGCAGCCTACGCCGTCGCCTCACAAGCAGCCCAGCTCCAGGTTGAGTTGTTGTTCACCATCTTAGCTGTAGAGGGCGCATGTGAGATCTGAACCAGGGCCCTGCTGCCCAGAGCTGTCGCTCCCAAGCCAGCTCTTAACCAATACGCCACTTAGGCCAGCCCTATCTCTGTATTTTTTTTTTTCTTTCTAGCTTTGGGTTTAGTTTAAGTTTTTTTCTATTTCCTTGAATTGTCCAGTTAGATTGTTGGTTTGAGAGCTTTCATTGGTTTGAGAGCTTTCATGTTTTTTAATGTAAGCACTTATAGTTATAATAGTGCTTTTGCTATATCCATAGGTTTTAGTATGTTGTTTTCATTTTCATTTGTTTCTAGGTATCTTCTAATTTCCCTTGTGATTTCTTCTTTGATCCACTGATTTTTCTAAAGTTTAATCTCCACAGTTTTATGAATTTTCCAGTTTTCCTTTTGTTGATTTCTAGTCAGAGAAAATAATTTATATATCCATGTTTTTAAATCTATTGAGACTTGATTTGTGGTGTCCTGGAAAATGTCCCATGTGAACTTGAGAAGAATGTGTTCTTTGGGTACAGTGTTCTGTATATGCCTGTTATCTCTAGTTGATTTATTGTGTTGCTTAGGTCCTCTATTTTCTTACTTACCTTCTGTCTGGTTCTTCTATCCATTATTGTGAGTGGGGTATTGATGTCTTCTACTGTTGTAGAATTGTGTATTTCTACTTCAGTTCTATCAGTTTTTGCTTCATATATTTTGGTGGTCTATCATTAGGTGTGTAAATGTTTGTAATTATTATTACTACTGGATATATTGAAACTTCTATTAATATATAATGCCCTTTTTTGTCTCTTGCAGCCTTTTTGATTTAATGTTTATTTTGTCTGATATTAGTAAAGCCATCCCTACTCTTTTTTGATTATTATTTACGTGGAATATCTTTTTCCATCCTTTCGCTTTCAACCTGTTTATGTCCTTGGATCTCAAGTGAGTCTCTTACAGACAGGACATAATTGGATCATAGAATGGTTATCTCTCAAGGCTAATAGAGAAAACCTTTCCTGATTGTGCTAAACTTAATAGCATCTCCAGTTAACTTCGTATTCCTTACTCTGCTGTATTTTTCTATGAGACACTTAGTATTTGATATTATATGTTTATTAGTTTGTTTTCTACTACTGGATTATAAACTCTGTGAGGGCAAGAATTTTGTTGTATTCATGGCTGTATTCACTCTAGTGCCTAAAACAGTATCTAATTTATAATAGTTATTCAACAAATATTTGGTTAATAGACGAATAAATTAAGATGCATGAGGGCAACTACAGGTTTTTTTGGGGGGTTATCTGATTGTTTCAATGAGCTACTGTTTTTTTATGAGGGAGCATATTTTGTATTGACAATGCCTCGGTGAACTTTTGTTGCCAAACGAAGCTAAAATCTTACTTACCCTTCTTTTTGTTAAGCTATATGTGAAACAGAGCCTGAACAGCCTGTTCGGCATTACCCATTATGGGTGAAAGTAGAAGGTGAAGTAGATCCAGAGCCAGTTTATATCCCAACGCCTTCTATCATTGAGCCTACAAAACCATTGTTGTTGCCTCAACCAGAAGTTTCATCTACTGTGAAGGGCAAACTGTTCACTGGAATTAAACCTACACGGGCATATACTCCCAAACCCAATCCTGTGGTAAGTCTGTAGTTTCATCTTTTATTGCAAGTTCCAAAAATCATTTGTAAAGATGATGGTTTTCATCCAGATTTTTGGTTTACATTCTGTGAATCATTTTGCTTTCAGGTAGAATGCCCGTAAGCCATCTCCTTTGTGATTTAATCAGTTTTATTGCTGACACTTAAAAAATATCATAAAAATAGAGGCAAATAGTAGTAATTCTTTTTTTTTTTAAGATTTTACTGGGGAATTGAGGGAGGGGAACAGTGTTGGGGAATTGGGGAAGGGGACCAGCCAAGTTGTTGTTCTTCAGTCTTCGTTGTGGAGGGTGCCAGTCGCCATCTGGCTTCCCGTCGGCAGCTCGTGGTCTCTAAGCTCAAGGTGCTGTGTTCAATCTTAGTTGCAGGTGGGCGTAGCCACCATTCCATGCAGGAGTCAAACCAGCAGCTTGGTTGTTAAGAGTGCACGCTGTATCCACTGAACCATCCGGGCAGCAGCTCAGCTCAAGGTGCCAAGTTCAGTCTTAGTTGTGGGTGGGCGTAGCCTACCATCGAACAGGCAATCTTGTTGTCACATCAGCTGAGCCATCCTGCCACCTTTTGGCAGTTCAGTGACAGCTCAGCTTGGGCGTCACTGGCCCATGTGGGAATCAAACCGATGGCCCTGTTGCTCAGAGCTCGCGCTCTTAAGCCAACTCTTAACCAACTGAGCCACTCGGTCAGCCCAGTAATTCTCAAATATAGCCAAACTTCTTTTCAGGAAGATCATATAAAGATGGGCATTTAAAAAACAAAACATGACTTGCAAAACTCTGTTAGATACTCTTATTCTTGTATTGTAGTATATTGAATAATTGAGATGTAGTACATATTAGAAAATCATTAAGACAAGGCTTTAAAAATAATTGTCATCTTCTTAAAGCAAATTTCTTTATGTACTGGGAGTGCCAAAAAAATGTATACAAGTGGACACTTTGGTCCGCGTTGCTCAATCAGTAGTTTGCTGTAATCAAAAGTGTCTGGACACGGATGGTAACCACTTTGAGCACCTCTTGTAATTGCAGAAGTCAAACGTGACTTGTATTCATCTTTTGTTATCAGTATATATTAAGTATTATGATTTTAATAACAGTTTTCCTTTCTTAAAATGTGTATACATTTTTTGGCACCCTCTGTATAATAATAACAGTAAAGTTCAAGCTTTAAAATAACAATTGATATGACTATGTGAAGACTGATAGGTAAAAGAGCTGATAAGCATTTCTGATTATTAAATCCATTTCAACCTTCCCAGTCAATTAAATTGAAGATTCACAATGCTATTCAGTGTCATCTCTGTACCAGTGCTGTATCCAAAACTTTTACCATTCTGTTTTGAAATAAGTACATATAGAAAATAAGAGTAAATATTTAGAAACTTTTACAGTAAGTTAATAGTAATTTTATATCTGTTAAATCTAATACTGAAAAACTTGGGCTTGTATTTTACATGTCTTTTGTTTTTCTAGTAATTTATTTTGTATTCTTCTAATAATTGCTTTTGTATTTTACAAAAGTATTAGTCTGTGTTAGACTAGTAATTAAGAAATGTATCCTTTACCACAGATCATTTGAGAAGCACTGCTCTGGTGGGATCTGAAATTTCTTGATAGAGAACCTGATCCTTTCTGACTTCCCCAAGATTCAGGACATATGAACTGTATTTGTACTATTTAACTCTTAAGTTTGGAATTAAAAATTTCAAGTGATGTAATAGAAAGAAAACTTAAACATCCTTTTCCTTTTGGAGTACAGAAGACTTTTCCCCCCAATGTATGGAATGTTTTGTTGTGTGAAACTTACAGATTCGGGAAGAGGACAAGGATCCAGTCTACTTGTACTTTGAAAGTATGATGACTTGTGCCCGAGTTCGAGTGTATGAACGAAAAAAAGAACAGAGACAGCCATCACCATCCCCATCCCCATCATTTCAGCAGCAGGGCTCATGTCATTCTAGTCCTGAGAACTGTAGTACAAAGGTGAATAACTTATTGCATAATTTCTCTTTTTAATTTGCAGTTCCCTGTTGCTGGTATTAGAATTTGCATTATTAGAATAGTTCAGAGTAATTCTTGTGGGGCAGAGAAGGCTTACTTGATGTGTATATCAATTTATCTGTTTGACTGTGTACCAATTTTTTGTTTGTTAGGAGAGTGGCAGTTTAAGGGGTATCTGGGTTAGGGAATGGGTATTATGGGGGTGTAGAGGTCGGAGGGCCATCGGGTTGTGGGGGTGGCAGGATTAGGGGGTGTAGGAGTTAGGGAAGCGTCAGGGTTAAGGGTGGGCATCAGGGATAAGAGGACTTCAGTGTTATAGGGGCATCGGAATTGGGATCGCTTGGCAGCCACTCACCGGGACAGTGCTCTCGGGTCACCCTGCCTCAATGTCCAGTCCCCTACGCCTCTGCATACCAGTTCTAGAGACCTGTCCCTTAAGGTTTTATTAAACGGATTGTTCTTTCTAATGCTAGAGTAATTTTTAAAGGTTTAAAGCGTTCTGGTTTTAATGAAATCATTTAATTGTAATTATTAGGATTTACATCTTTGTATGTAGGTGGATTTTCTAAATAACTGAAGTTTATTTCAGCTGAAGTTTAATATTTATTAAACATCAAATATTTTTCCTTCTTTACTAGAATACACTATAAAGTACAATGTAAATTCTTGGTGACTCGGTCACTATCAAGTACATTACAGAGCAAGACTACTTATTTTTGCCAAGGGCTGTATAATATGATAGTAATGCAGCTGTGCATGTAGATGTGAAGCTGTTGCTCTTTTAACCTTTCTACTGTTTTTGGGCCTCTTTGAGAGATTTAATGCTTATGTCCTAGTCTCTGTTGATACTAAATATGCATTGAATTGAAGTATTTCTGTGTTATTCCCTTCTTCAGGAGCCCAATTCTGAACAGCAGCCCTTGAAACCAATTACCTGTGACCTGGAGGATGATTCTGATAAATCACAAGGTCAGCATGAAAATGAGATCTTATCATTTGATAGTAAATATATGGGTGTGGATTATAATAAAAACGGGGGGAAACCAAAACTACCAGTCCAGAATATGTCAACCTACCCTGTTAGCTTCTGCTAAAATGTAGATAAAAATTTCCCCTATTATTTGGTCTGTCACTCCTATTCTAAGAAATAAAATTTATTCATTGATATGGTATGTTGTTGCAAGACATTTGTGATGAGGTCAGTGATTTTTTTTTTTTTCAAACCTCTTTTCAAACTTCAGTAACATATTGGCATCATTAACTATTGAAATTTTCCCTCAGGTTCTCAATAGCTATTATTATTAGAGAAGTTCAGAGGGAGAAAGGAAGGAATATTGCTGATTTATCTAACAGGCTACTTACTGCCAGATCTTTGATGAGAAGTAGTGTCTAGGGAGTTACCTGTTTGTTTTTGGTTTTGCTTCCTAAGACTTTAGACACTTAAGCAGCAGTGCTTCCCAGCTTTTTTTTTCTTTTCTTTTATGGCATGGTATACACAAAAAGTGAAAATGTTTCTATAAGCACACTGAGGTAAGGGAAGGAGGCTGCTGGAGTGGAGGGATCCTGCCTGAGAGCATGATCTTTCTGAAGGCTGAGGGGGTCTATATCCTGACATATCTGTAACTAGCACTTTTGTTGGGAGGCTCTGCTGTAGCAAACTAAGTGCCTAGTAAAATATACAGCTAGGTAACATGTTGCTATGAACATAAAATGTGGTGAGTTGAGTAATCTGCACATAATGTAGAAGTGGAGCAATGATATCTAAAGGCACAAAAGTAACTTAGAAGTATTTGCAGTAGAAACTAGAGGTAGAGTGCACTTAAAAAAAACAAACTAAGAGGTGACTGGTTAGCTCAGTTGGTTAGAGCGCAGTGCTCATAACACCAAGGTTGCGGGTTCGATCCCTGCATGGGCCACTGAGCTATGCCCTCTACAACTAGATTGAAACAACTACTTGACTTGGAGTTGATGGGTCCTGGAAAAAACACACTATTCCCCAATAAAACAAAAACAAAACCTAAGAACACTCTCTCTCTAGCTGTTCTTTAGGATTGTCTCTACTTACTATTGGGGTGTCGGAAAAGTCATGATGCATTTTTGCAACGAAAAACAGAAAAAAATATGTCATGACTTTTCGGACAACCCAATACATGTTATAAAACATCTTGCAAGTATCTTTGCTTTGCGTGTATGAATAGCAGAACACTAAACTACCAAATAAGCTTAACCTTGATTATAGGTCATGCTTTGTTTGTAAGATAACACTTTCTCATGTAATAGTTATGGCTTTTTAGAGCATTCTGAACTGGGGTTCCCTTTTTATTCAAGAGCCTAGTCAGCAGGATAATGAAGACTATTGTAGTCTGATTCTCTAGAATCTTTCTTTTTCCTGGAAAACTACCAGATTATGAATGTTAAATTACTACTGAAAAGGCATGGGAATGAGACACTAGGCAACTGTTGAATTTCTATACCCCTGGCACTTTTCTGAGAACTCAGGGAAAGTAAAAGTCTTTCATAGTTTAGTACAAAATGCTGTGATGAGGAATATCTTTGAATTCTTTATCAGAAAAGAGCTGGAAGTCTTCCTGCAATGAAGGGGAATCCTCTTCTACCTCCTATGTGCATCAGAGGTCACCTGGTGGTCCCACCAAACTGATAGAAATCATCTCAGACTGCAACTGGGAGGAGGATCGGAACAAGATTTTGAGCATCTTATCCCAGCACATCAATAGCAACATGCCACAATCACTTAAGGTGGGCAGCTTCATCATTGAGTTGGCTTCTCAGCGAAAGAGCCGGGGTGAGAAGAACCCCCCTGTTTATTCTTCTCGTGTGAAAATCTCTATGCCATCATGTCAAGATCAAGATGATATGGCTGAGAAATCTGGATCAGAGACTCCTGATGGTCCATTATCCCCTGGGAAAATGGATGATATCTCTCCTGTGCAGACAGATGCCCTGGATTCAGTAAGGGAGAGATTACATGGAGGCAAAGGTCTGCCCTTTTATGCAGGGCTTTCTCCTGCAGGGAAGCTTGTGGCCTATAAACGTAAACCCAGTTCAAGCACATCTGGGCTTATCCAGGTGAGAATTATCTTTAATCTGGATGTAGCACCTTTTTGCATTTAGGTTAACATCTTGGTTTTTCAGAGCCCTTTATGGGCCTTATGTCATTTATCTTCACATTTTCTGGGAACTAACTGGGTGACAAAATCATCTCTTTTTATAATAGGCCTAGGTTAGATGCATACCTGGAGTGAATTTTGGCACACTTACAGAAAATGTAGAGCCCTGTGTTCTTATAATTTTCTTTCTAGTGTTCCCAGAAAGTTGCTCCTCTTAAACTTTATTGTCTGGGCACTAGTGATACTTTGGCAACCAAGCAAGGATAGTAAGAGATTCAGTTTAGTTCTTGGGATTATTATTAGCAGATACCTTTCAAAACAAAGCAGGGTGAAATTGATTTTAAAATAGGCAGTATATGTTTGGAAACTTGGAGAAAAATTTAATTTGTAGGGTATTATTTAAATATGTAAAAATTTTTTAAAAAATGAGCCACAATTTACTTATATATTTTTTTATATGATTCATAGGGATTTTGCCAGTATAATCATTGTTGTAGGACAAAGATCTCTGTCCTTATTGTTTAGTAATTCAGGCAGGTTATATTAGTAAAATTACCCTGGCATGTAGAAAATCCTTTGAAAGAGAACTTATGAATTAAAATGTAATCATAGTCAAAAAGGTTTTCTCCTCTTGCTCAGTGATATTAAATGCACTTTTATGTCAGAGTAGCAAATATGTGCAAGTGTCTAACATTGCTACGGTTATTTGACTTTATTAGCTTGACCACTTCCTTGGTCTAAGGACTGTCCTAATAATATGGCTGATCTCCTTAATTAAAAACTTTTTGTTGCAGTTTATTCTTGGTGGTCCTATATAACTGCTTCTGTTGGCATTTCTTAAACCCTTTAATGATGAGAGGAGAACAGTGTTTTATCCTTATTTCATTTATTGATTGATACTTTGAGAACAGAGGCTTACCTGAAATCATTTCTAAAGAGACTAGACTCCCTGAAATACAGGCATAGAATTTTGTTCTTCTGTCTAGGACTCAGAAAGCCACCATAATATGTGAACTTGTATAAGCAGTCAGGCCCACCATAGGCTTTGGGGTAGCTGCTGAGTAGTCTTCAGTCCAAGTCCCAAAGGAGCAGATAGAGATACCTGATCTGGACTCCACAGAGTCTGAAAAACTGTATAGTAAAGTTTACTTTAGGATGGAAAGATCATTGTTTGTACCAAACCGAGGCAAAGATATTCTTGATCTCTCTGGGAATAATCACAGTTCTATTTAAGTAACAAAGAGTAATTATGTTTTGTGTCTATGAAGAGAGAGTGGCTTGCTGTATAGCTGTTCTTACCAGTTCCCTATTAAAGAGAAGGAGTTTCTCCACCTTCAGTCTACTCCCTTCCTTCTTTAAATGATGTAAAGGAGGGACAGAAAAGAATGTCTGCTCTAGTTATCCAGCAATATGACTTAGAGAACATGGGTAAGAAACTTGGGAGGTTTTTGTTTTGTTTTCTTTCTTTAAAAAATGAAACAAATAAATAAACTGTCCTGCTTGCTGCCCAAGATGGGCAGTCTTATCAACTCAGGCAGTAGAGAAAAATCTTTACTTCATTCATTGATTTACTTTCTTCTGACTATTTAGTATTTATAAAATTATAGTGAGTTTCTACTAGCACTTATCTTGAGCCCAAGTTTTATTCAAGAGATGAAGACAGTTATCTTCAAAGTTAAGTTTTTAGAAAACCAAAAACTGAGGTGATTTTGTGACTTAGGTTATTGTAACAATGGCTTTCTCATAACTTAAAAGAGATTCACCATGTATTTCCCAAATGTGAAGTATGCTTGAAAGCACTCTTGTGAGAGGGCTTCATTATGCCTCTCTGGTCTTGTCAGAGAGATTCTGTGGAACAGTTACTCATTTTTTGCTGATGATTGTTAATAATGTAACCAGAATTGCTTATTGACAAGTAATACAGTTGGATGATTCCTTAGATTTAACTCTATCTTTTACATATCTAGGATGCAGATATGGTTCTGTTTCTAAAATTATTAAAATGAAGGATGAGATTAGTTCAGAATATCAGATGACAGCAATTTTTTTGCCACCTCCTAGATACCTCCTTATTATGCCAATTGGGAAAAGTCCATTTCTTTTTCCCTTTAAATCTGAAAAATAGACTTTTAAAACCTTGTAAAAATGAAACCCCTGTCAAGGGAGATGAGTTAGCAAGAGAATTTTATCTTTACAGAATTTCTCTTTGCCACTTGTTTCAGGTTAATGGTAAGAGTTACCCGCAGGCTAAGTTGCTATTGGGACAGATGGGGGCATTGCATCCAGCCAATAGGCTAGCTGCTTATATCACAGGCAGGTTGCGACCCTCAGTCCTGGACCTCTCAACCCTCAGTACTGTCATCTCCAAGGTAGCATCCAATGCCAAGGTGGCTGCATCCAGGAAACCACGTACCCTGTTGCCTTCAACATCCAATTCCAAAATGGCATCCTCCTCCGGCACTACAACAAATCACCCTGGGAAGAATCTGAAGGCATTTGTTCCGGCAAAAAGACCAATTGGTAAGTTGGACTATGTATATGTTTTGAAAAGGCCTGTGACTTGGTGTTGGGCCAGTGGATACAGTATGGAAGTTGTAAAAATTGGAGAAATAAAGAATTTGGCGTTAATTCTTATTCTCGATGTCTACCTGGCTTGATATTTTTAAAAATATTTTTTATTTTTTGGTAACTCTTCTGATGACCTACAATACTAGATGAATTGACCTCTAGTTAGTTTTACAGTTATTTCCCAGAGTTTTAGACTTTTATTAATGTAGAAAAAGACTTAGGTTTTTTAATTGTGTTTTTAAAAAGAAAAGACATATTCTTAAATTCTTTCCCTAATTTAGTATTTCTCCTAACAGGATGGGCATTTTTGGTACCAATCATATGTATGTTCCTTGAATTTATCAAACCAAGAAGCTAGCAAAAGCAAAGTGGGTTGAATTAGCATAGGCTTAAAGTATAGAAGGTTCTTGTAAAACGTAATTTTAAAACATTGCTTTATTCTATTCACCCGTTCTGTGAATGAAAACTTCTTTTACTTAACATTTCAATACTAGAGTCTATAATAAATTACCTTCTTGAAAGCATTTGTGTGTTAGCATTGAGTGTATACAGTTGGTTTAGTGAATTCCTCTTTGTGTTATTTCACATCTATTTAGGAATGTTAAGTAAAAGTGTCAATTACTATATTTTTTCCTCTAATAGGAAATTGACGTCTCTGGCTGAATGCTGGAGTTGTGTGAAGATGGAGGATAGGCATTGTATGCGTTAAAAATAACCCATTTTACCTCTTTTTAAAAAGTAGCTTTATCTGGTGATTTATAAAATAAAATCTTTTTTGTGTGTGGAAAGAAAAGCAGGTTTATTAAAAAATGCCAGCATTCTGTGAGGATAGGATTGTGGACTCCTGTCCAAAATCCATCCCCCCAAAAATAAGCAGTCTTATTCAACCCTCTCCTGAAAATGTCTTCATACATTTTAGAAATAAGTAACTTAACTGTCTCATAAGAGGACAGCAATAAAGAGATGGAGGTGCTGGGGCAGAAAGGAAGTGGCGGAAACAAGTTTTAAAATTAGAGTTAGGGGGAAAAAAATCTCCTCTTTTCTTATCTGCTTTAGTGTGCTGCTATGTTGTCTTTTTAGTGTAACTAGCAATTTGGCTATATTGTAAAGACAAAGATTTTTAGTAGGAGCACCCAATTTTAATCCCTTTCTTGTTAGAATTATAAAGGGGTTTGGTTTGGGTTGAGGGCAGGGTTTGATTTCTGTGGATGGAAATTGGCACTTATAATGCAGGTAGGTAGTACCTGTAAGAAATTGACCCAGTGGTGCACACAATAAATGTTGATAAACACAATCACTAAGAGGATAAAATATGAGAACTGTAGATTTTTGACCTGCAAATTTTTATTTGCAGCGGCTCGACCCTCTCCTGGTGGTGTGTTCACACAGTTTGTGATGAGTAAAGTTGGAGCCCTGCAGCAGAAGATACCTGGAGTTAGCACACCCCAACCCCTAACAGGGCCACAGAAGTTCAGTATCAGACCTTCTCCAGTAATGGTCGTCACACCTGTGGTTTCTTCTGAGGCAGTTCAGGTGTGCAGCCCTGTAACTGCTGCTGTCACTACTACCACCCCTCAAGTGTTTTTAGAGAATGTTACTGCTGTGACACCTATGACTGCTATTTCTGACGTGGGAACTAAAGAAACTACTTATCCTTCTGGTGCCACCACTTCAGGGGTTGTTGAGGTCTCTGAAACTAATACCAGCACCCCTGTAACACCTACCCAGTCTACAGCCACTGTGAATCTTATCAAAACGACTGGGATAACTACCCCTGTGGCTTCAGTTGCTTTTCCTAAGTCTTTGGTAGCATCTCCTCCAACCATAACTCTTCCTGTTGCTTCCACTGCCTCCACCTCCGTAGTCGTGGTGACCACAGCTGCATCTTCCTCCATGGTGACCACACCAACTTCATCTCTTGGCTCTGTTCCCATTATACTCTCAGGAATTGATGGGAGTCCACCAGTGAGCCAGAGACCAGGTAAGGCCTAGATGTTACGAGCTGGTTTACTATACAGCTATTTATATAACCTTGTGGTTGTGATAGGATTATACGTGTAGATATATCAGGGTAACAGTGTAGGTGTTTCTGCTATGACATGATACACGTATTCCTGAAAGCCTTTGCATTCTGCAAAACTGAACTAAAAATAGTAGAGCTCATGTTTAATACAGGGTTAGGACAAATCACTGAAAATCTATGCAACCTTGTAAACAAGGCACTAATAAAACCATAGCTGGTACCTTGGAGATAAATTGAACAGCCTTTGACAGATGGTTTAGTGGGGCTGGAGATTTCCTCAGGACATTAAAAATACTCAAAAACATTGGAATGGAAATACTGCCTGCTGGATACTGAAATAATGCACATGGGAGTGGAACTCTGAGCCAGTAAAGCAGCCATTAAGGTGGGCACAGGAGGAAGTGCAACCTACTGTGTGCTGAAAGCTAGGGGTGCACCTCTGAGGAGGGAACCCAAATGTAGGGATTCCCTTTTTTGAGGGTGGAGTGGGCTGGTGCTTCTTTTTAATTAAAAGAGAGAGAGAGATGACAGGACTTCTGCCTATGCAGCAGCCAAGCTGAGGGCTTTTTCTCCTGGCTGAAGATTAAAATTCTAGGTCCCCGTGCCTAGAAAAAAATCATTTGTGAATCCGCCCAACTCCCATATACTACTGACATTATTCTACTTAATTATTATGTACAAACTGATTGAAATAGAAATAAGGAGGCATATTTCTTTGCTTAGGACTCTAATGTATTACATGTTTATCAACTTTTTAGTTAAAAATTTTCTCATTAGCTTAGGTTAAGTGAATTTGAAATAGGAATATCTTACACTTTTATAATTTTTATATCCTTATTCAACCAGCTAAAGTAAATAGTTTTCTTAGTGTACTCAAAGAGTACCCTAAGTGTACTGTAGAAAAGAGTGAGACTTTGCAGGATTTAAGGGGAACTAAATAGCCGACAGCAATTCTGTCTTGGTTATTGATATTTTTATTAAATATTTTTGCCTTTAGTGATGTGGTCCAAATCCCTGTTGATATTTTAGGAAAGAAGTGATTTTGGGAGTTAGTTCATAAGTTGAAGTTCTGTTGAAAGGAAAAGTGAATCACAGTATTAAATGCGCTGTCTTCTGCTTTTCCCCCTAAATATATAAAAAAGGTTAGTTTAACATATATATCATTTGGAAGTGAGGTCATTGTTGATGAAACTGCTTTGACTTCCTGTTGAATCTCAAGGTTCATATCTTGTCATATTTTCACTGATCATGTTTTCTAAACCATATGGATTCCAACCTTTATATTTTGAATTCTGTCATGAAACTATAAGGTCATTTAGCTTTTTTTAGTGTATTGTTTCTCAGATTTCAGTCACTCAGAGTATACATTCATGTGTTTTGCTTTTGTTCCCATTTGTACTATATTGACTTAATGTTTTTATTTAATCTGCTCATTTGTTTACTAAAGTGTATTTTTTAAAGGAGCGATCTTACTGTAATTGGAAAAAAAGTTACTTGAAGAAATAGAGGTTAATTCCATAAATAAATATACTGTAAACAATAAAAATAATAAATTCTGGCTAGCTACTATAATATAGTAGTCTTAGCATATGGCTTGCTCTCTGTTAATGAAGAAAGCTAGAAAATGCTGGCATAATATTAAAGACATAATATCAAAGACTGGTACTTCTGTATATAATCAAAAGATTAAAATTGAAAAGGGAATTACTTTCTGACAATGTGATATCATTTATTCTATATCCATATACTACCTTAAACCTAGTATCTTCTGTAATACCACTTGAGGAAATGCTAATGTTAACAGATATTCTTACCTGCTCTTTTACAAATGGAGCTGACTCAGATAACTGCTACTTCTAAGGAAGTGTGTGTAATTTTGTTCTAGGTTCATAAAGAGGGTCCCAACTCAGGCACTTAGATATCTGTGACTTTTTCATTTGACTTCCTTTTTTTTCCTCTCACCCCTCCCACATTTCAATAAACAACGCAATATTTAGCATGTGTATTAAAGGCTGCTTTCATTCTCTGAATTGGAGCAATTTAATTTTGAATCACTCTCTAAAACTTAAATAGAAATGTTCAAGAAATCAATGCTTTAACACGTTCTTAATTCACATAATAAAATAGATGAATGTTTTTTGTTTAAATTGCACACTGTTTTTTTCAGGAACAGTTTGGTCTTTGTGTTTTATTTCATTGTCAAGAGTAGTCCTGGAGTTTCTATATATAATTTGCCATGTAAATACTACGAGTATGACTTTCTTTTAGAAATTTGGTATGTTTCGTGGGCAGAGTGTCTGTCTGATTGAATATCACATGTTAAGCTAATATCTTTGTTTTGTTTGGCTTGTTGATTTTTCTATTTAGTGATAAACTAGTGAAAAGATTTATTAATGATGTTAAATAAATTTACTAAACTTGAATGGTTATGTTAGATCAGTTTCATTTGTGCTTCTTATTATCGTTGTTCCTATCTCTTTATCCCCATGGCCAGAAATCTATCTGTAGATTACTCATATTATTTTTTCCCATGTCTTTTTTTTTAGATATTTAATATTTCTAAATATCTCTTCCAAACAATAAAGTGCATCTTTAGGTACTATCAATGGGTTGAAATCTCTTTTAATTCATATCTTCGTTTAATCTTTACTTTTTCTGTTTGTTTTAAAACTATCTTTCACCTCTTCCTGACCAGGCTTTATTTCCCTGCTACTTTAATGTCTCTTAATTTAATTCCATTTTTAGGGGGGTATGTATTTTTTTTCCTTACGAAAAATAATTTTCACAAATCTTTACTCTTTGCTTGTCAATGAATTTTAAAAGCCAAGACTTTTTTTTTTTTTTTTTTTAGCTGAGCCATCCTGCCACCTGTTGGCAGCTCAGCGGCAGCTCAGCTTGGGCCAGGAATCAAACTGGCTACCCTGTTGCTCAGAGCTCACACTCTTGAGTGAGCTCTTAGCCAAATGAGCCTTTCGGCCAGCCCTGCCAAGATGTTTTTTATACCTCATAATTTTTAGTCCTTGACTTTATCTTGATAATTTGAATATGACCTGTGAAACTAAATCATAAGTCTAGTTATGTGTTAGCAACCTGAATTTTAAAGTTGGAGAAGGTAGTTTTATCATGAATGATCTCTAGCTTTAATGAGAATCCAGATTTAGAGGCCTGCCCCTGTTTTTCATTAGGCAGAAGCATTGTCTCTTTAAATGTACCTCCTGACAATTGTGCTTTCTTTTTTTCACCAGTCTAAATGTAAGGCCCTGCAAAGTTTGGTTAATACTTAGGTTTAAGATAAATTGTTCTTAGCTATAGGACTATTAAGTAGTGTATCATAGAGGTACAGGATTTCACCAACTTTATAATTCGAATTAGAAGTTATTTGTAGTATGGTCAGATCCCTATGTCACAATAATTTTTTCCTAAGTGTGTGAAAGGGAAATTTTGATACTATGTTTCCATTTCCTGTTTTTCAGAAAATGCCCCTCAGATTCCAGTGGCTACTCCACAGGTCTCTCCTAACCCAGTGAAACGTAGTGGACCTCGATTGTTGTTGATTCCAGTGCAGCAGGGTTCTCCTACTCTTAGACCTGTCTCAAACACACAACTTCCAGGACATCGGATGGTCTTGCAGCCTATTAGGAGCCCAAGTGGAATGAACCTGTTTAGGCACCCTAATGGGCAGATTGTGCAGCTTCTCCCTTTGCATCAGCTTCGAGGCTCTAATACCCAGCCCAACTTACAGCCTGTCATGTTTCGGAACCCAGGTATAAAGCTGGAGATCTTTGTTTTATTGAATCATTTGGCCATATGGTATATAAATACACCAGCATTGGTCGTCTTGGTCTCTTAGAGTCACCTGTTCAAAAAGAAAAGCATACCTTGGGAGTCTTGATACGGGCAGTGGTTAATTAAAGTTTTCTTTTTCTTACCAGGGTCTGTGATGGGAATCCGGTTACCCACTCCTTCTAAACCTTCAGAGACTCCACCATCTTCTGCTTCATCCTCTGCTTTCTCTGTTATGAGTCCTGTAATTCAGGCTGTTGGGTCTTCTCAAGCAGTGAATGTTTTCACTCAGGCACCGTCATTGCTTTCTTCTGGTCCTAGTTTTGTGTCTCAGTCTGGTACACTGACCCTGAGGATTTCCCCTCCTGAACCACAAAGCTTTGCAAGTAAAACAGGCTCTGAAACCAAAATAACCTATAGCTCAGGAGGGCAGCCTGTGGGTACAGCCAGCCTCATTCCTCTCCAGTCTGGTAGTTTTGCCTTGTTGCAGCTCCCAGGACAAAAGCCTGTTCCCAGCTCCATTCTTCAACATGTTGCTTCTCTTCAGATGAAGAGAGAATCCCAGAATGCAGACAACAAAGATGAAACGAGCTTTTTAAAGAGAGAACAGGAAAATAAGAAGGCCCTACAGTCGGAAGGGGAAGCTGTAGACTCTGAGGCTAATGTAACAAAGCAAAACTCAGGAGCTGTTGCCTCAGAAGAAACCCTGAATAATTCCTTGGAAGATGGGGGTGATCATTTAGATGAAGAATCCCTTACAGAAGAAGATACTGCAACTGCTAAACCTTCTAAGCAATCCTGTATCACTGGGTCACACACAAGTGATGACTATAAAGATGTTGATGAAGGTGGGATTAGGAATCATGACAGTTCCAAAGAAAAACTGACTGTTCTAGAAATTAAGACCATTTCTGAAAAAGCCAGTAATGTGACAGTTCAAAGTTTAAGCAGTGTGCACCTTAAAAAACTTGGTAATGTGAAAGTGGAACTGCAGAAAGGATTGGACAGGCCAGAGGAAAAATCAAATGAATTTCCAGTCATCTCTAAGGAAGAATGTAAACTTGAATTTTCAGGGAGCATAGTTGTGGAGCATCAATCTAATCCACAGCCAGAGGCAAAGGAGAAAGTATGTGGAGACGCTCTGAAGGACAGTATTAGGGAGAGATGGAGAAAACACCTGAAGGGCCCAATGACCCGGAAATGTGTTGGAACTTCACAGGAATGCAAGAAAGAGGCAGTTGAGCAGTTAATTAAGGAGACTAAGACTTGTCAGGAAAATTCCAGTGTGTTTCAACAAGAACAAGACATCTCTGATTTACTTGGAAAAAACAGAACTACTGAGAATACCAGAGTTTTAAAAACTGAATGTGATTCTTGGAGTAGGATTTCTAGTCCCGGAGCTTTCTCCATTGTTCCTAGGAGAACTACAAAAAGGAGCAGAGAGGAGGGACATTTTCAAGGTCACTTCCTGCTATCAGAACAGATAAAACTGAAGCAGGAAAAGAAGAGTGGGAGAAGCAGTGCTGACTTCAGTGTTTTGGATTTGGAAGAAGATGATGAGGAAGATGAGAATGAGAAAACTGATGATTCTGTTGATGAGATTGTGGATGTTGTTTCTGACTACCAGAGTGAGGAGGTTGATGATGTAGAAAAGGTGGTGAGCTCATTTTTGTTGTGACTGAAACCTCAAGGATTTAAATGATTTATTAGAGACAGTATCTTTTCCAGAAGATCACTTAGACCTTGATACATTCAGTTGAATGCCTAGATTTAGATCACAATTAAATGACTAAAGTTTTTAGGCTGTGTCAGTCAAGTAACATTTATTGAGCTTATACTGTTCTTTGAGATTTGTCTGATATTATGGAAAGGCTGGCTTAAGTCTTTGGGGGATAGATGCTCGAGAGTCTCTATCACAGTAGATTAAAAAAAAAGAAAGAAATCCTGAAACTACTACTACATTTGATCCCCATTAGTTTTTTTTTTTGATGTTTTCTATATAAAGGGGTTATAGGTTATCTGGTGGATACATAAGAAACGGAATGGGTGACCTTAGAACTGGGGGAGAACTTATCTACCTGCATTTAGAGAGAGGTTCTTTTTGGAGAAAAATGGAATATAACAATTTAATGTTTTAATATAACTGTGCCCTGAGTTGCTTTTTAGTTATCTCCTAAAATTAGGTTTTAGAATTTATATTCTGAACTCTGGTCCTCTACCCTTGTAATATGACCTTTACAATTTATGTTTGATGCCATTTTTGTAGACTTCCTATTTAGGGTTGTATTTACTGAACTAAGTAACTGAGAGTCAGGTATGATATAAGGCATGAGTTGGGAAAACTTTTTCTCTAAAGGGCCAGATTGTAAATATCTTAGACTTTGCAGGCTAGATGGCTTGCTGTTGCAACTACCCAATTGCTGTTGTAGCATGAAAGCAGCCATAAACAATAGTAAGTGAATGAGCATAGTAGCTGTGTTCCAGTATAACTTTATTTATAAAAACAGGTGATGGGCTGTGTGGTTTGCTGACTTCTGCATGGGATATGCTGTAAATCATAAGGAGATTATAATTAGCTGCCTGTGGGGTGCCCCGAAATCTGAGTGATGTCTCTCTCTTCAGGAGCCGATAATGTGGCCCTCTGCACTTAATGTCATGCAGTTGGTTTTAGAGTCTCTCTTGAGATTCATTCAGCCTTTGTTTTACCTGGTCCTTTTATGTTAATGCCTAACTGCCTTATGCAGATAAAACATAACAAAAAGATTAGTATTTTAAAACTGTAAAATGTTTAAATATTTTAATGTTTCTGTATTAATTATTTCTGTACCTCAGTTGTCTCATTTGTAAAACAAAGTTCTGATTGTGCAATTGGATGATTCTACAGTGTTTGCCTCAGTGTTCTGTCTCTAGCTTAATCCTTTTTGAGGACAGAGAACCTGTAGGTAGCTGAAGGATCTGAATTCATTGAGTTTAGGAGTTAGAGTGCAGATCTTCTTCCGCTTTTTGCAGCCTCCCATTGTAAGTCAGCCTGGTTAAGCATCAAACCAAAACCAGTCCAACTTTAAAACCAGTGAAAACTATTGCTATCAGTAGAACTGACTTACTAGAACCTTTGGAGTGTCATAATCATACAGGGTGGCATTGCTTGAATTTCCTAATAGGGAATTTGACATACAACAAAGTACATTGACCTCTTTTAAAGTAAGGGCATTATATTAAAATATCCCTAAAACCTAAATTCTACATTTTATTTATGTACATGTATACACCTATGATACCTTTATGTTTGGGATTAGCATTATATTGGAACAGTGTAAGGAAAGTTGTAAGTAGCTTATAAATCGCCCATTGTAAAGTTTATTAGATAATTACCAAGCCCAAAGTTAAAGCCATGCAGTAGGCAAACATTCTTCAGTTTTACTATTTTAAAGCATCTACCTACATTACTATTCAGACTCTTTAGATTCTGTTGTCACTCTTGATTTAGCTTCCTAGAGTTACTTTTAATATACATTGTTTACATTGTTTAAATTTAATATACATTAGTTAAATTGTGCTTAAATTGGGAAGCGTAAATGATGGCTTGAATTTAGTGTCTTATCAACCTTATGGAGTCTATAATTTGGGGGTAAGTAACTTTTCCAACAAGTTTAAGCAGAATTATTAAGGTGATTGGGATGCTTCATTTGAGTTGTGCCACTGTAGTACAATTATAATTATAGATAACATATTTCCTATTTAGTTTCTGGCATAGTAAACACTACTTTTAAAGGTGGACTTAAAAATACCTGTATATCTCAATTGGTATATTCTGTTATATAAAATATACAGTGAGTTTCTGTGACAGGTGCTCAATAAATGCTTACTGATTGACACATTTTTTTTGGTGTAATAAGCAAGTAGAGCAAGCCTGGGCTGCTTTTGATATCTAAAATTCGTCAAAAGCTCTCATGTTGTGGGATTGAGAGACTTAGAAGACTGGGCTGTGTTCTATTTCCATATCTTGAGTATATTTTTGCAGGAGTCTGATACGAGGTTAGCCACGAAACCACCAGAATTTTTCTCCTTTTCACTTTCCCTCTTGCCAAATTTTAATTTACTGCTATTTAATCTTAAGATTTATGCAGATTTACTATTCTGTACCTGAATTTTGTCCACTAGAAATAACATTGTAGCATCAATACAGCCTTTTGGGGACTTTGTTCAGTCTAATGATATCTGTTTAATATCTATGATTTATAATCTAGTTCTTGGTTGTTAACTCCAGCCGTATGTTGCTTTATGAGTTAATTCCTTATGATTAATTAACAAGTTTAGGATTATTAGTACTCAAGGTATAAGAGCAGTGCGTGGCACTGGTTGGTTTTATAAGGGAACACATTCATTTGAAAAGTGTAAGTGCGCTTACTTTCGAATACTTTATTTTACTGTTGGAATGCTGTGTTTCAGAATAACTGTGTAGAATTCACTGAGGACGATGAGGAGCAGGTGGACATCGAGACTGTGGAAGAGCTCTCCGAGGAGATTCATGTGGCCCACATGAAGGTCACAGCTGCCCACACACAGACTTTTAAACAGCCGTAAGTCTAAATTCTCTTGGAATTGTTGTTGTTTTTTGATCATAAACAAAATTGTTCTGTTAGGAGCTCTGGGTAACTGACTTGGTGCCTTTATTTCTCTAGCTTTTTTCTGATTAATAAATGAGGGAAGCTGAAATTCAGAGGTAATTAACTTGCCTTAGTTATTACTAGGAGACAGTGTGTAAATGTGAGTAACATATGCTTTTGGAGCCTGACACATTGGCATTAAAATATTAAAAAAAAAAATTTTTTTTTTAAGGTTTTATTGGGGAATTGGGAAAGGGAACAGTGTTGGGGAATTGGAGAAAGAACCATTGTGTTTTTCCAGGACCTATCAGCTCCAAGTCAAGTTGTCCTTCAGTCTTAGTTGTGGAGGGCGCAGCTCAGCTCCAAGTCCAGTTGCTGGTTTTTTTTTAAATTTAGTCGAGGGAGTGCAGCCCACCATCCCATGTGGGAATCTAACCGGCAACCTTGGTGTTAAGAGCATGTGCTCTCACTAGCTGAGCCACCAGGCTGCCCGTTGGCAACTCAGCTTGGGTGCAGCTCACTGGCCCATGAGGGAATCGAACTGGCGACCCTCTTGCTTAGGGCTTGTGCTCTAACCAACTGCGCCACCCGCCAGCCCCGGTATTAAAACATTAGTTTTGCTAGTTTGTAGCTTTTCTGCCTTGGGCAAAATCTTTAATCTCTCTGAATCTTATTTATAAATGAAATGAGGAAAATGCTCTCATTTGAAGTTTTAAATGAGATATTAATATGCAGCTAGCATAATTGACATGATTGGACTGCTCATCAAAGGTTTGTTCCTTTCTCTTTTAAGAATAAGGCATAACATTCTAAATTTGGTTACTTTACTGGTTGAACAGGTGAGATACAGTTAGAAAAATTTTCCTACATGTTCAGCTGATGAGATGAAAATACAGAGGAAATAATGATTTGCTCAGGAAAATTTATTCCATTTTCTGATTTAGTGAATGAGCCTTGTATTAATTAGGGATTGGGGTGTGAGGAAAAAAAAAGGGAAAGAAGATAGGATTTCTTACTTTGTGCCAGACATTGTGCTTTTTCAGTTATCTCATTAACCACCATATAAAGTAGCAGTGAGTTGAGAGAGTAATTCTTTGTCCCTAGTGATTCTGAGTTTAAAGGTCTAAGGAGGTCCGGGGAAGTAGCCCTAGAATTTTTTTTCACTCCAGAGCTATTTGGAGGTTAAGCTTGAAAAAGTTTAAATCTGTTAAAAACTTAATTAGACTTGTTCAGCAGTGTTGGCTCGATACAAGTTCAGCATACTAAAATTGAATTCCTAAACAATAGCAACAAACAAAAAATGTAATCTAAAAACTACCGTTTATAATACTAACAGGAAAAAACTGGGACTATTAACAGAAGTTGCGCAAGACTTTTATAAAATATTGAAAGACATTGAAGAAGAATTCACTAAATGGAGAGTTACTGTGTTAATGGTCTGAAATAATGGAGGGCCAAGAATAACCACATACAAAGAGCACAAACTGTTGTAAAGGAGCAGATTGTTAAGAATTTAAAAATTTTTTGTCAACCAGAACACCACGAAAACAGTGAAAAGGCAAACTCAGACTATAAGGAAAATATTTGCAGTATGTGTTTGACAAAGGATTAGTATCAGAGATATAAAGTAATTGTTACATATCAGTAAGAAAAAAATGATTTAGGGGGAAGCTGGATGGCTCAGTTGGTTAGAGTGCATGCTCTGAACAAGGTTGCCTGTTCGATTCCCACATGGGCCAGCAAGCTGTGCCCTCTGCAACTAGATTGAAGACAACGACTTGAGCTGAGCTTCTGCTGAGCTGCCGGTGAGCGGTCACATGGCTGAGTTGGTTAGAGTGCGTGCTCTGAACAACGAGGTTGCCGGTTTCATTCCCGCATGGGATGGTAGGCTGCAACCCACCGCAACCAGATTGAAAATGGCGACTGGACTTGGAGCTGAGCTGCACCCTTCACAACTAGACTGAAGGACAACGACTTGACTTGGAGTTGATGGGTCCTGGAAAAAACACACTGTTACCCAATAAAATAAAAAAAGAAAAAAAACATGATTTAGTTAGAAAAGTAAGTATTGTATATCTGAGGCATTTCACAGAAGAGGAAACCTGGATGGCTAGTAAGCAATGCAAATTTGTTCAACCTCACAAGTAATTTAGGAAATGCAAATTAAAATGCAATGACTTTATCAATTCATACCCGTAAGATTGGCAAAATTAAGATTTTTGATACTGCTGTCTATTGATTGGGTTATCGGAAAAGTCATGACATATTTTTTCTGTTTTTCGTTGCAAAAATGCGTTATGACTTTTCTGACAACCCAATAGTTGCCAAGCCATGGGAACATACTATAGGTGGGGAGTCTAAATTGTTATAACCACTTTGGAGAGAAGTTTGACATTACAAAAGTTGAAGAAGTGCATGCCTTTCTCTTCCACCCATCCATTCCACTTCTAGGTATATACCCTAGAAAAACGCACACATATGTACAAGGGGTCATGTATGGGACTGCCCTTTGTAGCATTGTGAAAATTTGGAAGCAACCTAAATTACTAACATTCTGAAAAAATAAATTTTGGAAAATTCACACTTTGGGATACTATATGGCACTAAAAATACTTGAACTAGAGATATGTGTGTGTGTGTGTGTGTGTGTGTGTGTGTGTGTGTGTATACATCTGAGACATATTATATATATATGTCTCAGGTGTAATGTTGAGTGAACCAGATCAGTTGAAGAAAGATATACTATATGTAATACAAAATCTTTAAAGTGCTACATAATATTGTCTGTTTAGAGATACATCATACATTCCTAGTAAAACTAAAGATGTGCATGGTAAACTCGGCTTGGGAGTGTTTACCTATGAGAAAAAAGGAAGGAAATGTGATTGGGTAGGATCCTCCTGTATTTTTTAGAGGTTTTTCAAGCTAGGTGGTAGATAACTGGATGTTCATCATATGTTTGTTTTTACAGTTTTGTATGTCTGAAATATTTCATGATTGAAAAATGTAATTTGTAGTTTTAGTGACTATTTGGACAGTTTCTTAGAGAAAAAAGTATATTGTTGAATAAATCATATTGCTACATACTGGACCATGGAGAAAAGCTGGTTATAAATTAGACAATTTGGGATGGTTTAGCTTTGAAATAATATAGCTTTGAAAATAGGTCTCAGATTACCGAATTTCTGTAAGACATTGGAAAATACTATCTTTATCTAGGTGCCGTACCCATATCTCTGCAGATGAAAAAGCTGCTGAAAGGAGTCAAAAGGTATTTATAATATATTTAATGATAATTACTGATTTAAAATTGATGCGTTTGTCCTTAGGGTTAAAACCACATTAGCTATATTAGATATAACATTTTTCAGAGCTAGTCTTACCAGCGCTTTTCTCTTTAATGAAATTATACTATTGCTTTTTTCCTCTTAATTCTCTATTACCCCCAGATGATACAATGATTTAGAAGAATTAAAATAGATATGGAGTTTATGAAAATTGATGTGTGCTTATCAGTTTTCATAAACTCCATATTCATTTTAATCCTATAAAGTAATGATGTGATGTAAAACAAACTGGCATTCTTCCTTGTTTAGGCTCATGTTGTTCAGTGACCTAAAAAATTAATTATTCCCTGAAATGATGGCTAGCAATTTAAGAAGCCATGAAATTATAAACCTTTGATTTTATTAATGTATTCACTGTATGATATGGTACCATAATTAAGCATGGTTTTGTCTTTATCTTTACTAACACTAAGAATGGAAGAGAGTTTGGGTATTTAAATCATTTTCCACTTGTTATTCTGTCTTTTTAATTTAAGATATAAATACAATGATGGAGATTGGGTTGAGTTGGAGGGTGGTATTCAGGTCCTTTCAAAAACCACTGGGTGATTAGTTTTGGTTTGGTCTGGTTTTGGGGATCATATACATATTTACATTCTTGTAATCATTTTGTATATATTACTATACTTTTTCATTCATCCTAAAACATTTTTCAGATATAAGAATTTCATAATAGCTTATTTACATAATCAATCCATTGTTTTTGTACCCAAATTATTACATGCAAATTATTTGTAGTGTTTTGCTGTATTTAAACTTGGTGTTAATTTTCTTTCTATCTTGTATCTTTTAGTCTCCCATACTATAGTAATGCTCAGTGAATTTAACTGTTAGAAAGACAGTGATTTTATATAAGAGTTTTGCAGTACCAGCAGGGTTATGATAAAGGCAAACAGTGTCAGATGAAAAGGAAGACAATTAGAAACATGGGGGTGGGGTGGGGACACGAAAAACACAAAACCAAGAAACTATATAAGACAGGAAATGTAATTATTACTCATTCTGAATAGCATTCACATTGTCATAATAGGGTAGCCACTGGTAATAATTTTTTAAAACTTATAATCTGAATAAAGTATGGAAGACTTAATTTCATCTTGAAAAATGTTTAAGTACAAATGACAGATTAGGAGGTGAAAGGTAAGAAAAAATAAGGGGATAATGAGTGCAGATACCGTTTTTACAAAGAGAAACTGTTGTTGATGAAATGAGAGATTGAAATAGAATTATATTCAAATTGTAAAGGGGTCAATAGAACTAAAATTAATGATATATCTATATTAGGATGATTAGGGGTGGTGAGAGAGGGGTGTGAGCTAAATCCTCTTCTGTGTAGCAGGAAGTAAATAGATAGCATTGAAAATTGAAAAGAATAAGCTTACAGTACTGTTTTGTTTTGTTTTTTAAAGATTTTATTGAGGGAATTGGGGGAGGGAACAACATTGGGAATTGGGGAAGGGGAAAAGACAAGTTGCTGTCCTTTTGTTCTTCAGTCTAGTTGTGGAGGATGTCGCTTCACTGGCTCATGTTGGTATTATCATTGCACTCTTCCTGGGTGAGGCAGATCGGTTGCCGGCCACTGGATGACCGCTCACGGCGCCTTTTGGTACCTCACACTAGCTGCCAGCCACTCACCGTAGCTTATGGTAGCCCACTGTTGCTTCACTGCAGCCTATGCCATTGCCGGCGACTCACACAGCCCAGCTCCAGGTCAAGCTGTTGTTCAGTATCTTAGCTGTAGAGGGCGCAGTGTCACTGGCCCTCATGTGGGATCCAAACAGGGGCGCTGCTGCTCAGAGCTGGCGTCCCAAGCCAGCTCTTAACCAACACGCCATCCGGCGTTCCCACGGAACTGTTTTTTTTATTTAAATAAATATTTAAGAACCAGAAAAAGCATATAAAAGCATCAAAAAGTGGTTGTTTCTGAAAATCCATGTACAGGTTCAGGGCATAGTTGCTTTTCATTAAAAGCCTTCTAAATATTTCTATTTAAAACCCTATATGCATCTATTTTTTATAGTAAACAATTTTAAAAATTGAAATGAAATAAATAGAAAGGAAGCCTAAGGCATCCTGAGAGTCAAAAAGATTTTTCTGAAAAATGCAAAGTTTGAGGTTTAAATGATAAGTTAAGAATTTATACTGTTTCTTGAAGTTCCATGTGGAGGAAGGCTAGACAATCATGGTAAGATGACTAATTGAGAGGCTGTTACAATAGTCCAGACAGAAGATGGTAGGTGTCTGATACAGAGCAATGCCATTTGGGATGGCGGAAGAGGGAAGGTATATGTGAGATATTTAAGTGGCAATCATTTGTTTGGACAGCCTCCACCAATGCCTCTAAAACTGAAGCCTGATTACTGGAGTGAAAAACTACAGAAAGAAGCAGAAGCTTTTGCTTATTATCGCCGAACACACACTGCTAATGAGCGGCGCCGGCGTGGTGAAATGAGGGATCTTTTTGAGAAATTGAAGATCACATTGGGATTACTTCATTCTTCCAAGGTTTCCAAAAGTCTCATTCTTACTAGGGTAAGTGTTCTGTGTAAATGACAAATAAGAGCTTGACTAAGAATCTTCTAGAGATACTAGGAGAAGAGAAAGCATTATCATATGAGGGAGGTTGAAATAGAGTTGTATTTAACATTGAATGTGGACTGGTGAAGGCCCATAAATCCTTCAGGGGGTAAAGTCCTTAAATTGAGTTAGAGTAGTATTTCAATGAAAGTCAAGAGTTTTAATCCGCAGAGCTATCCCTCCTTCAAATAAAGTCAGAAACCCTGGTAAGCTCTGTTTAGCATAAACCCTTTACATTGGTGGTCTCCATAGCACTTAGAAAAGTTTACCACAGTGAAAAGTACAACATAAGAGAATTTTAATGTACTTCTTATGTATGTCAGTACAATTGACAGTCATTTTTAAACGAAGACCTGAGATATTCAAGCTAGCAGAAGTTTTAAGTTTGCATGTGGAATATCTAAGGTAATTTCATTTAAATTGCTTTTAAAGTAGAAGTTGGAGGAGTACTAGGCAAGCATTCATATCCCTGTAGAACAGTTATTTCATCCAGATTTTACTTAGACTAGAAGATGATTTAAAAGTTTATTATTAAAATCTAAGCAGAATGAAATGTTTTATATCTCCTTACAGTAGTTGGAACACCTGTTAACCACTCAGTGATACTTTTTGGAAATATGTATCCCTAGAAGTATAAGCCAGAAAACTTGCAGTTAACAACAAATTTCTAAAACATCAAGAATTCTTTTAAGGCATTAATAAAGTTTTCTAAAATATTAAATTTTTTCATGAAAGAAATTATGTAGGCCTTATCCATTTTTAGGAAAGAGTGAATTGATTGATATATTACTATTTCTGTTCTAGGCATTCAGCGAAATTCAGGGACTAACAGATCAGGCCGACAAGTTGATAGGACAGAAAAATCTCCTGACTCGCAAACGGAATATTTTGATACGGAAAGTTTCATCTCTTTCAGGTGAGATATATGAATGATCTCTGGTAAAGAGTATAATAACATCTTAGTGAAGAGAAATCCTCATATCTTTCAGATACTACTTAGTTTATAGCTTGATTCCCAGAGTTAACAGCAGAGTTATCTTTTGACTGGGTGGGACGTTTCTTCTGGATTATAATCACTCTTACCTTCCATAGTTTTGGGGAATATAGTTAAATCAACTGGATTTCAGTTGACTCTATTTCTCATTATTATGCGGGGTCACATAGAGAGTGACAATTTATTCCCTGTCAACCTGTAGGTAAGACAGAAGAAGTGGTCCTGAAGAAGCTAGAATATATTTATGCAAAACAACAAGCACTAGAGGCACAAAAAAGAAAAAAGAAGATGGGATCAGATGAGTTTGATGTGTCTCCCAGGACTAGCAAACAGCAGGAAGGATCTTCTGCATCATCTGTAGATCTTGAACAGATGTTTATAAATAACAGAAAGGGGAAACCTTTGATTCTTTCCAGAAAAAGAGACCAGGCCACAGGTAGGAGGGACATTTTTTGCTTTCCTTAATGTAGATGAGCATCAGTTCAGTTCAGTGGACTCAGCAGCTCGTGGCCATAATTTTAATTGAATGAATTAAATATAAATATAGGTTGTATAAAAAGTAGAACATTAACTACATTAGATTTTTGTTTCTTGCTTTCACACTCAAGCAAATCTTAAGAAGTTACCAGTCATGGTAACATTTAAGACTTACTTCTGATAGCAGTCTACAGTCATGCTTTTTCCCCTAGTGTTTCAGTCTTTTTTTAGGCTGCCATCTTTTCAGACTTTATACATGAACTCTTGATTTCCTCCACTGTTGCTCATGAGTTGAGGAATTTTGTCTGTAGCTGAGATAAATAGGAAATTTTTTAAAAATTTAATTTTGTTGAATCAGGCTCTGTTTTCCATTAGATTGCCTATCAGTGAATTGCCTATCAGTAAATTGGTTTTAACTTACTGCTCTCCTATCTTGATTTTGGAAGTGAGGCTGTATTGATTTTACATTACTTGTTTATATCCTTAGAAGATGGTATATCCTTTTTTACTCTTTGGATAGCCCAGTATATGAACCAGGATATCTGATTTATTAAATCAACTAAGAAAGTAGTGATGGATACTGAAATATGAGTTAATTTTAACATTGTACAATCAAGTAATACTTTTGCCAAGAAAGGATTTTAATGATCATTTAGTCCCTTTACTTCATTTCACAGATGGAAAAACTTGAGGTCTAGAAACCTGAAGTAATTTGTTAGAGGTTTATAGGAAAGCAAGCCTAGTTATAGAATTGTATGTGCCTTCACCCAGATTCAGCATCAAGGCTATCAGAAGCATTCCCTTGAAAAAGTTCCGTAGCCCTGTTCCTCAGCAGTAGAAAATTCTGTTCATTACAAGAATCAGTGGACAGGTAATCATTTTTCAGTGAAAAGTGGTTCAGAAAGTAAATTCCAACTTGAGGTTTCCTAACTAAATATGAAATTTATTTCTTGCCTCTTAAGTCAGTATGTGGTTTGGGGATGTCTCCTAGACTCCTAGGTCATACTAGCATTAGTTGAGGATTTTTTATCATTAACTAATTTCTGATCTTCCTTACAGAAAATACCTCACCCTCTAACACTCCACACACATCTGCCAACATCGTGATGACTCCACAAGGGCAATTGCTCACCTTAAAAGGTCCCCTGTTCTCAGGACCAGTGGTAACTGTTTCTCCTGCTCTCTTAGAAGCAGATCTGAAGCCTCAAGTTGCCAACAGTGCTGTGAACCAGTCAGGTATGTCATAGGTGGTGTCCTCTGGGTAGTGAGAGAGAATTATTCCTGGTATCTCACTGTGACGGAAAGCCTTTGAATGTGTTCTGCAATGATGAAGAGCTGTTGCAGTCGCATGGGCCTAGTAAGAGATAACCCTCTTTTTAGTACACATTTGGCTCCATCTGTGGTATTACTGATTAATCTTTTTTACCTGGGATTGGGAACTATTTTGTGATCTCTAGTTATTTCTAAGTAGGAAAGGAACTGAAAAGATGTGAGAGTAAAAGGAAGATGAAGAGTTAGAGTTTTAGTTTTTGGTGTTTATAAATATTTGTCAATTTTGTATTGTAATCAGATGGTGTATTCCTCCATTACCAGCCTGATTCAGTTTGAGCACCACTTGCTTTTGGGGATAAGGAGTAGAGTTGAAAACGAGTCTCACTGTGATGATTTAGATTCTAGGCACCTAAATTTCTATTAAGGTTAAAAAGGTATCCTTATTAGTCTAATACTGCTAAATCCATTTTGAAGGAGTCATTCTTTTTCTTACAATCTGCCTATAGGGCTTCTTTTTTCTCCTCAGAATAGCAGCTAATTGGGTGAACAGAGTGAAGATGCATGTCTGCCTTAGGGTAAAGAATTAACTTGGGGAGCATTTCTATGAAATAATTAAATAGAACTTATTAATGATGGAATAGCAAAGAATCTTTTGGTTAGGTTTTACCTGTTATCTTGTTAGGTTAGAGCCATAATTTGAAGAACTAATATTTCCTTTCATCTTTTTGATAAAAGTAGACTGGTGAGTTTTAACTACAATTCCCTAAAGTGGTCATTGGGTATGAATGAGAGAGAGAGATGCTTACCACTGTAGATCTAAATGAAATTTTTTCTGCCCCCAGAAAATGACGACTTATTCATGATGCCAAGAATTGTTAATGTGACATCACTGGCCACAGATGGAGGTTTGGTAGATATGGGTGGCAGCAAATACTCTCATGAAGTTCCTGATGGTAAGCCTCCTGACCACCTGAAAAACACCGTCAGGAATGAAGATAACCCCTTTGAAGATTCAGGTAGAATCTCTACAAGAGGCAACCAGAGAGATGGCAGAAGGGCATTGAGTCCCACACAGGTTTTTCTGGCAAATAAAAATTCTGTTTTTCCACAAGTAGTTGATGTTTCCAGTATGCAAGAAGCACAAGAGTTCTTACCCAAAAAGATTTCTGGTGATATGAGAGGGATTCAGTATAAATGGAAAGAGAGTGAATCAAGACGGGAGAGACTGAAGTCAAAGGAGTCTCCATTTCATAAATTAAAGATGAAAGATCTCAAAGACTCAAGCATAGAGATGGAACTGAGAAAAGTAGCTTCAGCTATAGAGGAAGCAGCACTGGATCCCAGCGAACTGCTAACTAACATGGAAGATGAGGATGATACTGATGAGACACTGACTTCTCTGCTTAATGAGATTGCCTTTCTTAATCAGCAACTAAATGATGACTCTGTTAGCTTGGCAGAACTGCCGAGCGCTATCGATACAGAGTTCCCAGGGGATGCTCGACGGGCTTTTATCAGTAAGCTTCCTCCTGGGAACAGAGCAACTTTCCAGGTTGGCCACTTGGGAACTGGTTTGAAAGAGTTGCCTGATGTACAAGGGGAGAGTGACTCGGTGAGTCCTCTCCTCTTGCACTTGGAAGATGATGACTTCTCTGAGAATGAAAAACAGCTTGCAGAACCAGCCTCTGAGCCAGATGTCCTTAAGATTGTTATTGACACTGAGATAAAGGATTCCCTTCTTTCCCATAGGAAATCCAGTGATGGAGGGAAGAGTGCTTCTCGCGTTCCTGCAGAGCCTGAAAGTGTGTCCTCACCCCCCATTCTACACATGAAGGCTGGCCTAGAGAACAGCAGCACAGATACTTTGTGGAGGCCTATGCCAAAGTTGGCACCTCTAGGTTTAAAAGTAGCTCATCCTTCCAGTGATGCAGATGGTCAGAGTCTCAAGGTGATGCCTTGCTTGGCACCTGTAGCTGCCAAAGTTGGGTCAGTTGGACACAAAATAAACTTAACAGGGAGTGACCAGGAATGCCGGGAGAGCAAGGTGATGCCTACGCTGGCACCTGTTGTGGCCAAATCAAGCAACTCTGGGGCCTCACCAAGTTCTACAGGGAAATGAACTTATTTATCCTCAGGCGGAGGCCAAGCTGTGAGGGGAAACCTCCTTTCTCTGTTGGTATCTGTTTATTTGTCATGGGACTGTGATCCTTGACTTTGATGCAGTGGATAATGGTAGAGAAAGGGTTCTGACCTCGGTATAAGAAGTTACTACTATGAAATTCTGATCATGTTAAAATGTGTTACCTCATTTGTGGTGCTGGGTCTCTTCATCCTCTCTAAGAAGATGTGATCCATTACTGAACACGAGGTGCCCCTTTTACCCAAGGAATTCATAACGAGATTCTGATTCATAGTGGTTTCCTAGTTCTTCCCTCCCAGAGAAAAAGCTGCTTGAGAGTTTGGACTTGCTATGGACTGAACTATAGCTGATAGCTGTTGTTTGAGTCTGAAATCCAAGGAATGTGATGCACTTGTGCAGAGGGATCCAGAAGAGATAGTTTCTTGTTGGTGTTTCAAGAGTAGGGGGGGAGAGGGATGGGTACCATGGAATACCAAAGTGAAGGACTGTGTGTCATTTAGCAAAATTCTCTCTTCTTTTATATCCCAAGTAGCTTCCCTTCTTTCTCCTTTTCAATCAGAATGATCAATCCAAGCCTTCTGGTAAAGTAGGAATGCTTTTAACTTTTATTACTAAGATAATTATTTTGAGATGTTAAAAAATATACTAGTTCTCCCTTGTTGTCTTTGGGCTTTGAAAAGACCATTTCACAGTACCAGGGATTTGTACTTGGAATATATATTTTGGAGGTAGACATAGAGGGAACCCTCCCCCTTTCACAAATCATGTCACTTAAGAGACAGCTAAAATAAAAAGCATTCCCTTCCTAGACCAGAGACAGTGGCCAAAATAAAAAATTGTGGGGCTGGATATTTCCCAAGTCAAACCAGCCTCCTGGTGCTTGAAGGTTTCATTCACTTATTACCTGCAGATGATGTGGAGTAAAGGAAAGTCACAGTAGGCACTCTTTACCAGGGAAATAGGAAGTATTTGAATCACAAGATATATTTTTTATTATCTGCTACCATGGATTCAATGATCTGAAGAACTTTTTCACTCATTAGCTGTCAGGGTATGAAGGACTGACAGCCTGTAAAGATAAAGATATTTATATTTTTGTATAGTTGTTTTCATAGATTTCTCAAAGGCTGAAGTTTTCAACCTAGAAGATGAGATTTGTATTGAGTATAGAAATGATGTTTCCTATCTAGTTTGTAAATAATCATGGTGCACTTGAGGGGTCTCTTGAAAACTCCTGGGGGCAAGAATCACTATTCTGAAAATGTATAGACTGGGACTTAGCTGCTGCATTTTGCCTTTCTTAAATAATTATATTTTGGAATGTAACCCATGTTCTGTCTTCATTGACAGGATTTGCTTGTGTTGTTAAACACTAACACAAGAGCTTCCAGTGCCTGGGCTGTGCCTAGGTGACGCTATTTCCTCTATATCCCCTGCCACCTTTATCCCAAATCCCACTCAGCATATCTTCAGATCTAGGTTGTAAGACCAACTTTGGATGGTTTTAGCCAGTGAATTATTACTTCCATGGTTGGTTCCCTTTCTAGTAAATCTGGTAATCGACAGATTGAAAAGGGTGGAAAAATTTCCTCTGCAGATTGCAGTGGGAACAAATTCTTTGTTGGTTTTGTGCTTGTTCATCCAGCATTCAACCTTCCCTCCTCTAAGATTACTGAAGAAGCTTGAAGTGGGTAATGAGTGCCCTTCAGCTTTTCATTATCCTTCCCACTCCTCTTTACCCAGCAGATTTTATTCAATGCCTTAGCCAAGGAGCCCAGCACCTGTCTTCCCCGCTAATAATTGTCCTTGGAGATGCTAGTACTTTAATCCAGGTATAGCAGTTTCCCATTATTTCCTTGCTTGTCTTGTCCTCATATTTCCTCCTGACTTCCCAAGGCTCTTGTTAGGCTTTTGAGGGTCAGCCAAGGAACAGGCAAGTGAGCGAATACCCTCAGGAAAAGAAGGACCATTCTGCTCTGAACACTGTTCCCTTTTTTTATAGAAAAAAACAGGTAATACTCAAGTTCTTTATGGGAAGATATTTGACTCTGTTTATGAGAGATATACAGAGGTGGAAATGAGAGATGATTCCTGGTGTTCAAGGAAGGCTTCAGATATCATTACAAATCCCCAAGATAATGGTGTTTTCAAGACCTCTTAGAGCTAGGAAGTTATCAGGGCTATTTTGAGGAGGGCTCAGTCTTCAGAACAATCATGCAGTTTGACAGAAATCTAAAATCTCCAAAAACTCCTACCTTTTAACCTTACCCCAGGAAAAACTGATCTATGAAAATTACATGTGTGATTATGAAAGATGTAGTTGAATGAGAGGAGTTGAGGAATCGGGAGAATAGTGAGCTCTCACCCTAACTCTAAGAAGCATGATCTCAGTAGACCAATAATTCGCCTTTTTATACATCTGTAAATAAATGGAATGTTTTTAAGAATATAATTATGTCAGATTTAGCCTTTTCTTTTGTATATTAAATATATATCTTTCCTTTTCTGCTTTTGAAAAATGACTATTTTTTTAGAAACCTAAGAACAGAAGAAGTTGGGCGAGTGGAAGGCAGAATGTATAAACTTGAAATAAATAAATCAGTTATAATAATTAAAGCAGAACTTGGTGTTGGGAGGTTTGTGCTGAGTTGGAGTAGAGAATCCTAATCCCCTGAGATATTTGAGAGAGGTGCCACTGAAGTTCTTTTATCATAGGAATTTCTTACTGTTTTCAGTTGCTGACATGCCATTTGAGGAAGGTTTTTGGTGTTCTAATCCTTAAAGCATTTTTTACATGGAGACTTCAAAATTTTGTACAACTTGACGGCAAGAGTATGTCTCAAGATTGTTCTACAGTGAAGATAGGCTAGCCTCATAGTACCAAGGTGTGCAAGGTGATATACCTGTTACCTGAGTAACAAGACATAAACGGTCTTAGCAGGTAAGGACAATAGGTGTTCTTAAAGCAAATATATGTTAACTAGTATCACAATTTACAAAAACATTTTATTAAAGGAGTCCTTTAGATTGGACTACTCTAACATCACAGATCATGTCCAGTTATATAAACTTCATACAAATTACTTTGTGTAATTTTATAATAGATGCAGCTCCCCTCCCCCCCCGAATTATGGATGAACTACCTGAAAGTAGGCCTTTCAATAATAAGTTTGAAAATGTTTTGAACACAGAAGAAAAGCATAGAATCCACTCATATATTATTTTGGTCGGGGTTTAGTAGTATATTTTTCCCCCCTAATTATACTGGTTGAGAAATTCAAATGGAATGGGATCAGGTGAATTGAGAGGTAAATGCACTTTGACAACAGGTCTAAAAAATGATGATAATAACCCTTGTTCCTCACTCCCATATTTTAAAAAAAAAGCAATGCACAGAGTAGGCACATTTTCAGGTACTTTTACAGAGAATGATTGATAACTAAGAATCAATACATTTGTTGCACAAAATTGATTTTGAAGAAAGTGCTTGCAACGACATCAATACTTAATGTATTATCTGTAGTAAAATTTTACATAAACATGAATGGCTGGATGCAGAGAAAAATTAAAGCTGACATATGTGTATAACAGACACACTGCCATTTGGAGAAAAAAGATCAGTCGGTGCATTTTTGAAATTTAGAGGGAAGTAATTTGATATATACAACTTTTGAACTGAGGTATGATTGTAGTAAATTAAATTTGAACTTCTCTGGCAGATATATAATCATTGGATAATAGTGATGGAGGTATGTGTGGAATGTGAGATAGCTAAACAATGGGATAAGTTGGGAATTTTGAGACAAATCTAAGCTCTACTAAATTCTCTATTGTAAACTCTGCTGTTAGAAGAGATTTTATTAAATAAGAAAGCAGTCTTGGAAGCATTGCTTTGAGATTTCATCCTGTTTCCAACTGCAAGCATTGGTCTCAGCTGTCCTACAGTGCCTTGCATGTAAAGGTGCTCAATAAATATTTGATGAGCGAAAATATTTACTCTATCCTATTAGTTTTCCAGGATCTTATAATTGCATATATTGGCATGTTAAATCTAGGGTGAATTTTAAAATCTGGTCTAATGAGCATAGTGCAAAACAGAAAAGTGTATGTATATGTATACATCTTTTCCTAGACATCTAGTATTTTAGAGTGACAACCATGTAAATATGTTTAGGACATATACAAGCAGAACACAAAGTGAAATAGCATATTAATGGTGAAATATTTATGTAAGGGTCACCAGTATTTTGGAGGGTGGGATGGCATGTATTTAATTTGTAGACGAGGGAGTGAGGCTTCTATTCACACTGGACCTGGGACTATTTTCTGAGGAATTCGTGAAACTTGGGAACAGCCTACAGCCTATTCGCACACTGGCACTTCAGAGGCTGCCTGATATCTACACAGTAAAGGTTGGACTAAGTTGTGAAGAATTAAAAATAAATGTGGTTTTAGCCCTAGACTGGAAATATCCAGACTTAAGAATTCTTATATCATTACACTGTTCTCTATTGCTCTTCACTTAAATTATCTTAGACAAAGCAGGAACTTGAATTTGCCTTTGCAGCTTCAGCTTCAGATGAGGGTAATTTGGAGAACATTTTCTCTAAGGGTACAAACCAGTGTAGTGTTGGACAGGAAATGACTAATGACACTTTGTAAACCCATGAGTGAGAAAACCGCTAGTGGACACAAACATAATCTGGAGAGAATTAGGGACAACTCCAAGATGGAGATGGCAGTTGCTGGGGATGCTGCACACGAGTAAGGACACCAGGTGGCACCATTTATTAGTGTTATATTGGCTCCTACCCCTATAGAGGTAAAAATCACAGACTAGCAAGTTGAAAGAACCAACCTCCTATTTTATACTGTTGTGCCTAATGGCTCTTGCCTCCTTCCACATTTGGGGAATAAATGTGAAAATTCCACTTTTCATTACATCTGCAGTGCATAGTTGAAAGGAAGGGAGGATGCCTCATGCCTCTGGTAGCTATTGCCAGTTGGTCTTCTAGGAGGCAACTTCCTTGATCTTTGTGTGAACCTGTGAGCTTTACAGATCTCATTTTTAGTACGTGGTTACAGTACACACAAGCACATACCTGTTTGCCACTTGGCTGTACAAAACACCCACAGCAGTGGGTTTAGGGATCCTTCCCTCTTGCTAACGCCCCCAGGGGTTCCAAGGATCTGGATGGGGTGAGACAGTTACATCACTGTACAGTTTGGGGCCCAAGTCTTTTGGATTAGGCTAACCTTTTCACAAGGTAATTTCTTGAAGTAGCAGAGGCACAAAGGCTCTTAGAAAATACATTCTTAGGCTGAGACACCTGTGAAATAATATTGTAAAGGTATTTCTGTGTGCGCCCCCAACCCCTATAAGCTAGAAGAACTGTACCACTAAATCTAGTATCAGCAAGCTTGACAGTGACCTCGCTAAAGTAGCAGTACTAGGGGGAAGTTTCACGAGTAAATTTTGACCGGAACAAGGAAAAGATCTGGAACAACCAAGTCCTGTTTAACTGGGTGAGAGCGCGGTGGAACATAGGAGGCTAAAGAAACCAGGAAACAAATGTGTCCCATAGGCACCTTCACTTGCCTTTGCTCTCCCCCAAACGCCTAAAGCTCTATTCAAGGCAATCCCCCCCCCGCTCTATTCCATCATGGCCAAGCAGGTTGCCCAGTTAATAACACTTCTTAGCAATCGAAAAAGTTACTCCAGAGAGTCAATTATACGTAGGTCAACGCTCTGCCGAGCAACTATTCTAACCGCTTTAAGTTCCAGCACTTGGGGTCGATGGGAGCAGAGCCTTATGGCTGTGTCTCATCTCAATCTTGTAATTCTGAGCTAGGAGTTAGTTTCAGCTCTGGTCCCTCGGTCCTATCAAATGCCAACTGTGACACCCTGGGGGCGTGGTTCTATCTTGGGGCCATGGGGAATGCAGTACTCTGGGGGGCCAGGTCTCATAATACCATAAAAGGCTTGGGTCTTTCAATTCTGAAGCCATGTTCTGTAGACCTTCCTTTAATGAGCTATGCCCGCGACTACGTTGTGCGGACTCCGCGATTTTCGAGTCCCAGGTCCTCTGCTTCCTAGGCGCTCTTATTGGCTCCGCCCCCACAAACGTTACTGGTCCACTCTCGGAACGCCCCTGGATACAGACCACACCCCCTCGCCTCGGCTCCACCTACCCAGCCCGTAATTTGGCCCAGGCGGTAGTTCGCGTTTTGAGCCGCTGGTGCCACCATAGCTGCTGCTGCTGCTGCGACTGTGGAGCTGAAATCGCGGAGCGCGATGCCTGAGGGCGCTGTGAGCGGCGCGGCCCTCGGGCCCCGGGGCGGGTGAGGCTGGGTCCGAACGGGGGCGCTGGCGAGTAGCAGGGGCTTCTGAGGGAGGTGAAAAAGAAAGGTGCAGGGCCCCTGGGGGGTGCCGAGAGGGAGCTCCAGAGGGTCGGGGGTGGGGGAGGGAGGCTGCCGTGGCTGAACGGGTTGCCCGGCCACAGCGAGTCCCGCCACGCCGAGTGTCCTCGCGGCCGCCAGCGCAGGTGCCCAAACCCCCCCGAGGGACTCCTCGGTGGCCTCCTTCGTTGGATATTACAGTTGCCATGGAAACACTTGGGAATTAACGGTGACCATACCAGCCATTACCCTACTAGATCCCATCCATCCCTCCAGTTTAAACGCCTCTGACCGGCATGGGCCTGGCATTTCTTCACAGCTCCGAGTTTTTCCCCCCTTTTCATGGGTCTGTCCTTCAGACGTTGAAAGGAACCGCATAGGGCTTGAAGGTGGGGACGAGGAGAGGGGAGAGGGCAATACCTAGAGATAAGAGCTGCAGACACTGCTAGGCAGAAGGTAAGGTGGCCTCTACCATCTCAGGTCAGTGAGAGCGTATACCGAAAGACCCTTTGGAGTGGAAAGGCAGTGCTGCTGTTGAGACAAGTCCCAAGATTGGGCCAGGAATTGTCCCGGGACTGCTCATCATGATGGCTGTGGACGGGTCAACTATTACCAGCCGCATCAAGAACCTGCTACGATCCCCATCCATCAAATTACGCAGGGGTAAGGCAGGAAATCGCCGAGAGGACCTCAGTTCCAAGGTGAGTTCTAGTATTGGGAGCCACTCCTTTCCAATCCTCCCTTCCTCTGCTCCATGTTCCTCTTTCCCCTTCCTCTTTCTTGGGAAAGAGGAGAACTAGAAGCTCCTGTTGGCTCTAAAGGATCAAGTGTGCCCATCTCTCTGCCTCTCTAGAAAGCAATGATGTAGTTTCAGGTTGAAGGAAAAAGAGCAGCAGGGGTGGACATGCTAAGATTTACTCATGAAAAGAATAGGAGAAAGGCAACCTGGGTTCAATGGTGGCCTCATTACAAACTAAGGCTGTGTTTGGGGAAGCTAGTTGATATGCTATGACTCAGTTTCCCTTCCTGGAAGAGGGTAATGGGACCGCATATTTTTGTGAAGGGCTAAGCTGTGACTAATGTAGCTCAAGTGTTAGTGTCACAGCTAGGTTACGTAAGACAGTAACAGAAAGACTCTAAAACACCTAGTCTGAGGAATTGGCTTGACAAATGCTCTTGCCTGGGGTCAAACAAATTTGTCTCTTCAAGACACCTAAATTAATTTAACTGGAGCTTCTTGGCTTTGTAAGAGTGCTAACATGCAAGGAGCTAAATACTTGCATCAAAACAGTTCTCCTGGTTTGCCCTGAACATCGCGTATCTCATTCTCTATATGCTAAAAGCCACATCCCACCATGTTGCAGAAGTTCCTCAGAGGCCCAATCCCTTTCTATTCCCTCAGCTGTCTGGGTGTTGGTCTTTATGTGTTCTTCAACTTTGTTGTGCCCAGCACCTTTGGGAATACAAAAGTAGACTAAATTTAATCCCTGATGGAAGAATCTAGGTCCTTGTTTCCACAGGATCACATTAGACTTTTGTGTCTTATTAGCAGCCTGTAAGCACAGTAGCCTTGTGTGGTACAGGATTGCTGTAGGGAAAGGCATTTGAGACAGCAGCATTTTATTGCCTTGCCTGTATCTCTTCAGAGATGAGTTAAGCCAATGAGGAATGACTTAGATGCTAATGGACAACATGGCAGGGTTCTGGGAGGACTTACTTCAGATCCCTATCCCTTAGCAGAACCTTACTTGGATTTGGCCATAAGGTGAACAGCTTTCCTGTATATTTCATCAGAGGTCATACTAAATCGAAATTGGCCACGAGGTTCCATAACAGTGGAGATAGTGACTTTTCCCAGGACACTTACTAATTAATCATTGCTCATATTCTCCAGAGGCAGGGGAATGAGCCTGAAACTTAGAAACTTTCTTAGATTTGACTCTGTTCACTCATTTGTTGTATTGGGTCATTCTTAGTACTGCAAACACTGGTATCCTTAACTGGTAACTTGGCTATCACCATTAGAGCAATCTTCTCCTATCTTTGGCTTCTTTTTCTGACCAGGAATGGTATAGGTAGTATAAATGTATGATGGGAATTTAGTCTTCAGTGTTAATACTTAAAGTAATTTTGGTCTGGGATTCAGAAGGTCTGGCCACCATTCTTTAAAACTTCCCATGTTATTTATCATCAATTCATTCAACAAGTGTTTATTGTGTGCCTATTATGTGTGGAGTCACTGATGAATAAAACATTATCTTTGCCATCAAGGAGCTTGTGGCTAGTCAAACTTGTAGACAAATAATTACAACATGATGTGGTAAGTGCTGTCCTAGATGCAAAAGGTGTTAATGGCAGCACAGGGGAGGAAACCCAGATCAGCTTAAGGGAATTAGGAAAGACGTCACAGAGGAAGGGATCTTAAACTGTGAGTCCTGAGGCAAGAGGACAAGAGAAGAAGCTCTCCAGGAAAACAGTGAAAAAAGGTACCCCTGGCATCACCATTAAACAACCGTGTTTCAAATAGGAATTCAGTGCTTCAGATTCTTTAAATGGCTTTGTTTGTCCTAGAGCTGTGCATGAAGGAAATACTTAGCTAAAGTTGAATGACCCTTGAATAATTTGACAGTGCAGGAGTACTTGGTGCCTATCTTTAGCACCCAAAAGTGGTAGCTGCCTTTGTGTGCCTAGGACCCCACAAATGCCTGCCTCTCCACACCCCTGACTGAAGACTCTCTACCTAAGATGATTCTGAAAGCCTGCCTTGTGGTAACCCATATAGGACTTGGTGTATAAGGCTTTGTTAGCTGCTCTAATATGGGGTGGTTGTGGGTAATCATGGTAACAGTCAGAGAGCTTGTGATTCATGGACAACTAACTCTGAAATAAAATTTGAAGGCCAAAAGACCTATGCCGTTTTTGGGGCGGGCGGGCAAAGAAGTGACAGAGGGCTTTTATGCAGCTCTTACCTCAGATGGCCTGCTGCTTTGAATCATACCGTTGCTTCTACCTACAGTAGCCTTTTCACCAAATTCTCCCTCATTTTTAGATCCAACTCTATTTATTGGAGCCACAGGGCCTTCTCTGACTAGCCCCACTACCTTGGAACCAATCTCTAATTTTTGTTTTATGTATGTCGTTATTTCGTAAGGCCTGTGGTCATGTTCATTATTTCCTTTACATCATACTGTTTAGTACGGTGTAAGGTATGGAATTCCAGAAGAATAAGAGATGACCAGGCAGGCAGAATTGGTGACCTCTTTAGAAGACAAATCAAAATTAAGAATAATAAATGTTGAAAAAGAAGTAGACATGCAGCCTAGTTAGGTTTGAAGGAGATAATAGAGGAGAAGTACATACATGCAGAAAGTAGGGCTCATAAAAGGCTTTTTTTTAGCTGAGCCATCCTGCCACCTGTTAGCAGCTCAGCGGCAACTCAGCTCGGGCCGGACTCGAACCGCTGTTGCTCAGAGCTCAAACCCTTGAGCAAGCTCTTAACCAACTGAGCCACTCAGCCGGCCCTATACAAGACTTTTTAATTCAGGAGAGACCCTGTTAAAAATATGGTAGACATACGGGTAAAAGCTGAAGTGAGAACCAGTAGATGTGGGGATTTAAGTTATTAGAGAGAGAGTAGATGAGAGCTGGGATTTTTAAAAACTTTCTCTAAGGCAGGGAAGTCTCTGTAGTGTAATAGAATTGGAAAAGAGTAATTTGAGGTTTTACGCCAGATTTGCTGAGTCTTGAGGAAGTGTAACTCAGAGTTAGTTGTAAATATCCTTCAGCTTCAAATCTTATACAGTTGTCAGTACAACCTCTCATCTCAGTTGAGGCTGTGTTTTCTTAGGAAGCAAATGTATGCGCTCTTGGTAGCTAAATCTTCCCCTCTTTGCTTAGTTTCTGAAAGATTTTTATGCGGAGGGATCTGGGTGGTTTTTCTCTTTTAACAAAGGACAAAAATGGACTGACGTGAGCATCTAAGATTTAAATTAGGAATACAAAAGGATTGCCTCTGCTGGAGGGTTGTTAGATTTTGAAAATGTAAGTGAAGGAGGTTTTGAAATCTTTCTCCTTAATAGCCATTAATCCAACCTGGGTTGTAGATTATCCTTCTGGAAACAATGGGCAAGGTGACTTGCAGCTTTCTTCTAGTTCTAGTTTTTATGAATACAACTTTAATTCATTCTCATGTTCTCCCCTCCACTTTTTTTCTCTCTCTCTCTCTCATTTTCTCCAAATTTTTCTCCTGTCTATGATTGTGTGGTGGTACTTTGAGCCTTTTATAGAACATGTAGCTCTAGGAAGAGTTTGTGTAGGCAAGTTTCATGAAGGAGAAAAAACTGGCAATAGTCTGATTTCAACTTTTGCTCAGTGTTTGAGCCCAGACATTAGTATTGAGACTCTTTAATCTGCCTGTTTTGTTGTGGAGAAACATTCATTTTTAAAACATTTATGGATCATTGGCTCTCACTTGGAGGAAAAGTCAGGACTAAGACATCAGAATACCTGTGCAACATTTAAAAAACACACATTACTGGGCTATATGAAATCAGATCCCCTGGGTTTGGTAGTTGTGTATGTATCAGGTTCCACCCGAAGCCCAATGCTGGGTTATAAACACCTGGCTCAAGTGCTAGGACCCTGAAATATGTTAGCTTCATACCTAAGTCCTCATTGAGACTTCTTGAGAATATATAAAGCTAGCTCAGTAAGTATACTCTTCTCCTTGAGTAGTTTTTCAAAATATTTTTTATTTTTCAATTACAGTTGATGTACAATATTATATTAGTTTCAAGTGTACATCATAGTGATTAGATGTATAACTTATGAAGTGATCCCCCCGATAAGTCTAGTACCCACCTAACACCATACATAGTTATACAGTATTATTTACCATATTCCCTGTGCAGTTCTTTACATCCCTGTGACTGTTTTTATGACTGGCAATTTCTATATCTTAATCCCTCCACCTTTTTCATCCATCATCCTAACTCCCCTCCCATTTTTCTCTTTATGAGTTTGTTTGTTCATTTATTTTTTAGATTCCACATGTAAGTGAAATCATATGGTTTTTGTCTTTTGCTGTTTGACTTACTTCATTTAGCTAAATACTTACTAGATCCATTCATGTTGTTGCAAATGCCAAGATTTCATTTTTTAAATTTATGGACACCTTGGTTGGTTCCCTATCTTGGCAATTGTAAATAATGCTGCAGTGAATATAGGGGTGCATATATCTTTTCGAATTAGTGTTTTGGATTTCTCTGGATAAATACCCAGAAGTAGAATTGCTGGGTCATATGGTATTTCTATTTTTAATTTTTTGAGGAACCTCCATACTGTTTTCCATAGTATCTGCACCAACTTGCAATCCCACCAACAGTGCAAAGGGGTTCCCTTTTTTTCACATCCTGGCCAACACTTGTTTGTTGATTTATTGATGATAGCCATTCTGACAGGTGTGAGGTGATATCTCATTGTGGTTTTAATTTGCATTTTCCTGATGATTAGTGATGCTGATCACCTTTTATGTCTATTGGCCTTCTGTATGCCCTCTTTGGAGGTGTTTATTCAGGTCCTCTGCCCATGTGTAAATCAGATTATTTGGGGTTTTTTTGGTGTTAAATTGTATGAATTCCTTATATATTTTAGATATTAACCCCTTATTGGATGTATCATTGGCAAATATCTTCTTCCATTCAGTAGGTTGTCTTTTCGTTTTGTTGATAGTTTCCTTCACTGTGCAAAAACTACTTTGATGTAGTCCCGTTTGTTTATTTTTTTTTCTTTTGTTTCCCTTGGCTGAGGAGACGTATTAAAAAAATATTATTAAGAGCAATGTCAAAGTTTATTGCCTATGTTTTCTTTGAGGAGTTTTATGGTTTGGGGTCTTAAATTTAAGAATTTAATCTATTTTGAGTTTATTCTTGTATATGGTGTAAGAAGGTGAACTAGTTTCATTCTTTTGCATATGTCTGTCCAATTTTCCCAACACCATTTATTGAAGAGACTGTCTTTACCTCAGTGTATATTCTTGCCTCCTTTGTCATAGATTAATTGACCATGTAGGCATGGGTTTATTTCTGACTTCTCTGTTCTGTTCCATTTATCTATGTATCTGTTTTTATGTCATTACCATGCTGTTTTGATTGCTATAGCCTTGTAGTATAGTTTGATATCAGGTAGCATGATAACCTCCAACATGGTTCTTCTTTATCAAGATTGCTTTGGCTATTTGGGGTCTTTTTTGGTTACCTATAAATTTTAGGATTATTTGTTCTACCTTTGTGAAACATGCCATGGTATTTTGATAGGGATTGTATTGAATATGTAGATTACTTTGGGTGGAATGGGTATTTTAACAATGTTAATTCTTTCCACCTGTGAGCATGGTATATCCTTCCATTTATTTGTATCTTCTTCAATTTCTTTCTTCAGTGTCTTATAGTTTTCCAAGTACAGGTCTTTTACCTCCTGGGTTAAATTTATTCCTAGGTACTTTTCCTTGAGAAGTTTTTTTGTGTGTCTCCACTGTGTCTTATAGACTGATTGCTCTGTAAACTGCTGTCAGGTATAGAACTGAGAGAACTGTCCTGTTGTAGGGTCAGATATGAGGAGCTGATCATTGCCTCACTAAGACAGGTCAGCAGAAATTTCCTCTGTGTGCAGGAGTAGGATATTATGATAATATTCCTGAGTCTTGGCCAGTTTTTTATGTCACCATTCCACCACCCACTTCCATTGGGACTCATAGGAATCAAGAGTTCTTAGCATTCAATACACACTTTCTGGGCTCCCCGCCTAGGGCACATGACCAAGAGTAGAGGCCTCTGTGGCCACCGGCCTTGCCCCTTACTGGCCTTTGTGAGTGAACTTGGGCAAGTTCTTGTTGAGTTTTCTGTCTCTGATGTATTCTTCAATTAAGACTTGTGAAGTGTCTTAAGATCCTCAGAACAGGTGGTGTACAATGAAAAGTATAAGGTGTTCTGGGTTTGTTCCTTTGATCTTTATTTCGTTTCTCCTTCCAGTGCCTGCAGCTGCCCTCAGCCTTCAAAGTGATTCTCACTGAAGAGAGGGGATTCTTCTCTCCCCAGCCCAACACCAAATAACCCGTCCTCTTCAGGCTCTAAGTTGTCTTGCAAAGCCTTCCCTCATCTACTTGGCCTTACTCGTTTCAGAGTGTTAATAGCACTGCTGCTTTCCAAGTTGCTTTTCCCTCTCTCAGCTTGCAGTTTAGAGGAAGTTTCCCCTGTTGGATCAGTTTGAGTCATTGTCTTATTTCCTGCCAGTATTTTGAATGTCTTTGGGATCATTGGTATTTCTCTGACTTTACTTCTCTCTTCCGTCACCTGTGTGTTTTCATTTCTTTCTTTCTTTATTTTTTTAAAGATTTTTATTGGGGATCTGGGGGATGGGAACAGCGCTGGGGAATTGGGGGCAGGGGAACAGACAAGTTGCTGTCGTTTTGTTCTTCAGTCTAGTTGTGGAGGATGTTGCTTTACTGGCCCAAGTTGGCACCATCATTGTGCTCTTCCCGGGCGAGGCAGATCAGTCGCCGGCTGCTGGCCACTCACGCTGGCTGCTGGCTACACACAGTAGCCCATGTCAACCCACTGCAGCAGGGGATGCAGCCTACGCCGTTGACTCATGGCAGCCCAGCTACAAGTTGAGCTGTTGTTCAACATCTTAGCTGTGGAGGGCAGTGTCACTGGCCCTCATATGTGGGATCCGAATCGGGGCCCTCTGGCATCCCAAGCCAGCTCTTAATCAATGCGCCACTCGGCCGGCCTGTGTTTTCATTTCTTGACTAATAAAAAAACATTGGTAGAAGAGATGCTTCAGCCTGACCTCTGTAACCTCTTTGTCAACCCTGAGTCTAAAGTTGGGCTTGTGACTGTTACCACTGCCCCTTTTTTGGAAAATAGTCTAAGGCTTGAAATTTGGGACTATGTTTATTCAAACTAAGCTTCTCTGGGAATATGGTGTGTCCCACTGTAGTTCTCAGAGTATCTCTGTTGGTTTTACTTCATGTTCAGACTGCAATGTTGATAAAAAAAAAAAAAGCTAGCATGTTTCAGTAGGATTTGTTATATTATACATCACGTTCCCATTGTTACAGGCTAAGCCTCTCCTCTGGAGTCCATGTTTAATGCAGGACAAGGCCAGGTTTTCTGTCAGCTTCCTTTACAGTAATTCTCAGTGAAGGTGTGGATGAGAGCTGCCCACCGGCTTGGAAATTGACTGAATCAAATCCACATTGTGGGTTTTACTTCTGTCACCTCTTAAAATTAAAGAAAGGTTGGGGGAGGGCAAGAAATAAAGTGAGTATGACAGACAGACTGGGCAGTGTGGATCCTTAGGGTTGGTATTTTTGAGTATTCAGATTTTCCAAATCTTGGTTTCCTTCCTCCCAACATTTATATCAGCAAGTCTGCAGTGCTTCTTAATTGGCCACAGCATTTTCTTCTGGCTTTGAAGGACACTTTTAGAAGGAACTCACAGTCTGGATATCTTTCCTCTTAGACTTTCAGGAGTAAATTCCACCCCCTAATTATATCACATAGAATGTTTGTAATGCTTTTCTGTTGCTACCCTAGTCTATAAAACAATATTTTTTTAAGACTAGATTTTTAAGATTATATACCTTATTTCCCCCCCTAAAACTAGAATGAGGTTAAAGATGTTTCCCCTTCTCTGCCCCTTCACTCATAGCTGAGATTTAAATTTATTTGAAGAACTTAGAACAACACTTAGTGAAACTACATGGCTGATTTTTCTTCCACTTTGTCAAATTGTCAAATTCTCTTTTGGAGGAATCCAGAGAAGGGATTTTCTTAGGTTCTCCTGGATTTGAACGTTGCTTCTCATTCATGGTACAATTTATATCTTCCTGTCATATCTCTTGGCAGTGTTTGAGATCTGTGACCATAAGTCACTTATGGTCATTTCTGCTTAATTTTAGCTGACTCCGGTAAAAGTGCTGGCACTTAAAAACAAAACTTCAAAAAATTATGAAATATAACAGACATAGAAAAGTGTATGAAATATAATAATATATTATGTTGTAAATATTTATAAAATGATTGCCCGTGTAAGCACCACCCAAATTGAGAAATAGAACACTGCCAAGGTGTTTGGTAGTTTCTGAAGGATGCTAATGATGTCGTCAAGGTGAGTGAGGATGGAGGTGAAGCTTTTGTCTTACATAATTAAGATGATTTTATTTTTAAAAATTAAAGTACCCAAGGATTTGATCCTGACTATTCTTCTACTTTTCAAGTTTCTTCTTTTTCTATCCTTCATAGATTTGTGCCATTTGACATTTTCAGGCTTATGCTTACTGGCACCCTTTCCAACCTTTGTTGTCAGTACTTCCTGTCCTTATATTTCTTTTCCAATAGTAATACTAGAAATAATAATATTTGTAGTGGTAATAACAACTAACATTTATTGAGCTTTTGCTATGTACTGGGTTAAGCATTTTACGTATATTATCTCATTCAAGTTTTATACCACCCTACTATAAATATTATTATCCCCATTCTATAGATGAGGAAATTGATGCTAAGAGAGGTTAGGTGAGTAGCTGGTGCTTACATAGCCAGTAGGTGGCTTAGGTGGGATTAAAACCTTAGCTTTCTTAACTCCAAAGCCCGTGCTTAAAACTTTATGCTGCTCTCCTCCCAGGGAGTCTTCATGTGCAAAACATGACACTGAGCACAGAAGTATGCCCAATATTGCTATAGCCAAGAGTCGCGTCCTGTATTCAGCTTAGAAAAAGGCAGTACCTTAAAAAATTAACTTTTCCCCCAACATTCCCCATAAAAGTTAATTTAATGAATTTCGCAGACTGTTTTAGAGCCATCACTCAGGAACCCTTGTCCCTCTACATCTTTGCTCCTCTTCCCACCCCCAACTCCAGATTTCCTGAACTGGTATCCCCACTTCTTTCCCCGTACTACTGGTAGGAACTGTACCACTTGTGGTTCTGTGGATCTGTGGATGTCAGGTTAACAGGGTGCAGCTGCACGGTTCCAGATGACCATAAGCCACAAGCAGTTGCTGCTTCTCCCTTGGGGTTGGAGAGAGGTGGAGGAGTGGAGACCAACAGATGCGTTGGTTGTTTTTGTGCGGGTATCATGGGGCTTTAAACTGTCAGTTGGCAGTTGATTGTGTAGCTTACACTCCTGACGGCTTGCTAGTGCTTCTTGCCCACATTTCTCCCTTTTTTACCTCTGTACACCAACTCTTTGGTATTTGTGTAGCTGTCCCTACCTACAACAGACCTTGTCTTTGAAGCGGTGGAGGATGCTGAGTTAAAATGCCAGTTTTCTGTGAAAACACCTGGATCGAAAGTGCTCCGTGCCAGGACTGATGTCTATGGTGACAGCTGGGGTTCAGTGAACATGATATGAGCAAAACTGAGGCCACTGGCTGAATTGAGTCTGTTTGGCTGGGCAGGCCGCAGGGTTGCAAAGTTCCTTGAGCAAGTGCCTGCTTCCTCACCTGATCTCAAATTTGTATTATGGATTCGCCCCACTGTCTGAAAGCACAGCGTTTCTGTGAAAACTTTTGTAAGCCAAAATGGCATAAAGCAAAGAAGCAATTACTATTAATTTATATAGAAAATTTT
>NW_017731442.1:2036945-2055225 GCF_001890085.2 Hipposideros armiger
GGGTTGCTAATATTATCAGGGCAGAATACCCAGTAATTTTCTTGTAATTTGCTGGCAAGATTTTATTCCTTCAAGTTTCAAGTAGTGAGAAGTCCTTTTTTGCAGGTTCATCCTCTTCTGTTTCAACATTTAATCATCTTCCCTGTGCAGCGTTTTATCGTGACCTATTGTATCTTCACTACCTTTTTCTTGCCAATATTCTAGCTTGTATCAACAATACTTGACTGACCAAAGGAAGGCTTAGCAAATATTCTTCTTGATACTAACTGTTGTGTGATTGATTTTGGGGCTATGGATATGAATTTTGAGAATTAAAATCAAACCAGTGAACCAGCAGTGGGGGGATCCTAATTTACTGTCCAATTTGGAATCACTGGAGTGATGAGCATGCTTTTTAATAACAATAGCTTCTCTAGAAATAGAAATAACTTTTTTCTTTTGGGGGCTAATCCATTTCTGTTGAGAAGTAATTTGAGAAGTTAATTAGTCCTAGACCTTCCCTTCAGACTAAAGGCAGTGTGAAAACATGTTAATTTTATAACCCATTGTTTTAAACTTCTAATGTTGTGATGAGAGTGAAATATTCTATTTAAATAAGTTTTGCTTAAAGAAAATATATGTGAAGATGTGGGGAAATAAGTACACTCACACCCTTACACGCACATTGATCTAACCTTCTTAGAGGACAATTTGGTAATATCCATTAGAAGAAAAATTTATATATTCATCTATTTTGATCTACCAGTCATAATTCTGGTATCTTATTCTCTGCAAATATTCACACCAGACAAAAGTGTATATAACTGATTTTTGGGTGTGTGGATTATTCACAATAGTGAAATCTATACAATAATCCAAGTAAATCAATAGGGGATTGATGAATATCCATGAAACAAAGTACCTTGTACTTGCTAAAAAGAATGAGGTCAATCTATATGTACTGACATTAAAGAGTATGCAAGATATATTAAGTGACAAAAAGCAAACTGTATAACAATTTTTTGTTAACGATTATGTATATTTTTGGTAAAACATACATGTTAATATATGCATAAAAAAAGTGAGGCTGTAAATACCAAACTTTTATTAATATTGGTTACCTTAGGGAAGGATAGTAGATTATGGTGGACATTCACTACCTACATTTCTATATTTCTGTAATTTTGAAATTTTTACAATGAGTCTGTATTATTTTTGTAAGTAGAAAAAAATAAAGATAAAAGTCCCTTCAATTTGAACTTGTGTATTTCATATTTAAATCTAAAATGTTTATATTTTAAAATCTTATTAAAGAGGTTATGCACAAATGTTTTTCAAACATATAATAAACTTTTTAAAACTAATACTAGGACAAAATATTTTCTCACAAATTCATCCTTGTTGAATTTAAAATAATTCATTCTTATATCTTCAAAAATATGTCCTTGGTTAGCTTTGGTAAATAAAATATTTTTTGATACTTTCTGAAGTACATGTGCTTTCTGAAAATACTTTTTACACAAGTAATATAGAGAGGCATAATGAAGAAAACAAGTCATTCATAATTTCAACATTCAGAATAACTATTCATAGCCATATCCCTTTCTGATTATAAAGGACAGGTAAAGCTCTTTTTAAACAACAGTATTGTCATTTTTATATAAAAAAAATTATCTCTAAGCTTTTCGGACTTATTCTTTAATTATAATTGGTCAGATTTGTGAAGAGCCAGGTCTGTATATAATACTAGAGTAAGGGTTAAAACTGTTTTGTTTGTAATCATTTAAGGTACATGGATTATTCCTTCCCATTTCTCCTGGAAAGGCATCAAAATCCCGCTTCCTACTCCAACTTCTAGGGCTGGCTGTGAAGATGGAGAATACTCTAGGAGGTTAAAGAATTTACTAATTAAGATGACCCAAAGAGTATTCACAAATATTTTTGATATAGTAAAAATGGATTCAACAAATACATATTAAACACTGTGCCTTGTGCTATAAGCAGGGAGTTGTATGAGACATGGCCTCTGCTTTCTAGGAGATTATGGACTAATAGAGATAAGACAGATCCATAAAGAACTTCTGTACAAAGTACTAAGTAGCACATGTCATGTGAAGGATGCAAATTAAGTGCTGCTATAAGAATACCAAGGAGGCAGGAATCATTTCTGGCAAGAGTGACCACAGAAAGAATCCAAAGGGATGTGATATTTGGGCTGGTCCTTGAAGGAAGGGTAGGATTTCCGGATGGGGTGGTGGAAGGGAAGGGCATTCTAGATAGAAAAAGAATATTAACTAAAGCCCTGAAGCTCCTTTCCAGAATAATGAATAATCCAGATTGACAAATGCACATGATTCATATAGGTGAGTAGTAGGAAATAGAATTAGAAGAAAGGTAGGGCCCATTGGCAGAGAACTTTGGATGCCAGGCTAAGATTATTTAGTTGGCAGTAAGGAGCCACTGGAGGAGTTTTTGAGCAGGGGAGGCACATGATCAAGGCTGTGCCGTGGAAAGATTATGCTGACGGGTTGCGGGAGGGGAGGACAGGGAGTAACAGTAAGGCAATTGAGTAGAAAGCCATTGTTGTACCTTGGAAAGTGGTGCTGAAGGCATAAACTGGGGTGTTGACATCAGGATGGAAAGGAAGTGAGCATTTAATAGAGAATAACATGTTGAAGAAACCCTCCTCCTTCCCAGGAGAGTATCATGACGCAAGTTGGCATGATTGCGGGGGCACCAAGAGTCCTCCTCATCCCCTTTTTTGTCTCAGAACCCACATTCACTTTGCACACTTCGTCCAGATAAGAAACAGTTAGTGTTCCCCTTGGTTACAAAGTTTGGAAACCAAGAGATTAAGAAAACCCAGCCATGTGTTGTAGAATTGGTGAATAAGGAGGAATTAGACCCTTCTTGATGATCAGACTTTTAGACCCGCAAGCTTTGTTTGTGGTCCTGTTCTTCCTCTAGGGAGGGAAAAAAATTTCCCCTTATACTGGTGGCTTCAATTGAGATATCTCCTAACCTTACCTTCCCAGCAATGCAAGAGAAAGGGAGGGTAGAAGTGCCTGCTCTGTACCAGGCACTATGTTGTGAAAGCTGCTCTTTGGACTTGAGTGCACACTGGTGGTTGTATTATAATGGAGTGCTTTAGCTAGAGGCCCTTATTCCCTCCCTTCTGGCCTGAGATCTAATGCCCTCCATCTGCATATGAAATCAGAATAGTGGGCTTTGACACTGTTGCCTTGGAAACAGGTGTCAGCTGTCCATATTGACTGTAGGTTCTAGTGCTGGCTGGACATGGGCAAGCTCCGACCATGTGGGATACTCTGGCATTGAAAGACCCTCCATTCCTTCTTTCTCTGTAACCATCTCAGTACGGAGAGGTTGGAACCCATTTCTTAGACCCATTTCAGCGACTGATTAGGCCTGCCAATGTTTTTTTTAAACATTAAAGCTAGCAGGAGAGGACCCTATTGGCCCTCTCCTTCATCCTGTGCCCTCTGCCTTCCACCATGGTTCTCAGAGCTGTCCCTGTTGCCTCCACAAAAGCGTGGTGACTTCCCCATGTGCTCTTTCAAAACCTGCAACATCCTGGTGGCTTTGGAGAACCTGAACTCCCTCCTCAGGCCTCCACGGTTTCTGGACCTAGACAGACCTGGGTCTCAATCCTGGTTCTTCCACTCAACTACTTACCTGACTCCTTCATCTATAAAATGGAGATAATACTAGTCCTTCATAAAGTTGTCAAGGATATTCAACGAGATAATCTTGTAAAGTGCGTAGCATAGTTCTTGGCACAGAATACATACACATTCAGTGAACGATAGCTTTTATCGCTGTAGATCCTCTCTCTGTACAAGACCCTTTCGTACTCTAGATCTAGGTATTCTTGTAAGAATACTAGGAACTTTGTTTTCCCCTTAGTCCCAGGAATGGCTGAAATTTGGGGAAAAAAGGGAAAATGCATTAATTTAATATTTCCCTACCTTATTTCCCTACCTCATTAGAACCACCTGGAGATTCTTGAACCCCATTCTATATCTGTTGATTGAGAATCTTTTGAGGCAGGGGATGGGGACAGGATGGGACTGCTTTCTGAAAAAAAAGTCTGTTAAGCTCCCTGAGAAATTCTATTGACAGGCCAGGATTGGGAACCTTTGTTCTCTAGTCTCCAGGGGCTTATGGCTAGAGGATCTCTAAGGTCACCTCCTCCTGGGCAGTGGCAGATTTACCTTCCTTAGAAGCTGAGTCTATTTTAAACTCTGTACCAGAAAATTGGCTCAATTCCAACTAATTCTGAACTCTAAGGGAGTCTGGTTCTTGTGTCATATTGGAAGTTTTTGTTTCTGGGAGCTTTCAAGGTATAGACAACAGAACTATAAATCAGTCAGACAGGGTGGAGACCAGGAGCAGAGACCAGAGGCCAGGTCTGTTCCACAGTCTTGGAGTGGCCACTGTGCCTCATCCTGCCTCTGACCAGATGGCACTTTAGATTCTGAAGAGCAGGAATGAGTGAACTTGGGCATGGCAACCCCGCCCCTCTCCCCTCCCCAGGCCAGTCACTGGGTCTCTGCCCAGCTGGCTAAGTCTGTGTACAAAGCCTGCTGGCCTTGGGCTTCCTCTGTGGCTTTTGCATAAGTGGTAATTCTCAGAATCTGGTGGAGAATTTGCTTTGTGAGATTGGAGTGTAGTGTGTGGGCAAGAAACAAGCATAGTTATTCTTAAACTGCAGGAAGGGAGGGAAAGGCGGAGAATACTCTGCCTTGGACAGGTCTGTGACATGCTTGTTTATAGAAATAGCAAGCCCATGGTTTGGTTGGAATGACTTACAACTCAGGTATTTATAACTTGTATGGAGTGGGATTGAGGAGTGGAGAAAGGGTGAAGGAGGAAGAAAGAAACTGGTGGCAACAAAACATGGCAACAAAAACAGAGATCAGCTTCCTCCCAGTTGTTGGGGTTTCCTTTACCAGTTTGAGGTCAGCTAAATCCTAGATGACCCTAGCCTTTTGTGGCTCTGCCCTCTTAGTTTCCTGTCTCAAGGGAGCAGCTGCCCCCTTGCCATTGTGGACTTCCCGTAGGAGCCCCTCACACTAAGAAAGAAAGAGCAAACCCGAGCCATGTATACCACAGGCTCAAGCCAGAAGCCCTTCTCTAGCAATGACACTGTCTTGGATCCACAAACTGAATCTTTCATTGGCTTGTGCTTCTCCTCTAGCTTGTGGACTGATCAGTTCAAGGGATGAGAGAGAGGCAGAGACAGCCAGACAGCCAGATACACCAGCAAAGCTTACTTGAAGGCCCTACTTAGAGTTCCTGGGATCTTGTGTTAGGGGTCTGGGACGGCTTGGAACCCTGTGCTGCGCCACCTGTGTTGCAGATGGCTCTGGACTCTGGTGAGTCCTTTTCTTGCCTCCTTCACTTCTTTTTAGCACTTACATCAACTACCCCGCCCTTCTGGGAAGTCTCCCCTCCACTGGCTTTCTGGTTTGCCTCCTCCCTTTCTAAATGCCTGGCACCTCATCTTCTCCATGCTCTAAAAATAGGTATTCCCCATGGTTCTCTGTCCTCAGCCTCCCTCTCCCTTCCCTCCGTCTTCCTGTCTTCTTGTACTTTCAGTGGTGGTTTTCACCTGCATGTGAATAACCCTCAGATATCTACTTTTAGTCCTGACCTCTCTCCCAAGCATTAATTCCTTGCTTATGTTGCTAAATTGAATGTTCTGTGGTTCCTATTAAATAATCTCTAAAGCACCTTAGATGCAGCACGTCTAAAGCAGACGTCATTGGCTCTCATTTTTTCTCCGGTGTCTAGACCTAGGTCCTTTCTCTCATCATGGCACCATTGCTTTTCATGGCACCACCTTATTCCTATCTTTGAGGTTCAAAATTTGAGGCTTCTCTCTTTTTCCTCCAGAGTTGTACAGTACCCAGTCTTGCCAATTCTGTTGGCTTCGTCACTTTTGAATCCATCATTTCTTTTCTACTCCTACTACCTTCATGCTGGTCTAGATCCTCATTACTTCTCGCCTGAGCTATTGTAACAGCCTCCTAATTAGGCTCCCTGCCTGTGTTGTATGTCTTACATACACCATCACCAAAACATACGTTTGTTTGTTCCCTGGCTCAAAACCCTTTAATGGCTTCCTATGCATACAGATGACCCCCACTTAGTTTGGCATTCAGCGCCTTCCTGGTCTGCTTCCAGTCTACCTCTCCTGACTTAATCTCCAACACAATCTTTGCTTTCATCAGTTGCTCACCTGCTTTGTTATTTCCTTCTGCCAAACTTGTGGTCATGCAGCTTCTACTGAGAATTCCTTCTCTCTCTGTGTCTACCTGTCAAAATCCTATCCTCACTGCGAGGCCCAGGCCAAATACCATCTCGCCCTCCAAGAAAGCTTTGTTTTTTCCCTTTCCTGGTCCTATTCAGGCATCACCTCTCTTCCTCCTCTTTGAGCACTCTGTGTCTTTCTCATGACCCTCATCACATACTGGGTTGCTTTGTAGTATGTTGTTCATCTTCCCTGATGGATTTTGAGTGTAGAGGGTGGAGTTTACATTCTTTACCTTAGGATTTCCACACCCTCTCAGTGGCTATCAAACTTTTTTTTAGAACAGCCCACATTAAGAAATACATTTTACTTGTGACCCAGTATACACACACACACACACACACTCTCTCTCTCTCTCTCTCTCTCTCTCTCTCTCTCTCTCTCTCTCTCTCCTGAAGTTTCATGATCAATACTTATCCTTACTATGTGACATAAGATCTGTTTTTGTTCTGTTTATTCATTATCCACTAAATCAATTTCAGGTCTCATTAATAGGCTGCAATCTGCATTTGGAAAATACTGTTCTGTTAAGTGTGAATGAGTCGTCCTGTCTATTGCCTCTGAGCCACCTGTTTTTTCCATCTCCTTTAATGAGAGCCAGAAGAGCACTTAAACAGTTGGCTTTATTCTTACTTTTTCTCTCTTGGGAATAGGCCATTATGAAGTTATCCCTTTATCTCATTATAGTGAGGGATAATTTCGCTTTCCTTCTTTCTCTCAAGAGGATACAATACTGCCCTGACTAGTGCATGCTGGGAGCGGTGGGCATTCAAGCCCTCCTTTGCAGTATACCTGTAGTAATTCTGCCCTCCTGCAGCCTTGCTTCCAGGGAAAGATGACACCTTCTTTCAGCTTGGTATAGGCTTTCCTCTATCTCATCACTCTCCACCTGCCAAAACAAAGGCTGGGTCACCACTTGATTATTCTTCCTGCTTTTAGGCTGTGTTTCAGATATGGAAGAGATCACTGTAGATTACAAAGTGGGTGCTTTCTTCTTAATTCACTTCTATGTGAAGCAGTGTTCCTAGAACTGTGGATGTATTGAGGTGCTAGCTGCCTACAGCAATTGTATCCTAAGTCACTGGCCATAAGCAGTTATCTGGACTAGTGTGTCTTTTGGGCTATGTTTCATTGGCATTTGGGTCATGAGGGTTTGGAGCAGAAGTTCCTGTCAGAACTTTGGGCCTCATCCCAGACTTTGAGGATGACTCTTTTCCCATAGGGCCTCTTCCGTGCCTCTGTTTTCTCAAATGATGCTTGAGGCCAGAACTCCCATACTAGTGGGCTTGCTTCCTTATGTGGAAAGATGCTGTAGTATTCAGGAGGGGCTAGGTCATTGGTTCTCAGAGTATGGTCTGAGAACCCTTGGCATCCCAAAACCCTTTTAGGGGACTTATGAGATCTTCCCTTTCCAATTGCATATCCAAATGAGGCCAGATTTTCTTTATCTTCTACTAGAGTAACATATCACAACAGATTGAATGCAGATGCAGATATAAAATTCAACTGTTTCCTATTGAGCCAGACATGAAAGAGATTTGCAAAAATATTAAACAGTGTCACTCTTTTCACTAATTTTTTTTAAAACAGTTATTTATAATAAAAGTGTGAAAGTGCTATGTTAACATGTAATGGGTTTATTGTTATTTTTAAATGAATTAACAAATACATTTAAATATTTCCATAATAATTTCTCATACAGTAAATGTTGATAGATATAACTTGTATGAACAACAGCTTTTCAGGGTCCATGATAGTTTCTTAGAGTGTACCAAGAGGAGAAACTAAAGAGTGGAAGCCAAAAAGTGTGAAAATCGCTGGGCTAGGTCATGCCATGGTAACAAATTACCTCAAAATCTCCCTGACTTAATAGGTAGTTTATTTCTTGTCTATGCTTATATTCAGTATGGGTCAGCACAGGGGTTCTGATTATCAGAGTTACTCAGGGGTGCAGGCTGAGGGAGCCCCCTCTCGTCACTTGCTGCTATGCTGAGCCATCAGGAGTATCACAGTGGTTCTTGAAAGCTTTCGCTGGGAGTGGCATGTCAGAGCATCATAAAAATGTGCAGCTTTATAAGCACTTAAGTGAGAAAACTAAATCAAATAAAAGAACATAATCTTTTTTTTTTTAAAGATTTTTTTAATTGGGGAATTGGGGGATGGGAACAGCGCTGGGGAATTGGGGGAAGGGGAACAGACAAGTTGCTGTCCTTTTGTTCTTCAGTCTAGTTGTGGAGGATGTTGCTTCACTGGCCCAAGTTGGCACCGTCATTGCGCTCTTCCTGGGCGAGGCAGATCAGTCGCCGGCTTCTGGACGGCTGCTCACTGCGGCTGCTGGCTGCTTGTGCTGGCTGCTGGCTACACACGGTAGCCCATGGCAACCCACATCAGCAGGGGCTGCAGCCTAAGCCATCGCCGAGGACTCCTGGCAGCCCAGCTCCTGGTTGAGCTGTTGTTTAGCATCTTAGCTGTAGAGGGCAGTGTCATTGGCCCTCATATGTGGGATCCGAACCAGGGCCCTCTGGCGTCCCAAGCCAGCTCTTAATCGTAGTGCCACTCGGCCGGCCCAGATTTCATGTATATTTTAAAAGAATCACTGTTGTCTGTCATGTTGGAGAAAGACTAGGGGGCAAGACCTAACGCAGAGAGAACATGTGGGAGTTATAGCCACCTCCAAGTGAGAGATAATAGTGGCTTGAACTAAGTGGTGTCTTGGTAAATGTTTACAGGCTCTCTGACGGGAAAAAAAGGACCCTGATTTGTAGTGTTTGCCAATTTCCATGGTGTAAGTACTCCCACCGTGGTGATTTCAAGCTACCAACGTACTGTCATTGAAATGGAGGTGGGGAAAGCTGTGCACAGTCAGCTCTCATGAGCCAGTGCAAACCGGCTGCAGCACACCACTGCTGTAACTTGGGTGCATTTAGCCTGTGGTGTGTTTACAGGGGCCGTCCGGGTTTGTCTCCATTTTCTAGGGTAGATGGAAACCATACCATGTTTTTGGAAAGAGAGAATGCGGAGAAGGTTATGAGAGGGAGAGAGTCAGTTTATAAAGTCCCTCGTGCTGGAGCCTTGCAAAATAAGCCTAGATGTTGGAGGCCTTGCAGGAGCTCTGAACTCTCCGATCCTTTGAAAGTGGAGCTCAGCCCAAAACCTCCCTGCAAACAGGAAGCTGGTTTGAGTTAGAACATAAAATAAAAACCAGCTGATGCCCCTGAATGTTTTTCCCCTCCTCTTCCCCCTCCACAGAGTCAAAGGAAACTGCCGTTTTTTTCCTTGGATAGCTGCTCAGAAAGCCAGAAAAAGCCAAAAACCATAAATCCTTTGAAAATAAGCCAAACTTTGAGCCTAGGCAAACTCCTGCCTGTGGGGTTTCCTAGCCCGGATGTCTGTCTGCACACTGCTGAGAGTCCTAGGAGGAAAGTGACTGGGGAACACAAAGGTGCCAGAGATCAGAGCCTGAAACCCAGGCCCGGTGGACAAAGATGTTCTGTAATAGGGTTTCTCAAACTGTAGCTTCTAGCCACTTTGTAGGTCATGAAAGCAATAAAGCGGGCCACGACCAGAATTATTATTTAATGAACTAGAGTACAATAAAAATAGCGTATTACGTTACAATTATATACATTACTACATGCAATAAGAGTAAGTATTGTTTTGTGATACTTTCATTTCAGTTTTATGTGCATGTGTGTGGTATAGACTGGGTCATGATGTAAGATGTGTCTCTTACTGTGGGTCGTGGTCAAAAACGTTTGATAAACACTGGTCTGGTTTGTTTTGTTGTTTTTTTGTCATGGTTAAAATACCTTAGATAAGTTATTTTCACTTTTTTTTTTTTTTTTTTTTTAGTTTCAGGTGTACAAACACTGGTCGTTAGGGCCTGAGTTAACTCACTTCTCCTTCCTGCTTGAGACTGCTGTTGATAAGTCCAGGCTGGTTTCAGAATTAATTCTCCATGGAACTGGATCATCTACCCACAGAACACCTACCCAAATTCCTGTCAGAGGGAAGGCAAGCTGAATACCAACATACTAGTCTGATTCTTTGAGATCAAAGCTGAAGCAAAAGGGAGGGATTGATGCAAATTTGAATCCAAAGGATTTGTCTGAAATCAGGTTAGCTTGAAGAGAATAGGAGTTAAGTAGCCTTATAACTCACTGCACTTGATTTTGTGACCTTTCACTTCTGTGTGGGTAATGTGGCCTCATGCTCTGCTCTTCTCTGAAGTAGGCAGTTGGTGCAGCAGGAATATTTCCAAGCACCCTTCCCCCTGGGATAGCCAGAGGCACCGTGCCAGGATAGAGTGGTGCCTTGAACTGAGTGCCCCTTATACTTCCCCAGGGCTATTATATTTTGTGCTCTCCTACCAGTGCCTGGTGACTGGGTGCCAGGGGGTCATTAAGCTGAGAAAAATTGTAGAAGGAGGCATGAGTTAGGGTGCCCTATCAGGAATGTAGTGAGGGTCCATTTCTCCATCAGGAAGGACGTTGGTATTAAGGAGATTGTAACTGCCATGTCTCCCAGTGCTTTGACAAAACCTCAGATGCGTGGCCTTCTGGCCAAGTGCCTGCAATTTCATATTGGTGGAGTGATCGTTGTATCCCTGGAGACTGCAGATTTCCAGCAGTTTTCAGTGGCTGACCCGAGGGAGAAGGCATACGCAGATTTCTACAGAAATTATGATTCCGTGAAATATTTTGAGGAGATGACAAAGGCTGGTATCTTTCAGAGTGCCAAGTGATTTTGGAGTGTAAAGAATTTCTTTGTATTGACTTCCATGGAAGTTTGTCACTGACCTCTGTTCCTGAACTATGAAACATTAGTATTTGGGCTAAAGAATAGTTTCTCTTGATAAATAAACAATTAACTAAAAATTTAGTAAAAAAAGAATTGAGTAGGCTAAAGTTAGTTTATCCCATACTAGGTTTAGAGCCTCAGATAGGCTCAAGGGTAACTGGCAAGTTTGGTGCTTGCCAAGTGGCTCTGGGTTGGTATGGTACCCTGGAGCTAAACTGCCTTTCCCCGAGTAGACCAAGAATTCCCGGTCCACATCCCCAAGAAGCTCAGAAGACTCTTGGGGACCTTTCTGGGAAATAGGTTTTAACTGTCCCAGGAGACTTATTTTGGTCTTTGGCAGCCAGAGGGCATTTCTTTCCAACCTAATTCAAACTAAAATGGTCCTTGGAGATAAGAATTTAAACAGGCCCTCTAGGAGCACTTTGAATTCTCCAGTATGTGACAGTAAGAGAGAAGGAGTGACCCTAAAACTACCCTAATTGCTTCTGGGCTTCCCCACTCTAGAAACTGGCCTACACTAGGAATAGACTATCCTGCCACAGGTATGAACACCCATGAAGTGTTTCTGGTCCACACCGCTCTCCTAGGACCTCTGAGACTCTCTTAGCAGAGTACAGTTTAGCTTGTTTACATGGCCTTTTTGAATTCAGAAGCCCCCTTCTCTGAGCCAACGAAGACCCAGGGCGTCCCTGAAGAGCGCCAGTGCAGGGAGTCCAAAAGTCCTACAGGAGACTGGAGCTGGAGTGACAAGCAAGACATCTGTAGCAGAGGGTGAGGTTGAGCGACAAGCAGGAAGTTACAGAGCAATCTGAATCTCACATGGTATCATCTGGCAGAAAGACCAGTGAACTAATGTGCACCCCGAGGGGCTGCCGACAGTGTAGGGGTAACAATATTGATGATGAGAGTGATGGCGAATGTCTTGTGTGGCCATGTCCTCTCAGGATCTCTGAGCACTTGACACATGTTTCCTTTTCATCTCTGTGGGAGTTGTGGCTTGATCATAATAATTAGAGTACTCTGAGCATCTGTGCTTTGCAAAACACAGCATTACGCCATGTTTCTGCCTCCTAGGCTTGTAGTCTATATGAACTGGCAGGCATTTGGGGGGTGGGGGGTGGAGTCCTCTGATGGAGGGGAAGAACGTGATGGAATGCAAAGATCAGGGATATTATTAGTCACCTAATTGATACCTAACATTCTTCTGGCTTTGGGTAGATCAGAGTGGACTTTCTTTCATGCCTGCCAAGGCACGAAGATCAGTGACCTCCCCTGAGTGTCGTCAACCCAAGAGCCCCAGCCTAGGGACTCAAGGCTTTATCTTATAAACAGAACCTTACTGGATGGCGGGGAGGGCATTTTCCTCAGTGGCCATGAGCAGAGCTTTAACCACTTCATTTTCTTTCCCATGGTACCAGCAGATTGAGCCCACTTAAAAGCTAGCAGTGCATACTGGCTTTTCCCCGTGTGATCCAGGGGCCTGTGGTCAGAACGGAACCTGAAGACAGGGGCATCCAGGAAAGTAGTCAGCACTGCAGGATGGTCCCGAGTACCTTCAGCACCTCCTTCCCAACCCCACTCTGACCATAACGTGTCACTTCTTTGTCTTGCTCTAACAGGTGACCTTGGAGAAGGTGCTTGGAATAACAGTGTCTGGAGGCAGAGGACTTGCCTGTGACCCCCGATCGGGTTTAGTTGCCTACCCAGCTGGGTAAGTGCCTTGGAAGAGGTCTCATTACATGAGAGTTGATAGCCATGCTAAACCAGTTGGGATGGGCGGGGGCTTTCTGGTATCTTCTGGGAGATACATCTAGATTAATGTTTTGGTGTCAAGACCAGGGAGAGGCTCTGGCTCTTGGTTATCCACTCCCACCCTCACATATACATCGACACTTTATATTACACACAGCTCCCAGCATGATCTTTAATATCTACCTTCTAGTTATTTTTAAAAACAGCTTTATTGAGATGTAATTCATATACCACACAATTTGCCTATTTAAAATGCACAATTCAATGGTTTTTAGTATATCCACAGAGTTGTGCAGCCATCACAATCAATTTTAGAACATTTCATTACCCTAAAAAGAAACACCATACCCATTAGCAGTACTCTCTGTTTCTACCCAAGACCTGCAACTTTAGGCAATTGCTAATCTACATTCTGTCTCTATAGATTTGCCTCTTTTGGACATTTCACATAAATGGAATCATACAATATTTGGCCTTTTGTGACTAGCTTTTTTCATATTTAGCATAATGATTTCAAGGGTCATACATGTCGTAGCAGGGTATCATCTTCCTTCCTTTTTATGGTTGAAAAGCATTCCATTGTATGGATACCCCACATTTTATTTATTCATTAGTTGATGGACATTTGGGTTGTTTCCACTTCTTTGGCTGTTATGAATAATGCTGCTCTGAACATTTGTCTACTCTAGTCACTTTGAGAGATGTTAGTGCCGTGGAAGTAGGTTTCTTTAGGCTTTTGCAGACGTGTTTCTTTTGGAGGCTTGGGGCCCCTGCTGCCTCTGGTTCTCTTTGTCAGCCTCTGTTCCTTGCTGCTGGGCACAGGAATGTGAAAATGGGAAGACCACTGCTCTGTCTCTCTTCCCCCACCCTCAGCTTGGGAATATCGAATTCCCCAGTGTGAGTTCCACAGCAGCTCATGTAGGTTTTGTACCAGAAAAATGATTTTCTTAGTTTTATCATCTCATCAAAAAATCTACCTTGCCAAGAACTTATTCTGTGCCGGGCACTTTGTTAAGCATTTTATAGGAATTATTTAATACTCAGCAGCCCTGTGAGGTTGGTACTATTATCATCCCATGTTTTAGAAACTAAGATTCAAAGAGGGTAAGTAGTTTGCGCACAGTGAGGTCACACAACTAATGTCTGTATTGGGTTTCAATTCAAGTAGTCTGACTGCAGAGCTCTTACTTTTAAAATGGGGGAACACCAGACTTTCTAGTTGTTATTACAGACTGCTTTCCCCATAAGCTGTCTACCTGCCATTTGAATGAGAAGAGCCCAGATTGTGGGCATCTCAGTCTGTGCTGGGGAGACTCTGCCCTTGGATTCTGGGGTCAGTGTCTCTTCTGAGTGGCCCTGTGGCATTTGATACCTGGTGGGGACGCTGAGGGAGCCACACTGGCTTTACCCTGCAGAGGCTGAGCTGGCCGCCTTCTCCCACTCCAGAAGCAAGCTGATGAATGACTTCTGTCGCTGGGTACTCCACGCAGCCTGCCTCAGGGGAATTCCACTCGTGCCTGCCTCTGCCTGGGAAAGCCAGGTTCCTTCTTGTTGGAGGTGGGGCTGGGGCTGGCTAGGAAAGGCCCGGGCTGCTGCTTAGTGCATGCTGAGTCCTGTGTCCCTGCCCTGGTATGGTGGAGCCCTGCTCCCCTTCTCTCCCCCACACGCCCCGGACCCCAGGCCTGGCGCCTCTAAGGGTGTGTGCTTCTGTTGAAGGGCAGGTCCCAGCCTGGCTCATGTGCCTGCGAGCCATTATCCTTCCAGGTGCTGTATGGAAACTTCCTTGCTGTCACTTCTGGTAGATTTCCTCAGTATGCTTGTCTTGGGCCAGCCCTGGGCAGTGCCCCGATCTACCCCCTAACCTTTTGATTTCCTAGAACTTGAAATTCTCTCTTTGCAAATGGCCCCTTTCTGACTGTCTTTGTTTTGCTTTGTGCAAGAGCTCCCTGATGTGCCTCTGGAGTATCTGGGGGCCACCAATCTGTGTGAGCCAAGCAGGCTGCTTCCCTCCCTCCCTCTCTTCCTATCTGGTGATCCTAACCCCACCCCCCACCCCCACTCTCTTGTTCCTACTGAGCTTGTTGATCTGGGAGCAGCTCAGGTATCCTAGAAACAAGAAGAGAAACAAAGCTCAGAAAATTCTCCCAGAGGCCTAGAGGCAAATATCAAACCAAAACAAAGTTTTCTGAAAGGAAATGAAACAGCTCAGGGAGGGTGGGGTGGGGTGGAGGGGGATGTATGTCAGGCAGAGGTGGCTTCAAGTCTCTGGGCAGACCCCTCAGTTTTTGTGGCTCTCACATCACTTCTGCATAGTTCTCCATTTGCTTTTGTTTTCCCCACAGAAAGCCCACCCCTCACCTGTCACACTTTAAGCCCCTCTGTCCTAGGAGACCAGGCTGGTCTCCAGATAGCCTCTTTGAGGGACTCAGTTTAGTTGAACACCTGTAATTGACATGGGCCCCTTCCCTAGCTGGCTTGGTAGAGGGTTTAGGGGCTTTAGAGCCCAGCATAACCCCTGTTGCTACTGTGGAGCCAGTCAGTTCTGAGAAGGGGTTTCTCTTGACTCCTAATACCCGGGCCTGGCCTGGGTGAATGCTATGGGTGGAGGAGCTGTTGGAGTGGAAGATGTCCAGGAAAGGTGACTGGCCCTATCTGGCAGCAAAGAGGAGACCTCTTGGTTGCTTTAACTACAGAGGAGGAGAGGAAACCCAGCTCTCCTGAGAAGGCCCTCCATTTACTCAGTCCGTGTTGGAATTTATGCTGAGATCCCCAGCTCCAAAGCACTAGACTGGGTGTGCAGCCACAGAATCTCCTGAACTGTGTTCAAGTCACATCTGAGCTGAAGGAGCACAGAGCTACCTTCTTACTCTGTGTGTCAAGCCCAGCATGGGAGTTTGCCAGGGAGTATGCAGGGCTGTGGAGAGACACGGTGAATCTGAGAGAAGAGGCTGCTTGGACTTGGTGCCCTGATGGGTGTGACTCGTATGCAGGGGCACTCACAAGCATCAGCCCCCTCAGTGCCTTTTCTCCTAGTTTCCCTGCAGATCCCACACCTGAAACACGGGCCCCTTAGTTTTTCCCTAGTTTGTTCATGGAGATGTTCATTCATTTGTTCAGCAGATATTTGTCAAAAACCTGCTCTGGGCCAGGCACTGTTCCAGGCACAGCGTATACAGAGTGAATAAGACAGATGGGGTTGCTACTTTTGTGGGGTTTAGGCTCAAGAAGGGCAAGCAAACATTAAACAGTGGCCATGGCGGCTAGGCCATAATGAGTGAGAGGAGGAATGCTCAGACACTGCCACTTTGACCAGGCTCGGAAGTCTTGCAGCTCACAGAGATGCACCTTTTGTCCTGGAAGAAAATATATTCAGAGTTTAGAGTCCACAGAGAGAAGTGTACTGGTAGCTGTATACCAGTGGCCATGCTATTCACTGGGTTATTACCACCAAGTCTTCCTCATGCCTTTGGGGCCGGGGGTTTATAAAGTGTCCCAGAAACAGAGAAGTCAGTGGCTTTCATGGCCTAGCCTCAGAGGGTTACTTATTTGGAAGGCTTTGGAGTCTAGGTATCTAAAGAAAACCACAACCAAGGATGCCCTAGGAAATATCCTAGACTCATTATCTCTTAGAATAATGAAAGCTATAAGATTTCCCCTTTAAGGGTGAGTTTGGAGGGAAAGTATGTAATTCCACACCTGCATGAGGACCCTGATGAGTTACTGGTGTCCAGCAAGTCCTGGATGGGATGCCATCGTGCTGACTTCCTGGATAGCCGTGTTATTGGTGCACCAGAGTTCCCTTCAAGAAGATGGCTAGGAGCACCATGCTGGTTACTGTGCACGTGATCTTCAGTTTCACAACAATTCTGTGAGGTAGATATTATTATTCCTATTTTACAGATGAGGAAACTGAAGTTCAGAGATGTTAAGGAACGTGCCTAAGATCACACAGTATGTTAGCAGATAGAGCTGCCTGATCCCAAATTTCTTGTTTCCATCATAACCCTTCCCTCAAGTGACAGTGAGTCCCAAAAGCCTGAGGTGGGGAGAGCCATGGACCTGCCCTAGGGCCCTACTTGACAGAGCTGCTACTCAGGAGGGTCCTCTGCAGTCAGGGCTTTGAGATCCGGTAGCTAGCGACTTAAAGATTTCTTCACTCGTTCAGGAATATTTATTGAGTGCCTATCTTCTAGGCCCTGGGGATGTAACAGTAAACAAAACAGTAAAAGATATCACTTAACAGAGTTGGCAATCTAGTGATGAAGTTAGATCCCTTTCCCCAAGAAAGTAAACTGTATAGAATATTACAAGTTGACGTGTGCTTTGGAAAAAGTATAAAAAATAAACAGTGAAAGGGAATAGGGAATGTGGGGAGTGTGGGGTTGTAATGTTAAGTAGGGCTAGAGAGTGACATTTGAGCAAGGCTTGAGGGAGCTTTGGTGTGCCTCTGCGAGTTACTTTCTCATTTTACTGGGTCTGAAAGGAGAAATTCTGAAGCACAGGATCTCTGCTCGAATCCTCTGTGTCCTGCTCCCTGTATGTGCTGCTGCATTCATTGCTCATCCCAGGGTCCATTTGTTTCTGGAGGGCGGAGAGTGGTAGGAGGTGGATCATGTGGGAATGCTGGGCTCTTCATGATGGCAGCAGGCCTGGACCTGTCCCGGGGAGGGGGTTGTCGAGGGCTTGTCTCTTCCTGGCTCAGAGAAGTTTCTGGGCATTGGGCCCAGCACCTGGTACTGGTGCTCCATGTGACTCCCTGGCTGAGGCCCGGGACTGAGGCTGCACTGTCTCCCAGTGAGAGCGAGCAGTCTTCCTGCACCTGTACCCTGGGGTTCTGAATTACGGGACTCAGCTCCTTGGGCCAGCCCAGCCTTTGTCACGTTGAGGAATTCAGGCAGCCCTGCTGGGAGGGCCCTGTAAAGATGACTGCCTGCTATGCTGGGCAGGGTCAAGGGACTGGAGGCCCAGGGCCAAAGATTGATGCAAACTGTGCCCCACCCTCCCTCCCTGGCAGCCTGAGGAGCTTGCTCAAAGGTCAGAGGAGACTGAGGAGGCTCCCACATCAGTGTTTCTGGGGTCTGTTCTCTCAGGAGGACCTCAATAAGTTGGGCAAAGGGGGAACCTTGGATGTCTTTGCCAAGTTTTGCCCTCACTTCAACATCTGCATTATTGTCCCCACAAGTGTGACCATGGGTTGGTCTTTTTCTTCCACTTTCTCTGTGTTAGAAGTTTTCCAAATTTGAATAATTAGAAGTAAAAATTTCAGCTTCAGGGCCTACCTCTGTGTGTTTCCTTTTTTTGTGTGTTTCCCTCCTTTGCTTAATTCTCCTATGCCACACCTGAAAATTTTCCAGGCTATACTGTGTGTGTGTGTGTGTGTGTGTGTGTGTGTGTGTGTGTGTGTGTGTGTGTAGT
>NW_017731442.1:2055775-2102117 GCF_001890085.2 Hipposideros armiger
GTAGAGGGCAGTGTCACTGGCCCTCATATGTGGGATCCGAACCGGGGCCCTCTGGCATCCCAAGCCAGTTCTTAACCATCGCGCCACTCGGCTGGCCCCTGGAAGTGTTTTAAGCAGTCTGATGCACTGCCCTTGAAGGTCATAGTGCTGCTTTGGGATGATAGGATTAAAGGAAAACCCGAAAGCTTACCATAGAGTCCTCATCACCTATTTGTTCTGGATTTGCAGTGTGCATCGAGTCACTTCAAGTCAGATGAGCTCTCAGCTGAAGCCCTCTGCCATGGTTTATCTGTAGCTGATCAGAAAGTTGGGTAACTTGTAACCAACTCAGACTAGAAGCCCTTGCTAGAGAGAGGAGCGGAGGGCGTCCCCAATAGGGCAGCACTGATAGCAAACATCAGTTAACCCGAAAGCTTGCTGGGCTCTTCATGATGGTGGCAGGCCTGGGGGGTAGCATATCGTCTTTGACCCACTGAATAAGGTATTAAAATATAAATATTTAAATCTATGATCTTTGAACTATAACTGCTGTAATTTTCATTGTGCCCTGTTCTGATTTCCGAAAATTCTATAACCTAAATCTTTTTTCCCCTCAAAGCACCCCAGCCTTCTTTCCCTCTTCTCACAGGCTCCTGCCCTCAGCACCCTGCACATTAATTAGGTCAGTGTATTTCCTGTGTTTCAGCTTCAGTTTTATCTTCTTTCCCCTGCTCACTCCACTCTGCTTTTTCTTAGAGTACTACTCCTGGAATCCTGAGTGGCCTTGAGCAAATTACCTCAATGTTCTGAACTTGTTTCTCCACCTGTAAAGGGGCATAATTGTACCAGTGTCCCAGGGTTGTTGCAAGGATTAGGTAAAAGTCATCTAAGTTGCTTAGCAGAGTGCTTGCTACATAGAAAGTGCTTGGTAAATGGTAACTCTTTTGGTCCCTGTTGTGTGAAGAGCAGATCAGTTATTTAAGGAACTGGATGCCTTCATGTTTAAAAGTTCATTGAAACTCTTGTGTGGTGCTTTTTAACTTAGCCAAGAGATGTCACTTCTGTTATCTTTCCATGCTTCTGTGCTGCTGTCTTAGACAGTTAATGTAGTTTTTCCCTCAGTATTTCCCCCATCCCTTCCTTGCTACCTTCCAAGCTTATGATCTCCTAAGTCAATGGGGATGCAGATATTTTCTTTCCCCAACCTTACCCCAGCTCTCTTTTCTGGGCTGCCTTCCCAGAACAAAAAATAAAGCCTCCTTTAAAGTTCTTACCATTACTCAGCTCCTACCAGGACTCACCCCTGTTCTTCCAAAGGAAAAGCCTGACACAGTCCTTTAGCACCTCATTCTTCACTGCCAGGAGCTCCCCTTCAGCTTCATTTCCATGTTCCAGGAGTAGTAATATTAAGATTTGCCGTTTGTTTGGCTCCTACTATGAGTCAGAAAAAATCGTTTAATCTTCACAGGAGTCCTATGAGCTAGACCCGAGTGTCTCTTTTTTTTATAGATAAGGAAACAGGCTTGTGACTTACCCACGATCACAAAGGTGTACATGGCAGAACAAAGACTCAAATCCCAGTCTCTGACTCCAAAACCCACAATGTCTCCATTGCCCCATAATGCAGGATCCAGAGGTCCTCGGTCCCTCCTTCCATAGAAGACAGATGAGGCATGGAGTTGGGAGGAGAGCTGGGGCCACCTGATACCCCACAGGACCAAGCTAGTGAACCACAGGAGGCATTCATCCATTCAATAAGTGGTTCTTGAACAACTGCAGTGGGCCAGACTTGGCTAGGCCCAGGAGACAAAGCGATGAGCAAAACCAGAACCAGTTCCCACCCTCATGGAATGAGTAGTGGGAGAGATGATCAAAACTAAATGTAAAATTGTAGCTCTGATAAATGTCACAAAAGAGTGATACATGTGCCATGACAGCATATAACCTGAGGTCTGAAAGAGGACTAAGGGTTAACTCGTTGGTCAAGGCAGCAACGAATGTTCTAGACAAGGGAAATGGTCCCTTCAAAGGCCCTGTAGTGGGGGTAGCATAGCAAGTTAAAGGGAATGAAAGTATGTGGTTGGAGGTGGCTCAGAGTGAGGCTGGAGGGTGGGCAGGCTTTACACCACCCAGGGCCTTTATGGGTACTTTAAGGAGTTTGCTCTTAGAAGCTCCCCAGGGATTATCAGCAAACAGTGACAGGGTCAGATCAGAGGTGCATGCACGTTTGATGTAAAGAGCACTGGAGAGTCCTGGCTCTGCTCTTTATAGGAGCCGAGGTTTCCTCATCTCAGAGTTTTGTAGAGTTGGAGCAGGTGATCTTTAAAGTCACCTAGCACTATGCATTTCATTCCTTCCATCCAGCCTTCCAGCTCTAAGGCCCTATGGCTCTATCTGTAGGAATTAGGCTCCCTGTATCCTGGATTGCCCCTAATAGAAGCTGGACAAATGTTTGTGTGTGTGTGTGTGTGTGTGTGTGTGTGTGTGTGTGTGTGTGTGTGTGTAGAGGGGAGCAAGAGTGATGGGGCACAGAGCTTCCAAAGCCATCTGGATTTTTGTCATATGTTAAAAAAACCCTCCTGACATGGCATCCTGGAAAGGAAGCAGGAGACTGGAAGTTGGTATAAAGAGAAAAGGGAGAAAAGAATGAGGAATGGTGTACAAGGAAAAATTAGGAGATGGGGAGAGAAGGAGAAAGAAAACAGTGGGGAAGGATTTGGGGGAGAGGGTTAGAGAAGAGGATGTGACTCAGGAATGCCAGGGCTGTTGATAACCTGGCAATACTGGGCTTATCTGGTGCACCTCAGAGATCCCAGTGTCCCCAGAGATTGCCTGTGAAATTTGCATATTGAAGTGGTTTATTGAGCCTGAGATGCTAAACACTCACTAGCAGCTTGTACCTGCCTTTGCATCAAGTCTCTAGCAAGCGTGGGTTTCAGATGTGGGGGCTGCAGTGGGTTTCCTAGTAAACATGGCTGGGTCTGGGGGATGTCGCCCTCTGCTCATTCTCTCACCATTCCCTTACCTGGTACAGCAGGCACCACACTTGCTCCTGTCATCTAGTTACAGTGCTGATGAAGTGCAGGCAGAAGGAACAATGGGCTCAGGCTTGCTGACAGCCAAGGAGCCTATGGGAGAACACTGCCTGGTTATGGCTTCAGCTCCTTGCCCCTGACTCCTACCATTTGGCCTCCTCTCTGGAGCTGCCTCTGGAAAGTCAGTCTGAACCTGATCCCGTCCAGCCTTGCCACCTGATGGAGAGGGTACGCCCACACTTCTCTGCATGGCAGGTGGAGTCCCGGATTGTCTGCTGGCAGTCTAGAGGGTCCTTCTTTGGGGCCAGGGATTTTCAGGGCTGGGCCCGGGGAGCTCTGAGGCAGCAAACAGGCTTCCCCCAGGTCCTCTCAGGCTCTCTCTGCCCCTCTTCTTAGTCTTACTGAACCTTCCTGCAGTTTGGTCCCCTGCCTCCCACCCCTTCCTCATCTGACATGTACAGGGTGTAGGGGTACTGGCTCGTGCCAAGTAAGTACACACATGGGAACACATGTGAGAGGCCTCACCCCCTCCTTGGAGCACAGATGCTTGCCACACGTGTGGCTCCAAGCCTGTGAACTGGCTGTACACCTGTGGACCGCTTTGCCCAAATCAAGTGTGCCCCTCCCTCCTGCACCCCTTCCTGGGCTATGTGCGGAGCTGTGGGAAGGTCTGTGTCCCTGCTGTCCTTTGTGGGTATGACCAGAGATGGTGCTGGAGCTTAGGCACCAATGAGCCCTTTCACCCTCGGGCTGCAGAGATAGGCCCTGTGGTGGGGAAAGGAAGCAGGAACAGGTTGCAGGAGAAAGCAGGCAGTTGCCCTCAGTGGCAAGTGGAGCCCCTCCCAACTTGCTCCTGGCTGCTTCCTCTGCTGGGTGACTGGAATTCCCAGATGGCCTGGGAGCTCCCGGGGGTTTGGTGCTAAGTCTGTTGTGTTGCTCATACCCCCAGGTGTGTGGTCGTGCTGTTCAATCCTCGGAAACACAAACAGCACCACATCCTCAACAGTTCCAGGTAAATGGGTCTGGACTCTCAGGGAGCACCCCCTTCTCCTGGGGACTGTGAGGAGGGCACTGTCTGGCTCTCTGTGGCTCTGGGGACTGGAACCTGGTTGGGCCCCGGAGGCAGAAAGGGAAATGCCACGTGTGCCATTGGTGTCTGCTGGTCTTGCCTTTTGAAGGGACTGTAAGAGCCAGGCTTAGGCCAGATGCCAGTGCCCCTCTGAGCCTGCCTCATCTCTTTGCAGGAAAACCATCACAGCCCTTGCCTTCTCCCCTGATGGCAAGTATTTGGTCACTGGAGAGGTGAGTGAGGAAGGGGGGGGGCTGCAGTTCTCTGCAGAGGGTGGGTGGCCTGGCCTCAGTAGAGAGCTATAATCATAGGCCTATTTAGAGCTGTGCCACTTTGGCTTCCTGAACAGATGCCAACTGCTGGTTTTTGCTTAAAACAGTGGTTCTTAGGCTTTAGCGTGCATTAGAATCACCTGGAGGGCTTGTTCAAATGCACAGTGCTGGACCTAACTCCAGAGTTTCTGATTCTCGAGGGCTGGGATGTGGCTCCAAAATTTACTTTTCTAACAAGTTCCCACATGCTGATTCTGCTGGGCAGAAAACCACTGCCTTAAAATATTCCTTATTCCCGTAGGCCCCCTTCTGGGCACATGAGGAATACCACCACCTTCTCCGTCTTATACGGAGGCAGCGGGGCGGGGGGGGGGGGGGAAATAGGCATGAGTGTAGTGGTTCCCACCCCTGGCTGCCCATCAGAATCACTCAAGGAGCTCTGAACAAATACAGAGGTGCAGACCCTCACCCAGAGATACTGAACAAACTCTGGGGCCATTTCCTCCCTGATAATCACTGTTGAGGTTTATTGTGTTTCCTCTATACCTGTGCCCTGTGGAGCACCCTGCTCTTGACTCTTGGCCACTCTGAAGGGGCAGGGGTGCCGTGTGCCTCTGGCCCTCACTTCCAGCTCTTGCCTCCCTGCAGAGTGGGCACATGCCTGCCGTGCGGGTGTGGGACGTGGCTGAGCGCAGCCAGGTGGCAGAGCTGCAGGAGCACAAGTATGGCGTGGCTTGCGTGGCCTTCTCCCTGAGCGCCAAGTACATTGTCTCCGTGGGCTACCAGCATGACATGATCGTCAACGTCTGGGCCTGGAAGGTGAGTTGGCTGGGTGGGCCTGCCTGGCAGCCTCATGGGGGCCCAAGAGCCAGTTGGGGAGCCAGGAAGATGCTGACCTGAGCCCCTTCACTCCACTCTGCTGATCTCAGTCTCATTCTAGAAAATAATGGGAAGCGGGAAAGAGCAGCTGTGCAGCCAAGTGTGTTGGTAGAAAGGGGCTAGCTTCATCTTTTTAAGGACCTCCAGAGGAAATGAATCTCTTCAGCTCCTGAAAGGGATTCTCCTCCTCCCCCTTTTTTTCTGACCAGTAAATCCTGGAAAGGAACTTTTTTTTTTTTTTAAGTACAAATCCTATCTAACCCTCCTCCATCCTCTGAGCCTCTTTCTTCTTAGCTGCAAGAGGCAGAACCTTGATTCTTCCTTCCGCTTTCCCTCCAGAAAAACAATGTGGTGGCCTCCAATAAGGTGTCCAGTCGGGTGACAGCGGTGTCCTTCTCTGAAGATTGCAGTTACTTTGTCACTGCAGGCAACCGGCACATCAAATTCTGGTACCTCGATGACAGTAAGACCTCAAAGGTGAGATGCTGAGGACGGAAGTAGCCACCAGGGCCAGGGCCTGTTCAGCCCCTCAGGAGACCCTGCTCTACCTGGACCCCTCTCTGCTTGCTTAGTAGCTGTACAGAAGTTCTGGATGAGCCTGAAGCTCTCTGGGCCGAGGAGTAGTCTCAGAGAGCCAGGGGGCAGGCTCTGGGGTGGATGGGTGGGCAACAGTGGTATGTTTCCCCAGGTGAATGCCACTGTGCCCCTGCTGGGCCGCTCAGGGCTGCTGGGGGAACTCCGGAACAACCTGTTCACTGACGTGGCCTGTGGCCGAGGGAAGAAGGCAGACAGCACCTTCTGCATCACATCCTCAGGGCTGCTGTGCGAGTTCAGTGACCGGAGGCTTTTGGATAAGTGGGTGGAGCTGAGAGTAAGTACCTCTGGCCCAGTGGGTTAGGGCTGCCTGTGTCTCAGTGCAAGGGAGAACTGATGCCTATGGCTCATACCAGGGGCTGGGCCCTCATGCATGCAGGAGGGGACCCCGGAGAAAGGAGCCTGAGGGAGTCAGAGCTTGACCCCATTCCCACCTATGGAGATCTGTATAACTGCCTCCTCTCTGCTCTTTCTGTCTTTCTCTACCCTGCTTTCCTCTTCTGCTCAGAACACAGACAGCTTCACAGTAAGTGCTGACTAGACTCTTCTCTCTTTCTCATGCTGTTTCTTTCTCTTTGCTGGGCTTTTCCTACTTTGTTTTCTTTGCTAAAATCTCTGGTACCTTAGAAGGGTCCCTGACTCCCAGCACCAAACTGCACATGGCTGTGGGCCTTCTGGCCACCTGCTGCTGGAGGGAGGGAAGTCAAGATCACAGCCAGGGGCTCAGGCCAGAGCAGCCAGGCTGCTTCCCCTCCTTTGCCTGGGCTGGCCTCTCCTCTTGGCACGTGACTGTTGAGAAGGGCTGGGCAGATGGCCCTTGCTGACCTGAGTCCTTTTGCCTGCAGACCACTGTGGCCTACTGCATCTCTGTGAGCCAAGACTACATCTTCTGTGGCTGTGCTGATGGCACCGTGCGCCTCTTCAACCCCTCTAATCTGCACTTCCTCAGCACCCTGCCCCGGCCCCACGCCCTGGGGACAGACATTGCCAGCATCACCGAGGCCAAGTGAGCTATGTGGGCCCCCACCTCCATTCAGAGTCTTACATGGTGCCCAGCCCTTCCCTAGCTGTGCTTCAGGGAACAGGGTGACAAGTGTATCAATATAACCCCAGAGATTACCAGGAACACTCCTGTAGATAAATATATTTGGGTTTATTGGTACTTGTTGCAACCAAGGAGAACCAGGGAGTATCTCAGTAAGTGAGGGGTATTGTAAGATTTGGGCTGTCTGAGATGATTTTAGGAATGGTTCAAGAGATTGAAGTTTTGCTCTAGTTGGATGCTGTCAGGAAGTGGGGGCACTTCTATAATTGGACACCAGTTGGGGCTAAAGCTGTAATTGGTAAAGCAGCAGCAGTCAATCCTGATAGTGATCTTGTTTGTACCTGTGCTCAGACACTATGACAGAGTAGTCTTATTTTTGTTTTGCTTTGTCGTGGCCACAGAGTGACCTTGTCTGACGTTGGTGTTCTGTGATGCTGTTTGTGTTCATCAGGAGAACACCATGGCCCAGCAGCTAGTGCTGGGTCAGCTCCCAGCTGATAGCTGTCAGAGGCTGCCTTTTCTTCTTTAAGCAACTGCTTTTAAACCTGCACGTCAGGAGAGGGCTCCCCGTGCTCTGCTCCTTCCTTCATGGGTTGGCTTCTGTTTTTATTCCCTTCAATCCTTCATATCATCAGCTCCTCATTCGGTTTGCCCTCTCCTCTTTTCCACAGTCGCCTCTTCTCTGGCGTGGCCAATGCCAGGTATCCAGACACCATTGCCTTGACCTTTGATCCTACTAACCAGTGGCTGTCTTGTGTATACAACGACCACAGCATTTATGTTTGGGATGTGAGGGATCCCAAGAAAGTGGGCAAGGTGTACTCGGCTCTTTATCATTCCTCCTGCGTCTGGAGTGTAGAGGTATGTGGCTGGGGTGTCTGGAGACTGACCAGGTTTGCTGGGATACCATTGTAAAGATAGAAAGTGGGGATCCCCAAGTATAATATTATGTTTTTGCCGCCTCCATGTTTCTTCAGCAACATCGCTGTTTGTCTGCATAGCCTCAAATGCGTCCTGAGGATTGAACTTGAATTTTAGTGCTTTTATATCTTAGGCTTTTTCCAGTGTGCTCTCCACCCCCCCCCACCCCCTCACCCCCATCCTTAGCTTTGCCTTGTCCTAGGCTGGCTGACCTTGGACAAGTTTCTGAACTTGACTGAGCCTCAGTTTCCTCAACTGTAAAATAATGTACCTGATTCATCTAAGTGTTATAAGAGTTAAATGAAATAATGTAAGTGGGAGACACAGAAGCGTTCCTGGTACGTAGTAGGTGCTTGGTTAATGTACTTTCTTGAGTGATTGTGAAGAGTGTCTAACAGTTATGGCTTCTTACTGTGTGATAGACACTGTGCTGAGTCTTGGCTAGCATTTTCCCTTTAGTCTCATTCCCTTCTAACCTGGACAGGAAAGGCACTGCTCCCTCATTGGAGACGTGACTTTGTCCCCTCTGCCTCGTCAGGTCTACCCTGAAGTGAAGGACAGTAACCAGGCCTGCCTGCCCCCCAGTTCCTTTATCACCTGTTCCTCGGACAACACCATCCGCCTGTGGAACACAGAGAGCTCCGGGGTGCATGGCTCCACCCTACACCGAAACATCCTCAGCAATGTGAGCCCTGAGACCTTGGACTCCCCGCACCCCCATCACACACACACACACACACACACACACACACACACACACACACACACACGCTTAGCATCTATCCCATAGCCTTCAAATCTTCTCAGGAACTGGGTCCCCAGACCTTGATCTTCTAACTCTTATTTGGCTGGGCTCTGCCAAGGGTATGTCTTGTACAGCATTCCTCTCCCCTTGCAGTTGTACTGGGTCAGGCCGGCTTTATCCACTCCTCTTTACCTAGGACCTCATTAAGATCATCTATGTGGATGGGAACACTCAGGCCCTGCTGGACACTGAGCTCCCCGGAGGAGACAAAGCTGATGGGTCCCTGATGGACCCTCGTGTGGGCATCCGTTCTGTGTGCATCAGCCCCAATGGACAGCATCTAGCTTCGGGAGACCGTATGGGCACGCTCAGGTAATGCCAGGCCTGGAGTGGGTACTGCCTGCCTTCCACGGTGCAGGCTGGGGGTGGGGGGGCAGGCTTTGTTCCCCAAGGACAGAGCTTTAGAAAAGCTTGGCTCAAAAAGATTGGGAAACAAGATATTTATATACAAGGGAAAGATAACTTTACAATGAAGAAATTTAGCAGACACCATCTTCACCAAGTCATCAAGCTTAACATCCTCGTGTCGACATCATGAAGCCCATAATACAATATACTAAGAAGGACATAGCCTTGTTTCTGTGGTATTCTTGCCAAAAATCCATAAACTTAGTCCAATCATGAGAAAACACCAGACAAACTCAAACTGAGGTACTTGCAACAGAGCTATACTGATCAGTGCTCTTCAAAAGTGTCACGGTCATGAAAAATGAGGGAAGACTGAAGGACTCTTGCAGACTACAGGAGACTGAAAAGAAATCACTAAATGCACATTGGATAGGATTCTGGATCCAGAAAAAGGACATTGTGGAAAAACTGGTGAAATTCTAATAAAGCCTTTAATTAATAATATTGTACCAATGTAAATTTCCTGGTTCTGGTAATTGAGCTATTGTTATGTAAGATGTTAACATTAGGGAAAGCTGGGCAAAGGGAATATGGAAACTCACTGTACGCATTACACTTTTGTTTGAGACTAAAAGTTGAAAATGAAATAAGAGTAAATTTTGAACAAGGTTGGGGGAGAGGTTGTAACAAAGGAAGCGGGGTGAGTCTCTCCTGCGGCAGCCCGGCAGTGACCTATTCCCTCCTCTCCTCATCTTTGCAGGGTACACGAGCTGCAGTCCCTAAGTGAGATGCTGAAGGTGGAGGCCCACGACTCGGAAATTCTGTGCCTGGAGTACTCTAAGCCAGACACGGGTAAGGAGGATGCCTGGTCCCTAGCCCGGAATGGTACAGGGCTCCTCCAGTCCTGCTAATGCCACTTACATCTGTTCCAGCTCATGGATATGGGACTGAAAGTCCTGTGAATCATTTGGTGTCTTTGCAGGCTTAGAGGAGGACAGCTCCATCCTTGCCCCATGGTTCACTAGGCTTAGGAATATGGGTCTCAGTTCCTGCAGGCCTCTTTGCTCAGGTCCAGATAGGGGCATGCTCTGGTCACTTGGGGGCTGATGGAATTCTTCTAACCCCAGGTCTGAAGCTGCTAGCATCAGCAAGTCGGGACAGGCTGATTCACGTTCTGGATGCTGGACGGGAGTATAGCCTACAGCAAACATTGGACGAGCACTCATCCTCCATCACTGCTGTCAAGTTTGCAGGTGGGGGCAGGGCAATTGAGACACATCCTGCCACCTACCACCAACATTCCCCTTACCCCACCACTGCCACCTGCCTCCCGCCTCCATGAGAAGGGTGTGGCTGTTCTGGCTGGGGAGTGTTGGACAGCAGCTGGGAGGCCTGGGGCTGGATGGGAAGACAGGTGAACTGTAGACTTTCCATTTAGGGGACCCTGAGCCAACCAGGTTGGTTGAAAATAGGAAGAAAGGAAAGCCTAGGTTTGGAGGGAAGCATCCTGATTTATTTAATTGGTTGTCCCAGCCCCGTAGAGTAGCTCGATGGGGGGGAAATATGGAGGGAAGGCTGTCCCCGTGTGGTGAGAGTGGTGGGAACAGCTAGGCCCCCTTCCTCCATAGCCAGTGATGGGCAAGTCCGCATGATCAGCTGTGGAGCAGACAAGAGCATCTACTTCCGCACTGCACAGAAGGTGAGGGGACGGGGCTTCCCGGAGTGGGGCAGCGGGTGGCGGTGGGGGTCTCTACCAGTCCCCTACCTGGGGTTACAAGAGGTGAAGAGAGGAGAAAGCAGGGCTTTCTGGGCCTGGTGTGGCATTTGGGCTTGGGGTCTACCCACGTGCTCCACCCCTGCAGTCTGGAGATGGAGTACAGTTTACACGGACACACCACGTGGTACGGAAGACGACCCTCTATGACATGGATGTGGAGCCCAGCTGGAAGTACACGGCCATTGGCTGCCAGGACCGAAATATTCGGTGGGAATCCCTTTCTCAGACCATCTGACTGCATTCCTTCATGCCCGAGGGGTATAGCTCTGGGAAGCTGAGTCCCCATGTCTGTCTTTTTTGTCCAGGACTTTGCGCCCCCCTTGAGCCCACAGAATGTGCACTTTGCCTCACCCAAGAGGTGGCAGTCCCTTTGGTGTTGGGGAGCAGCTCCCATAGAGAACGGGGCTGGGAGTGAATGCTGGCATTTCTGCCACCCAGGTGTGCTTGACCATAACCTTCCTCCTTGAATGAGAATATGTTTCTTTATAGGATCTTTAACATTAGCAGTGGGAAGCAGAAGAAGCTGTTTAAAGGGTCACAGGGTGAGGACGGCACTCTGATTAAGGTAAGGGCCCAGTAGGATAGGCGCTGGGCCAAAGAACAGAAGGACAGAGGAGCACTGGATGGGGAGGGACTGGTACTTCCTGTCCTCTCCAGCTGTGTGCCCCACTCAGGTGCAGACAGACCCCTCAGGGATCTACATTGCCACCAGCTGCTCTGACAAGAACCTCTCCATTTTTGACTTCTCGTCGGGGGAGTGTGTGGCCACCATGTTTGGCCACTCAGGTGAGTGTAGCCCCAGTACTCTGCCCCTGGAACTTTATTCTTTCTTTAGTTTCTTGGGCATCCTATCTGGCTGCCTCGCCCTTCGAACCAACATACCACTTCCACTGTTGGAACAGAAGCTTGGCTGGGATTCCAGGGTGGCTCATAGGCCATATTCTTTGTTCTTCACAGAGATTGTCACTGGCATGAAATTTAGTAATGACTGCAAACATCTCATCTCTGTGTCAGGGGACAGGTGAGTAGAAGCCAGCTTCCCTGAGACACAGATTCTTTCTCTGTGCCACAGACACACCCTACGCTCTCCCCTCCCTTCACCTCAGTGATGTCTCTGGGAAGTAGGGCTAAACGGATATTTCTTGGCTGGGCCTGACCTGGCGCTAGAGGGCAGCTCAGTCTCCTTGCCAGCCCATGGAGAAGGGGAACTAATGGTGTTGCTACCTCCTGAGTCCTACCTTACCTCTCCCTCACCCGACTCTGTGGTTCTGCCCAGCTGCATATTTGTGTGGCGCCTGAGCTCTGAGATGACCATCAGCATGAGGCAGCGTCTGGCTGAACTGCGTCAGCGTCAGCGAGGGAGCAAGCAGCAAGGACCGCCCTCTCCCCAAAGGGCTGCTGCACCCAGCCGGTAAGAACAGAGTGTGGGATATGGGCAGGCAGTGGGTAGGTGTCCAGCTTGCTCTCTGTGATCTCACTGCTCCTCCTCCTTGCTCTGGACCTTCCATTCAGCAGCTCTGTATCCCCCAACACCTGCTTCTCACATGGAGACCCACGATGTTGGCCTCTTCTCACACTGAGTCTCCTCCCCCATGACCTTTCTTCTCTTGGACACAGGCACGAGGCCCCATCGATGCTCTCTTCTGGACCAGCGCTCTCATCAGACAGTGACAAGGAGGGAGAAGACGAGGGCACTGAAGAAGAAGAACTTCCAGCTCTGCCTATCCTTGCCAAGGGTACCAAGAAAGAGCCAGGTCTGTGGAAGTCTGGCATGGGGTCAGACGGGGACCAGTTGGTCTAGTGGCTAGATATGCCCTTTCTGGGACTGTGGGAGTAAGCGCAGTGTGAACTGAGGAAACTGGAGCATCATTGTGGCCACATAGGGTATGGGCTGCTGTGGGGTCAGGGCTCCAGGGTAGGTGGGCAGGAGACACACTCTCTGACTGCCCGTCTCTATCTAGCCTCGGTGCCCAGCCTAGCCCTGCCCCGAAGCCTGTCCCACTGGGAGATGAGTCGGGTAAGTCATCATCTTTAAAATACTCTTCCAAGGTTACAAGAGGTGAAGGAAGACGAACGCAGGGCTCTCTGGGCCTGGCGAGGCATTTGGGCGTAGGGGCTGCCTACATACTCCAGCCCTTGTGTCCATGCAAGGGCCTTATGGTGCAGCTAGGCTGGTCCCAGGTTAGGGCTGATGAATCCCAGGTGTTTCCTTCCTGTGGGCCAGGTGAGGGGCCTGGAAGGGTTAGTCACCACTAGGGGAAGTATCCCACTTGGCCTGAGAGTAAATGTGAACAAAGAACAGGCTGAGGTGGGGAGTGGAAAGGAGGTGTCTGAGCCAAATGGTTAGAACTAAAGTGCAAGAAAATCAAAGCTCCAAAGAGCAGAAATGTGGAGAAACTGTAGTTCTAAATACCTTAGGTTAGGAGGTAAGCTCAGAACTTCCAGGTAGTTAGAGGAGAAAAGTCATAAGATGACCAGTAACTGAGTGGCTACTTCAGGGTAGCCAGGAGGAGGATAAAGGCTTTCAGAGCAAGCCCCAAGGCAGCCCACTCCTCATTTGTTCCATGTCGGTATTTCAAGTGTAGCACCTTTCATTGACAGCAGCAGTTACATGGGATGATGGTGGTGTGGTGTCTCTGGTACGTTCTGACCAGCCAGGGGTCTCAAGTCTGGGCCATTGGTTTGTTCTTGGTGCCGTGAATGAACTTGGGGTCCCTGTTGGAGCTGTCCTCAGAGTAGGGGACTTCTAGAGGCTCCTGGCTTTGAGGTACCCATGACACCAGGTGAAGACTTGAGACGAGAAGGTCCTCCAAGACCGGATATAGATGGAAGCTAAAAGCATCAACTCTGGAGCCAGATTACCTGAGGTGTAACCTACAAGCAGGCCACTTACTGTCCGTAGGACTTGGACAAGTTACTTAAGCCCGCTGTGCTTCAGTTTTCCCATCTGTAAATATGGGGATAATAATAGTACCTACACCATAAGGTTGTTGGGAAGTTTAAATGAGCTAATACATGTGAAGTACTTGGCACACAGTAAGTGATACATGAATGTGTGCTAAAATTATTGGGTGATTGTTATTGTTACTCCTTTCCCACCCCTGCCCCATATCAGGCACAGGAGACAGTGGAGTTCCTGGACTCAGCTCCTGCAGCCAACCAAGGACCCAGAAGAAGGGGGCGCTGGGCTCAGTCAGGCGTAGAACTGAGTGTTCGCTCCATGCTAGATCTGCGGCAGCTGGAGACACTGGCCCCAAGCCCTCGGGGCCGTGGCCAGGACTTGCTGGCCATGGCTCCTTCTGGTCCTAGGAAGCGTGGTCAGCAGGCCCCTGAAACCTCACATGCTATTCAGGTGAGCCAGCTTCCTCCCAGCTTCGTAGAGATCTCCAGGCAGCCTTAGCCAGCCTTGTGCCAACAGCTGGAGGCTGAACACTGGTCCAGCAATGCTCGCTGTGCCCCTGTGGCACATGGGTAACCTGAACTGCAAAGTCAGGGTGGGACTGGCCAGGCTGTGTGTTCGGTGATTGGGGTGAACAAGCAAAGGGCAGCCTTTGGCTTGGCCTGGGTTCCTTGGAGGGCTCTTTATATTAAGTGATAGCTGAAGATTGGCAGCCAGTGTGCTAATACATTTCTCCCAGAAGCCCAGGAACATGAGTTGGAGCTCAGCCTGGCTTCTTGGTATCTGTTCTGAGTTGGAGTATTCAGCTTCTCCCAGAATTGGTGCGCACGAAATCCTTGCTCACCTCCACCTCTTTTTCCAAACTCTGTCACGTTAGCAACCCTAGTAATGCCCCTTTGTGTGTTTCCAGAATGAAAAGCCCCCTCGGCCTCAGGCTTCCCAACCCTGTTCCTGCCCCCACATTATCCGATTGTTGTCCCAAGAGGAAGGGGTCTTTCCCCAAGATCTGGAGCCTACACCCATTGAAGATGGGATTGTTTACCCGGAGCCCAGCGACAGCCCCACCTTGGATACCAGGCAAGGGCCTTGCCACCACCAGAGCCCTGGGGCCATGCAGCCCCCAGGCTTCCCTTCCCTCTGAATGTTCTTTCATGAGCGGAAGGCTGGCCCCAGGGTCCTCAGGGCTTGCCTGCAAGTCACCACCACCTCATCCCCAGTCCTGCTCACAGGTGGGGGAGAAGGAAAGCAGGAGTCCGGTGGGGCAGCTGCCCACTCCTGCTCACTGCCTCTTCTTTCCCCTGCTGGCCTTCCTGGCAGTGAGTTCCAGGTGCAGGCACCAGCGCGAGGGACCCTGGGAAGAGTGTACCCAGGCAGCAGGGGCTCAGAGAAGCACAGTCCTGACAGTGCCTGCTCTGTGGATTATAGCAGCAGCCGCCTTTCCAGCCCTGAGCACCCCAATGAAGGTGAGGCTGCAGCCCCGAGGGAGGGCCAGGACCGTGCAGGTCGTGGACTGAGGTGTGGGGGTGGAGGCTCTGGTGATAGATGGGTGCAGCATGATGCTTCTCTCCCCTCCCCCACATCCAGACTCTGAGAGCACGGAGCCCCTGAGTGTGGATGGCATTTCCTCAGACCTTGAAGAGCCAGCTGAGGGTGATGAGGAAGAGGAGGAAGAGGAGGGAGGCACTGGCCCCTATGGGCTGCAGGAAGGCAGCCCCTGTACCCCGGACCAGGAGCAGTTTCTAAAACAGCACTTTGAGACTCTGGCCAATGGGGCTGCTCCAGGTGTGGTCAGAGGGCCAGCATTTGGTCACTGCAGTCTGCCCTGCCCTCCCTCTTTGCCTGGCTGAGAGGGAGGGTCCAAGGGCAGGCCATGCCCTGGGGTTGCCTTCTAGGGGAGGAGAAACGGTGGCAAGGGCTCATGATTTCTGTCACCCTGGCAGGGGGCCCAGTCCGGGTAGCAGAGAGGACAGAGTCTCAGAGCATTTCTTCACGATTTCTGTTGCAAGTGCAGACTCCCCCACTCAGGTACTCTCCCCACAGCAGCTCTTCCTCTCCCACGCGAAGCTCTAGCTCTCCTGACCTCCCAGTGCTCCCAGCAGGGCCAGCCCTGCCCCTGTAGCAGAGCCAGTAGCCCTCCTTTCTTCAGAGCTCATCTTCCCATGCCCAGTCGTATTTTGCACTCCCGAGTTTGGATAACTGGCCTGGCTGGCTTTGTGCCTGCCCTTCTCTCCTAGTGCTTCCCTAGTGTTGTGAGAGCTTCTCCCTATCGTGGCAGGGAAGAGCCCTGAGCCTCCACTGGGCGTCCTCCACATTTCCTCCCTGTAGGGAACCGTCCCCATCTTCCTCGAGTCTGGCACTGACGCTGAGACCAGTCCAGGTGCCACAGGCTTCTGATGAGCAGCTGAGAGGCAATGGTGCCAATCCTCCAGGAGCACCCCCAGAGGTGGAGCCCTCCCCCAGAAACCCCGGCCCCCAGCAGGCAGCCCCTGTGTTGTTGCCACGACGCCGTCTCAACCCGGACAGCAGCTGGGCCCCCAAGAGAGTGGCCACAACCAGCCCCTTAGGTGGACTCCAAAAAGCCCAGTCTGTGCAGAGTCTGGTGCCACAGGGTGAGGAGCCTGGTGGTCTCAGCTCGAGGGTGTGGGGAGTGTGGAGCCACCTGAGCATGTAGAGGAAGGAGGTCCTGATGTGTCCCTGTGCTTGCCACTGGGTGTCCTTTAGTGGGTACGTGCAGGGCGCAGCAGTTCCTTGGGAATTGAGCCTTGGCACCTGGGGCACCTTCCTCACCACCTGGCCTTCATGTATATTTGTCTGCTTTGTAGGTGAGGCTCCTACACCAGGCCCATTGCTGTTACGAGAGATAGAGGCCCAGGAGGGCCCATGTTCCCTGCTCCAGGCTGATGGCCACCTGTCTCGGCCCCACTCCTATCAGAACCCCACCACCAGTTCCATGGCTAAGATATCCCGCAGCGTTTCTGTTGGGGAGAACCTGGGCCTGGCGGCTGACCCTCAAGCTCCTGCTCCCATCCGAGTCTCGCCACTCAGCAAGCTGGCCCTGCCCAGCCGGGCTCACCTGGTCCTGGACATTCCAAAACCTCTGCCTGATCGTCCTACCCTGGCCACGTTCTCACCTGTTACCAAGGGCAGGTCCCCTGGTGAGACAGAACAGCCTGGCTCCCCAGCAGGCCTAGGAAAGGCTCACAGTACATCTGAGAGGCGGGCCTGTTTTGGGGAGGATACCCCTCCCAGGCCTAGGACAGAGTGCCAAGCTCAGCCTGGGTCCAACAGCCCCTGTGCCCAGCACCTGCCAGCCAGCAGCCTCCTCCAAGGCCCTGAGAACTTGCAATCCCCACCCTCTGAGAAGACTCCCAGCCCCATGGAGTGCACCAGGCCAGGGGCAGCCCTGAGCCAGGCCTCAGGTGTGCACAGCTCCCCAGCTCTCATCTCCTGCCCCATCCTCTCCTGTCTCTGTTGGCCGTTTTCTGGCTCCATTCCATTTCTGTGCATCCAGCCTCTGGCGTTTTTCCTTCCTGTCTGTTCCTGTCTTGGTCCATAAGTCACACCCCTGATGGTGAGACACTCCTGCCAACTTTCATGATCTCCCTGTGACCCACTTGCCCTTCAGTGCCTTCTGGCCCCTGGGGCTGGGGTTGGCCCTTTCCTCTGGACCTTTCTGTCTGATGTCTGAAGGGTGTTGGGAAGAAGCAAGAGGAAGGGACTGAGGGCAAGTAGAGGGGGTGTGATGCTGGGGGGCAGGGGGAGCGGGTAGTAGGCTTGTCCTGCTCTGAGCAGCCGCAGGTGGGGAGGCCGGAAAAAGCAGCTTTGCTGGGCCTTACTGAGCTGTATCTGTCCCTCCCAGGACCAGCAATGAGCCTGGAGCAGTGTGAACAACTTGTGGCAGAGCTCCAGGGCAGTGTGCGCCAGGCCGTGCAGCTCTATCACTTGGTATGTATTGGGCACCCACTGGCAAGGAGACAGAGCATGTCAGGGATGCTAGCTGAGTGTCCAAAACAATGCTAAGGCTCTTCCACGGATGGGTGGTGGAGCAATCAAGAACATCTTGGGCAAGTAGGTGAGAGGGTTAGAGGCCAGGCTGGGCCCCTTGAACCAAGTGCCTAGGGCCATTTCTGGCTAAAAGCTAGAGACTTCCTCAGATAAGAGAGCCCACATGGCTTAGTTTGCTCAGGACCATCCCAGTTTATGCCTGTTGTCCCAGTGTAATTATTAATAGTATCCCTTTTCGTACTCAAAAACTATTTGGCACCCTAGACATGAGGGCAATCTAGCAGGGCCCAAGCCTTGAAAGAGGAAATGCTAAAAAAATGTAGATGGTGCCATAATCTGATGGGGTCACCCCAGAGTCTGCCCCAATCCCATAGCCTCTGGTCATACTTGCTGATCTTGGAGTGTAGAATTCCCTGCCACACCCAGCTGGGCGTTAAGTCTCTTCTTGGGGGGATTGGGGGCACGGGTGGAAGCAGGCCCCTACTTTTTATAAGTCCTTTGACAGGCCCCTCCACTGTTCCCCCAACCCACTTTTGGGGTCCTATTGCAGGTGACCAGCTGCAAGACGCCCTCAGCAGAGCAAAGTCGCATCACCCAGCTCCTCAGAAACACCTTCTCTTTGGTGCGGCAAGAGCTAGAGGCCCTGGCCGGGACAGTGCTGTCCAGCCCAGGCGGGAGCCCTGGGGCCGTGGGAGCTGAGCAGACACAGGCCCTGCTAGAGCAATACTCAGAGCTGCTGCTTCGAGCTGTGGAGCAGCGCATGGAACGCAGACTCTGAGTTCCAGAAGCCTGTCCCAAGTGAATGCCCCCCATTCCAAACTGTAACCCCTCCTCCACTCTCTCGTGGGGATGCTTGGAGTGGATAGCAGGGATCAGTGCTCAGAGAGGAAGCAGCTTTCCTGGCTGCTCCTCATGGGGCCCCTGTATTTATTAATTTATTTCCCTGACTGTTGCCTCACTTTCTTGGAACTCCTGCCTCCACAGCCCCTCCAGTGGCTCCTGCAGGGGGAGGTCTTGGGTCTTTGTCATCTTGGTGCTGTGAGGAGTAGGAGGGCAGCCTGCCCCATCTGGGGGAAATAGGGAAGGGCTGGCCCTCTCTTCTCAGAAGCCATTTGAAATTACTGCAGGGATCAGCTCCCTGGGGTGGAGCACACACACAGGGTATTCAGTGGGTAGAGGGGAGAGGCCAGGTGGGATTCAGTGCTCTTCAGCCAACAGTGGAGCCTCTCCTCTACCTCCACTTCCCCTCCCACACCAGCTGCACTCCTCTGGCTGCCAGTACAGGGGCTGTTTTCCTCAATTCCTGGCAGTTCAGAAAGGCAGAGCCCTCTAGCCCTCCAGAGTATTCCCAGCCGTCAGGAGGCTTGAGTTGGTATCAAGGCCTGAGCCCCCACATTCCACTCCCATTCCCCCTCCAAGAGGTCCCCAGCATTGTCTCTCTCCCTGTGCCCCCTTTCTGTCCTGGCCAGAACTCGAGCCAGCTGTGGGATGTTGCTGCGGGACAGTGAAGCCCTTTGCTAGGCAGACATGATGCCCTGGCCTCCTTTCCTCAGCCCCTTGGCCTTCCCTATCCTCCATCCCTGGTCCCCAGCAGGCTGCTGGAGCCCAAAGGCCACTTGCTCCCTACATCTTGAGTGATGCTAAGTTAGAAGCCTCTTGTTGGAACTTCCCTTTTGGTTTACAGGGCACCGGCCCACCTTTTAAGGACCTTGGCCACAGATGGAATCACACACACACACACACACACACACACACACACACACATCTAGAAGCAGAACAAGGGAACACACTAAACCCCACATTCTGGATTTTTGGTGTCCACAGCCTAGATGATATGAGATGGCCCGTAGGGTACTTAGTTCAGGTAGAAGGAGCCTCTTTAAGGCAGCGCTGGGTACCCAAGGTGTTCTGGATACTGGAGTTTGAGGGGAGGGAGGCACATGGGACTGTAGCAGGGGCCAAGAGACACTGGAAAGGTGGTAGGAGGGACAGGTAAGTGGTAGAGGTAAGGGGATAGATTAGAACTAGAAGGACAGTTGTTCAGGGTGAAGGGAAGGAGATAAAGCACAGTGGCAGGTAGAGTAGGATCAAATAGTGAAGCAGTTGAAGAGTTGGGGTGAAGAACATGTGTCTCTGGGCCCTGCTGCTTCCCTCTGCCTCAGGTAAGTCGGCAGCTGTACTGTAGCTCCACGCCATAAAAGCCCATTCTCGCATTGGCAGGCCTGCGGCCCTCCCGGGCCCTCCCGGCTCATAGGCAGCCGCTTAGGAAGAAATTGGATTCTTAAGGGTGCCCAGCTCCCTTTACCTCAGCCTGAGCGCACCTGAACAGATGAAACCTATTTCACCCCCACTCTTCTCTACTACCATCACCTGTATGGCCAATCTGCAGAGAAATCCTGGCGCAAGAACTCCGGCAGCTGAGGGTGGACCCCTAGCCGGGCAGCAGCTGCCTTTGTGAGGGTTAGAAATCCACTCCCACCCCCCACCCCCCACATCGGCACACCAGCCACAGCCCACCCCAGATAGGGGTCAGGCTTGGCCCTCTGGGCTGGGTTCTTCACGATCCTTAGCCAGCCTGTCCCTCACCAGGGGGAAGCTACACTCCTACCGTGGTTTGTGAAGGGGCTGCCCTTTCCCTATCCCCCAGCCCAGCCCAGCGCTCGCGCGCGTGTGCGTGTGCGTGTGTGTGTGTGCGTGTGTGTGTTCGGGGGTGGGGGGTGGGGGAGGCGAGGTGGCGGGGCGGGGGGAGTCTTGTGGCCGGGCCGGCGCCCATCTCCTGCATGTCTGAGGCCACCGGCAGCTGCCGCCCCTGTCCAGATTTGCCCTGACCCAGTTTTAAAAGCCCCTTATTTATAACTTTTATACTTTGTCCACGCCCTGGCGCTTCCCTCCTCCCCAGGTCTCACGGGGCTGGGACTGTTTTTAACATGTTCGTTTGTACTGATGTATGAACTCGTCAATAAACACAATCATTTGTTAACTCTGGGACGTCAGCGAGTGGGCCAGGCAACAGAAGGCGCTTCTCGTTCGCCACATGGAGAGCAGAATCCGGGGCGTAAAGGGTGGATCCAGGCTGCGGACTACCGCAGGACGGAGCCGCGGGGGGCCAGGGGCGGGGCCTCGGGAGGGCGGGGCCAGGAGGGGTCTTAAGGAGGGAAGGGCGGGGCCTCGGGTCGGCGGCGGCTGCGTCATGGCGGAGGTGGCTTTAGACGCTGTGCGGAGGGAGTTACGAGAATTCCCGGCCGCGGCAAGGGGTAAGTGAGTAGCACGAGAATTCCCGGCCGCGGCAAGTGTGAGGAGCATCAGGCTGCGTCCAGGCGTTGACTGCCGAGCAGCCTCAGGACGCGGGCGGGGCTGTATGCATGCCGGAAATCCGGTCCCGGAGTCGTGTGCGCCCCACCTCGGTCCTTCCTGGGCCGCTGACACCAGGGCGCGCCCTATTTCTTACCAAAGAACGTAGAACCTGGTGCACGTGGCTGGTTGATGGCCTCCCCCTCTGGTCACTCTTCTGTCGAACCCCCTCCTCCATGCCCATTTCCGTGGGTACGGGTCCTCAGCTCCCCTCTTTCCGCGTTTGCACGCCCTCGTGGCTTCCTGGGGTGATTCTTCGTATTCTCAACACCCGGTCCAACCTTGACACCTCCCCCCACCCCTGCACATAATAATCGGGGGTCCGTCGTTGCCCTTCCCACCGTTTCCGTCGTGAAGTCTTTAAGGTGGTCGGGTTCTCCCTGTCTGAACCCCTGCTGTAAATCTTTATTCAGAAACAGACACTCCTTCAAGTCGCGAGCTGTGCAGAACTTGGGGAGGATTGGAGGCAGCTGTACAAGTGATCCCTGGCTTCCCCCTGCTTGGTTTTTATCTTTCTCCTCTTTCTCTTCCTTGCTCCCCTTTTTCTCCATTTTTAAGTGATTTCTTACCACTGAATAGAACACAGGCACATGGTTGAAACAACAGATTTATAACATAAAGTAAGCTTCCCTCCCATTCCATGTCCCAATTTGCATCCTTCCAGAAATACTGTTTTTATTCACATACATGAGACTATATACCTCCCTTTTTATAGGAATGGTAGCCTGCTAAACACTCTTCTGTGCTGTTTATCTTGGAGATCATTCCATGTCTTTCTACCACAATCTTTTTTCACACCTGGGTGCTAGTGCTGTAATTTACTAACCAGCCCACTGTAGATAGGCATTTAGGTAATTCCTAATCTGTTTTCAATAGTGCAGCAAGGAATACTTTGAGTATTCCTTTAACAAATAAGTCATGTGCCCTACGCAAGGTTAGGTGATTTTGTTGTGGGAACATCTTAGAGTGTAATTACACAAACCTAGGTGGCATAGCCTACTATTGTTAACTATATATGCTATACATACTTTTATATGACTGGAAGCAGTAGGCTGTTTACACCAGCATCACCACAAAGTCTATGGGACCACCGTCATATTTGGGGTCCCTCATTGACCAAGACATTGTTATGTGGCCCGTGACTATACCTATTAAGCACTTCAGTGTACCAGGCTCTCTTAAGTGTGTATAGGATACATCACTAAACAAAACCGATCTCTGCCCTCGTAGAGAGCTTATAGTTCTGAGGAGGCAGACAATGAACCATAGGCACACTAAATGAGTAAATTATATAGTAGAAGCAATGGGTTACAAGATAAGCGCTATGGGGGAAAAAGCAAAGCAGAATGATGGACCTTAGGATGTGGGGGTGGGGGCTAGTTTAAATAAGATGGTCAGTGTAGGCCTCCTTGATGAGACGACACTTGAGTTTAGGCTTGAAGGGGAAGAGAGAGTGAGCTGCGCAGACATCTGAGGGAAGAGCCTTCTGAGTAGAGGGCTCTAAGGTGGGAGTGTGCCTGGTGTGTTCATGGAACAGGGAAGAGGCCAATGTGCCTGGAGCAGAGTCTTTGTGCACATGTGTATTTTTGTTGGCTAAATTCCTAGCAGAAGAATCATTGGGTCAAAGGAACTGTTTGGGTCCCTTTTGAAACCCTTTTACTTTGAAGCCCCAGGAGGGAACAGTGGCCATTCTCTAAAGGAAAACTATAAAATGGAGAGAAAGTAAAGCTGAAGTAGTTGCAAAAAATACAAAGGGTACAAAAATGGCAGTTCCCATGTATTTTAAAAGTCCCAGTGACAATAATAGATTTACTGAGCCCCACATCACCCCACCACCCAAGGTGCCTGCTTTGATGGGTTGGCATGACTGGGAAGGCCCTTTGCCAGTTTCTTGCCCCTGCTCCCTTATCTACTAGGCAGGTTCCATCTTACCTCTGTAGCCAGTGAAGCAAGCACACATGCCAGCTTTTTCCTTTTCAGTTTTCCTGGGCCCATCAGCGTCTGTCTTCTCACTCAGTTCTAATATTTGATCTAAAGACATTCACTTTCCGACTGATTGCAAGGCAAAGATGATGGGTATGGAGATGGAGTTGTGAGAGATAGAGCATGACCTCAGAGGTGAAAATGAGTGCAGTGGCTGTTTGGAGCAGGAGGCAACAACCACCCATTGAGGTTTAAGATGTTCAGGCTAGACCTCAAGGACGAAAACAACAAAGCAAAGCCCTGTACCCTTTATAAAAGCCAGGAGAAAGGCATTCCAGTCTGAGTGAGCAACAGGAACAAAGTTTGGTACCGCTTGCGTAGTCTCTGATAGGAGGCAGGCACCAGACAGGAGGAAACCAGACTGGAAAAGTAGGTTGGGCCTGATCAGGGAGCATCTTGAATGCATGCCAAGGCAGACAGTATTTTGTAAGGAGCAGTGGTAAGTCATCAAAGGATTTTTTAATGGGGGTGTGACAAGATGAGATTGCATTTTAGGAAGATGACTGGGGTCAAGGTGAGGGATGCTTTGAGAGGAAGTGGAATTAAGCCAAGGAAACCAGTTCACTGCAGCAACCATCCAGCCAGGAGATGTTGGAGACTTTCGTTCAACCATTAAGCAAATAGAGGGTGCCAAAAAAATGTATACACGTTTTAAGAAAACTATTAAAATTGTAGTACTCAATATATGCTGATAACAAAAGATGAGTACAAGTGACATTTGACAATTACAAGAGGTGCTCGAAGTGGTTACCATCAGCGCAGACACTTCTGATTATGGCGAACTACTGCTTAAGCAGCATTGACCAAAGTGTCCACTTGTGTACATGTTTTTTGGCACCCCTGGCATTGGCCGAGCTCAGTACTGTATGCTCAGTGTTATTCTAGATCCCAAGACAAGCACCCCGCCCTCATGGAGCTTACATTATGTTCTAGCAAGAAAGACCAGTAAACAATTTGGATAAGTGAAATACGGAGTGTGTTAAATGGTGATGAATGATAAGGAGAGGGGGAAAAAAGGGGAGGGGTACAGGATGGTTGGGGAAAGGTTACAGTTTTTAAAAGTGTGGCCAGGGAAGGAAGCCTCATCAAAGTGACATTTGAGGACCCAATGGAGAGAGAGTGTGAATGAAGGAGGGGATGGTTTGAGAGACATGGGAGGTAGAATCAACAGGACTTGGAGACAACCAATAGGATGATAGGAGTGAGGGAGAAGGAAGAGTCAAAAAGAGATTTTTATTAAGAGCGACACAGGGCCCCTGTAGAAATCTGCGCAGGTGGCGCACTGTGCAACCTGCCCAAGTACACGTGGTAGCCCTGGGTGTCTGAGGATGGTGATGCTGTTCAGTAAGACCAAACCCAAAAAGTCTAGCCCTTACTTTTCTTCCTGTAGTTTTGTGTAGCAGCCTTGTCTCCCTGGTTAGGTCGTAAGCTTCCTGAGATGACGATTGGATCATCCCTTGATATCTCCACATTGGCCAAGCCAAGTACTGAGTGCGTCCCATGGGACTCAGTAAATACCACTGTTGAAAGGCACTTTCCAGAGCCTCGACCCACTTATACCAGCCTGTGGCCTTGGGGCCTCAGCTGTACTCATTCTGGAACCCCGAACACCACCTCAGTGGCTGCCTTTCCTAATGGATGTCAGGAGGTTGGCCACTCCAGAGTGGGAGAGCCAGGGTCCATGGTACAGGCCAGACGTGGTCCTGTGGAAGGTTTGGGTTATGGGCTGAGCAGTACCCCCTGGCCCTGTTGACTCTTGTGGCCCATACTGGTGTGTTTGTGGGTGTGTCACACTTTCTCTCTTAAATTTCCCTCCTCATTCTTCAAGTCCAGGGTCCCTTGGTCTCCGGTGGGCATTGTCCAGGGACACAGTGTGGCCTGTCCAGGAAGGGCATCTCTTATGCAGGCAGTGGGACAGTGACTGCGTGCTGTTGGCTTCAGTCCCCCGCCCCCCTCTTTCTCTCAGAGCTCAGCGTGCCTCTTGCTGTGCCCTATCTGGACGAGCCCCCTACTCCACTCCACTTCTACCGGGACTGGGTCTGCCCCAACAGGCCCTGCATCATCCGCAACGCCATGCAGCACTGGCCGGCTCTCCAGAAGTGGTCGCTCCCCTACCTCAGGTGGGGCTGCCCCGGTGGGATGTGGGTAGTGCTTTGTGGCGTCTGGGCATGGGCTGAATGTTCATTCCTCCAGAGCCACAGTGGGCTCTACGGAGGTGAGTGTGGCCATAACCCCAGATGGTTATGCCGATGCTGTGCGAGCCGACCGCTTTGTGATGCCTTGCGAGCGCCGCCTGCCCCTGAGCTGCGTGCTGGATGTGCTGGAGGGCCGAGCCCAACACCCAGGAGTCCTCTATGTGCAGAAGCAGTGCTCCAACCTGCCCACTGAGCTGCCCCAGCTGCTGCCTGATCTGGAGCCCCACGTGCCCTGGGCCTCAGAGGCGCTGGGTGAGTGGAGGAGGGGGCCCTGCTTGCTGCTTCTCTCCCTTTGGTGATGACTTGGCCCCACCGGGTCAGGTGCTGCACACTAATTGCTCAAGTCCCCCAGGCCTGGACTTCATATCGATGAACTACTGAAGATTGCTGCCCTTCCTTCTGCCCCAGGGGAGGGAGGCCCCTCTCCGAGTGACCCACCTGTCCTTTCTCCCTGCTGTCTCTGTGAGACACCCCCCCCGCCCCCCCCCCCCAGGTCCTGGCCCAGCATCACTTTATGGTGGTTATTTACAGCCTGGCCTTTGGAGTGCCCTCTCCTAATTTACCCTTTCCTCCTACTTGTAGGAAAGATGCCTGATGCTGTGAACTTCTGGTTGGGGGAGGCGGCTGCAGTGACATCTTGTAGGTATCAGGTGGGGAGGAGGGGAGCAGGAGGCCAAGAGTGGAAGGTTGGGCCTGGACGGAGGTTAGACTGATTCTTCGCTAAGATATCTTCTGGGATCCTGGGCTCGGCACGACAGAGGGTCTCCCCTGACAGCTCAGGTGGGGGAAAATACCCATGGCATTGGGGATGGAAGGCACTGTTTCTTCTAGGTCCCTAGAAAGCTCTCTGAAGGCCATCTAGGTTAGGGAGTGAACTCAGGAGAGCTCTGTTTGCTTGAATTCCCCTCTCGGTGGAGATGAGCCCGGGGCCTGGAAAGCATCAAGTTCCTGCTGGGCAGAGAAGAGAAATGCCTGAATTTCTGTCAGACACTTCAGCATCCCCTCAAGCTTGCTCTGACATCGCAGGCTGTTCTCTTACACCATAAGCTGTCTTGGGGTGCAAGGCCCCTGGGGTGCAAGGTTTGCTGCCTCCTGTGCCCTGCCCCTCACATCCCTGCCCCTTCTTTATGTGGCAGTGCATAAGGACCACTATGAGAACCTCTACTGTGTGGTCTCGGGAGAGAAACACTTCCTGCTGCATCCACCCAGCGACCGGTCCGTCATCCCCTATGGTAGGGGATGTGGCCTGCAGGGGCTCTGGGGAGCAGATGGCCCAGGTGGAGGGAAGGCAGGGAGGGCCCTGGGCAGGCCGGTGCCCCAGCCCTGAGGTGTGGACAGCGTCCCCATGATGCTAGGACTCCTGACCGTCTTGCCCCTGCACCCAGGGAACAAATAAATGGAAGTGGTTGGCAAGCAGCAGGCCATTTGAGAGTCCCCACACCTTTTCCCCTCTGATTTCAGAGCTGTATACACCGGCAACCTACCAGCTAACTGAAGAGGGCTCCTTTAAAATGGTGGATGAGGAAGCTATGGAGAAGGTACCTGTGTTGTTCCTGGGCTCCAGGGAGAGTGAAGGGTAGGAATCTGGGCTCTGAGAAGCAGCCACAAAAGACCTGGGGATGTGCCCCTTGCTCTGAAAAATGCTAGGGCCTGCCGGTGCTGAGCAGGGCAGAGCCCATGGTGTTTACCTTTGGAAGGGACAGAGTTAGAGGGCCAGGGGGCTTTGGGCCTACTTCTTGGGATCCACTATGTCCCCAGGTGCCCTGGATCCCACTGGACCCCTTGGCTCCAGACCTGGCCCGGTACCCCAGTTATAGCCAGGCCCAGGCACTGTGCTGCACAGTGCGGGCTGGTGAGATGCTCTACCTGCCGTCCCTGTGGTTCCACCACGTCCAGCAGTCCCATGGCTGCATTGCTGGTAAGGAGCTGCCCAGTCACCTGACGGCAGGCCCAGCAGGGTATCTGGGGAATGGGTTGGGGGTGGCTGTAGGTTAGAAGAGGGACCCTCATGCTCAGGTCTCCTTTCTGCAGTGAATTTCTGGTACGACATGGAGTATGACCTCAAGTACAGTTACTTCCAGCTGCTCGACTCCCTCACTAAGGCCTCAGGACTCGATTGATGGAGCCCTGGTGTACATTGCCAAGGACAGCTCGTGGAAAAGGTTGTGCGCCTCCTGGGCCTGGTCAATCCTAGAGGCAGCCTGGAGTCAGAGCGTGTTGGCTGCTGGCCTAGCGCAGCTTGGGATCAGCTTTGGAGGATGTCAGGAGGACCAGGAGGTGCCAGGCAGGTCTGGGTGTGGGCTCCCAGGAAGTTGCCACACAGGTGAGGCAGCAGCCTGTACTGGAGGGTAAGGCTCCAGGTGCACACCGCCTCTCACCTCCATGACCTTGGGCGAGTTACTGCCTTGGAGCATTGATGTCCTGTCTGTAAAACAGAATAATGATGGTTCTTACCTCATGGGGCGTTGTGAGACTTGGCGATGATATCTGTAAGGATAGCATGGGGCTGGCACAGAGGAAGGGTTCAATAAAAGGTACCTGTGATTCTTGTCTGCTGAGACTCCCTCTTGAAGTTGCCTCCCATGGTCTGGTGAGGGATGGAAGGCTCAGGTAAAAATTTCAGGGTGACCCTGATTGGGGGTGAGGGCTGGGTCCAAGCCCGGGCCTGATGAGCTGTGCTGCCGAGACCCTTCTATCCGCAATAGCGATTGCAACCCCTCTTGGCAAGCAGGCCGACCTCGCTGTCACTCTGACGCAAACCTCATTGACTTGGGGCCTGTAAAGCCCTTCCTAGCTTTGCCCTGGCTTTGTTTGCTCTCCTCCTTCAGCCCCAGGGCAGCTGGTAGGGTCTGGTGTCCTGAGGGTCACCCCTGTTTCTCCCAAAACAGGCACAGGTAGGAGGAGACAGAAGCCCCTGCCCTTCCTGAGACTGTTCCCCTGCGGAAGGACTGGGTCTCCACACAGACTTCCTCCTTCCTGCCAGCATCCCAGCTCTGGAGATGGAAGAGCCCCCTTCCTCCAGTGCCAGCCCAGAGGTGTCATCCCCAGCCACCCAGCACCCAGCTCCAAGGGTGGAAGCAGCCGCCTTTGAAGGGCTTAGAACAAACCACTTCCGTGCAAGCTGATGATGGGGCCTGGGGCACTTGTCAGATTAGTCAGGACTGGGTATTCCTGTCATACTGGCATTGGAAGTTGCGGGAGGCCCTGCCTGCCGTGGGGGACTCGGCTCTTCCGTTTGTCGCTGCTCTGGGCCCACCCCCTGCTTTCCAGACCTCAGTGGCTCCTCCAGGCCCTACCTTCCCGTCTTCCTGCTCAGCCTCTGACAGTGAACTCTCCTGGGGGCCTCTTCTGTAGGTCAGGGCTGGGTGGGCTGGGCGCAGATGGAGATGGCTGGAGAGAATGGGTCTTTCGGGGTGTTGAGCCCCCACCACATGGGTGTCAGTGGCTCCATATTAAGGTACCTCATTTCCTGGACAGGTGGCTGGTCCAGGAGTGGGTGTGAGGCTTGGGTGGAGCAGAGGTGGTTGGGAGGAACCAGGGAGGAGCTTGGAGCCAGATGGGACATCCCTGGGTCTGGGTTAAAAAGCCAACAGTCCTCGGTCCTACGGCACTGCCTGTCATTCCTGGCTCCGAGGACTCTCAGCTTCATGGCTCTGGTAAGACCAGTAGGGAACTGGGCCTCCACTCTGACCCCTAGTTCTTCCGGGGTCTGGGTACTGCTGTTTGTCAGAGGAGCTGTGGACTTCTCCTTGGCCTGGGGTGGTGAACAGAAGCCAAGGAAGAGGCAGGGTCTTGGGATGAGGGACCATCCTGAGTTCCTCTAGGGATGGGCTCCGGGCAGAGTTCCCTGGCACCATGGATTTGGGCCCTGATAGCTCAGGCTCCCAGCTGCTTTCCTGGGTCCCTGGAAGGAAGTGGCTGTTCCACTGCTCCTTCTAACTCAGTTGTTTGGGATGTGGGGGCCGCAGGGATGACAGACTGATGAGCTTCCCCAGCTCTGCCCCTGGACTGCATCCATCAGGGCCGTTTCTGAGGCAGGGCGGAAGGCCAAAAGGAAGGATTCGCTGACAAGGCCTCCCCTGCCTTGGCGACCTGCCAGGGCCCACATCCCCAGACCAAGGGTTGTGGGTTTGTATGGAGTCACCTGGGGACTATTGTTACCCTGACCTTGTAGGACCTGGAGGACTTGACAAACCTGTGGGTGTTCTAAGCTGGTACTGCTGTCTCTACCCTAGTAGAGAGCCCATTTCTAGAATTGTTCCCTGGCTAGAGATGGAAAGTCAGCCCAGCTTGGGGGCCCAAGGCCAGGCTGGGCCTTGACATGTCTCTTCCCTGGCACCCTGCCACCCTAGACCAGCCGCAAGGCTGCTTAACAAGGGTGAGCCAGGAGTGTGGGTGGGAAGACTGGCAAGGAGACAATACCAGACACTGGAAGCAGGTTAGTATGGGGATTGAGTCTGGAGCTAGCTCCGTCCAAGCCTTGGGCAAGTGACTACTTAGTCTTCCTGTCTCAGCTTTCTCATGGGGTTTGGTCACAAGTAGTCTCCCACATAGGATAGTTGTGTGATTAAATGAATTAATGTCCATGAAGACCCTGGACCCAAGCCGGCCCAAAGTGCTGTCTAAGTGTCGGCAGGCGTCATCAGCAGATACCAGAGCCTCCATTCCGTTCAGGCCTGTGGCTGGGCAGGGCTGGGCTTTTTGGTTCAGGATTAGGCCTCAAGGGATTGCGCCATCCTCCCTGTTTGCCCTTGTCTCCTTTGGGCCCCTCTGCCTGCAGCAAGACTCTCTGTCCTCTGCAGGCAAAGGTGCCCGGGACGTGCTTGCTCACCATTCGTGTTCTCCAGGCCCATGGCCTGCCCTCCAAGGACCTAGGTGAGTGCTGGGCCCAGGAGAGGCCAACAGTTAATTCTACAGCAGCATTCAGAGTGGGGCAGGGACTGGGAAGAGATGTGAGTAGGGCTGGGCACGCAGGGGGTTCCCGGAGGGGGTGCCGAGAAGAGTTACTGGGTAGAAAGTCATGGTCGGAGCTCTGCCTCTGCTCTTCCCTGCTTCCCGACCCAGCCCCGTTCCTTGGGTCTCTAGGCCTCTTGGGGCTGCCTGTGATGGAAGGACCTGGACTGTGGGTGGCCGGGCTCGGAAGCGTTCTCGACACTCAGCAGGCGCTCGTCCTCCTTCCCACAGTGACCCCCTCTGACTGCTATGTGACACTGTGGCTGCCCACGGCCTCCAGCCAAAGGATCCAGACACGCACGGTTAAGAACAGCAGGAACCCCATCTGGAATCAGAGCTTTCGCTTCCGTATCCACAGCCAGCTCAAGGTGGGCCAGGCGTCGGCCCTGGCTCTGCTCACTGTCCCGTCCATTGCCACTGTTCTCTCCCAGCCCCTCATTCTCTGCCCCCGTGTTTCTCACCTTCCTATCCCAGCCCTCCTTCCTACAGCCCCCTCGCTCTTCCTGTTCTCCTTCCAGAACATCTTACAACTGCAAGTCTTTGACCAGGACCTTTTGACCAGCGATGACCCCATGTTGTCGGTGCTGTTTGACGTGGGGACTTTGCAGGCTGGGGCGTTCCGGCGTGAGAGTTTCTCCCTGAGCCCTCAGGCAAGGCTGCATCCAGGGGATGCAGGGGAGGGGCTTTGCCCTGGGGAGGGGAGATGCTTGGAGGGTGGCTGAGTACGCGTGGCCCTCTTCTCCAGTGAGTGGTCCAGGCTTCCCTGGCATCTCAGAGGCCTCTTTCAGCCAGTAGCTACTATCCCCTGAGGAGCAGTCCCATCCCTAACCCTCTTTCTTGGCCCCTAAGCCAAGGGCGGCTTTCTTGGAGGAGTGCAGAGAAGGTGGACAGGGCAGCCTGGAGATGGAAAATAGCTCTTCCACCACTGGGACCCCAGCAGCCCCAGCTGGTGTCTGGGTTGGCATCTGTGCGCACATGCGCGTGCACACACACTCACACACTCATACTCATACACTCATACTTTTCACCCTTTCTAACTTGCTTCTTTCTCTGTCCAGGGTGAGGAGCAGCTAGAAGTTGAATTTCGGCTGCAGAGTCTGTGAGTCAGGGACCGTGGGGGTAATTCCCGGGTGGGAGTGCTTCCTTCTGGGCAGGATGGGGTCCAATACACCCAGAGCTAACTCCCTTTCCTGGGAGACATCCAGTGGTGGAGGAGGAATGCCCAGGCCTCATTGGGGGTGAGAACCTGGGAACCTGGACTCCCGCTTAGGGTCACTGGGGGCTCTTTCCAGGACAGACTGTGCTGAGCAGCTCGTCAGCAATGGTATCCTGGTGGTGAGTCTAGAGCCCCCCCCCCCCAGGCCATCTGCTCACCCTCCTCCTCAAGCTTCAGGCCCATTACAGGGGTTGGGGGCAGAGCTGAGTTGGGGGACCCTGGGATTTTAGTTCCTCAAGAGGATACAACTTCAAACAAATAATATGGTGGGTGTCTCAGGGCCAAGGTAATAAAGTGCTGAGGAGTAAGAACCAGGGTGCTGGGAGGGTGGGGGGCTCTAAGGGGAGGGGTTCGAGTCTGAGGGTCTCTCTTAATGACTCAGGCCCGGGAGCTTTCCTGCTTGCATGTTCGACTGGAGGAGGCAGGGGACCAGCAGGGTGAGTCCCTGACTGCCTGGGATAGCCTGGCCCTCAGCCCTTGTCTTCACCTTTTTGAGGGGATCCTGGAGGGGACCCTAGGACCCTAGAGGGGACTTTGCATTAGCTGCTGTCAGCTCTCAGGCAGGAGCAGGGTTTGGGGGGTGAGTCCATTCTGGGGATTTCCCCCCTTAGTCCACAGAGGGGCTGTGATGGGGGCTCCATCCCCCAGCTTTGGCCTGGCCCAGACCTCCATCTCAGTGCCTCCCAGGTTCCTTAGGGAAGATGAGGGCCTCTGTGGGCTGCGATCCTGCTCTCAGCCTCTCTGCTCTGGTTACTGTTTCCAGGGTCAGAAGGCAGAGTTCAGCTTGTGGTTCCTGGATCCTGTGAGGGCCCACAGGAGGCCTCAGTGGGTGCTGGCTCCTCCTTCCATTTCCCAGCCTGCTGGGAGCAGGAACTGAGTGTTCACCTGCAGGTAGCGTGCTGCTCGCTCCCGTGAGGGGGACCCACAGAGCCTTTCCCCCTCCTCCCCTTAGCGCCTCCTCCCAGCCTGTCCCTCTACTCATCCTGAGCCCCTCAACCCACCCTTTACTCCCTGGCAGGGTCAGGCACCCTGGGAAGAGTGTGGGGCTGGTGTCGGTCTCCTGTCCCCCCTTCCTGCTACTTCTTAGTCACTCCCAGGGGCAATTGGTAAAGCTCTTGCTGGAACAGAATGGTAAAGATTCTTAGTTCTTTTATCCCCCCCTGCAGGGTGCCCCCCAGGAGCAGCTGAAGGTGCCCCTGAGGGCCCTGCCCTCTGGCCAAGTGGTGAGGCTTGTCTTCCCTACATTCCAGGTACTGGTCCCCAGAGGAAGAAGGCCAGGTGCACGGACAGGGCGGGGCCCTGGACAAGTGCTAGGCCAGGGCCCCTTCTGTAGCAGTGTCTGTCCTCGGGCCACTCCCTGGACAAGTGCTGGACCAGGTTCTGGGGAGGGGGCTTCTCTGAGCGTTTCTGCCTTCAGGCCTCCAGGCCTGGCTCCTATGGAGATGGCTGGGGGCCCAAGGGAGCATGGGGTCATCGTGGGGGTGTGGCTCTGGCTGGAATGAGGAACGGGCGGCCACTCTTTGTGACTGGATCGCTCATGGTTTTCAGGAGCCCCTGATGAGAGTGGAACTGAAAAAAGAAGAAGGGTGAGAGGCTGGGCTGGGCACTGGGAAAGGTCATGGGGGAAAGCAGTCAGGGACGGGTGGCCCATGGTCAGGCACTTGAACCTGGAGGAGCAAGGGCGAGAGATGGGGCAGCTTCCAGAACAACTGCTGCTCTGCAAATCCTCTCTGCGATGCTCAGGGGTTTGCTTCCAGGGCAGAGCACGATGTGCAGGCAGCCTTAGCAGATAAAGGCTCTTTTTAACTTGTATTTGCATTTCTGCTTAAGTTGGAGGGGTGTGTGCCTAGCCCAGTGCCTGGCACTTGGGAGACACGTGATAAACATTTGGCTGGAAAAGCAGGTGGAAGGTGAGGAGAGTGGTTTGAGGCACAGAGAGGGCAAGGAAACCGAGAGGTGAGAAATCGTGCCCCTTCTTGTGGCATCTACTGTGGGTGGACCTTAGCTAACCTTCATGAGACGAGGAATCGTGGCCCTGGCCCTCCATACGCCGGGGAGATTAGCTGCTCACCATGAAGAGGTGGGAACACTGGTTCCCGTCCCCTTTGTAGCCACTTTTGGGTGGGTGAGGGAGAGAAGCTAAGAGGTGGAAGTGGGTCTGTAGTGTTGGGTCCTAGCCAGGGTCCCGTCTGCACCTGGGACCCCAGAGGGACCTCTTTAGTCACCAGCGTTCCCAGTTCTGTGAATCCACTTTGCTGCATTCCCCGTGTCCCTGCGTGGGTCTGGGTTTGCTCTCTCCCCATCACATCCACACGTCATGCTTCAGTCAGGACACAGGAGGAGGGGTGAGGGTTGAGGAGAGGAGAGATGGCAGTGGGCTTTCCAGGGAGGCGGACCCAGCCTCCCTGTCTCTGGCGATGCCGGGAGCTGCCTCATGGGCCCTTCCTTCCCACCCAGACCCAGGGAGCTGGCCGTGCGGCTGGGCTGTGAGCCCTGCGCTGAGGAGCAGGCCTTCCTGAGCAGGAGGAAGCGGGTGGTGGCCAAGGCCCTGAAGCAGGCCCTGCAGCTGGACGAAGACTTGCGAGAGGATGAGGTCTGGGGACTGAGCTGGATGGGGTGGGCGTCCTCGGGCTTGCTCGGGCCCAGTGCTCCATGTTGAATGCTGGGACTGGCTGTTCCCTAGCCAGACCAGAGCTGGTGCCCAGCTGGGCTTGGACCCGCCGCCTCTCTGCCTGCCCCTGCTTTGCTGCCCTCTCAGTTGATGTCATCGGGAGCTTGATCACAATGCAGAGCATTGCATGAAGCACTGGGAGCTTGCAAACTGTCCTGCTGGGCTAGCTTTCCTTCTCATTGTTTCTTGATCCTTGGTCTGGTCCAGGTTGCAAGACTGGGCCTGGTCTGACTGATCAGTGAGACATACAGCCTGCTGGCCCAGGGAAGTCGCTGGAGGTTAAGATCAGCCTGGGTTGTCTCCTGTTGAGATGACCTTTCCTTGCAAGAGGGAGAGGGGTGGCTACATGGGACATTTTTGAGGTGGCCCTGGGGCTTCCAGAAAGCGATCACCAGACACTAGAGGTGAGGAGACGAGGCCTGAAATGTTTGGTTAATTTTTCCTGAAGTTCTTAAAAACCAGACAAGCCTGATATTCGAGTGGCTACTTCTGACTAAAGCCTCTTTAGCAGGCCTGACTAGAACTGGTCCCAAGAGCCCTGATCAGATCTTGAGTGGCCTTAGTTGTGGTTGAGCTGAGTGGCCATTTGGCTTGCTACCTCCTCTTCCTGTGGCTTGGCCTTCCCCTTCCCTAAGACCTCGCCAAGCCTGGCTGTCCTCTTTTTCAGATCCCGGTGATAGGCGTAATGGCCACTGGCGGTGGGATCCGGGCGATGACGTCCCTGTATGGGCAGCTGGCCGGCCTGAGGGAGCTAGGCCTCCTGGATTGCATTTCCTACATCACAGGGGCCTCGGGCTCCACCTGGTGAGCTGGCAGCAGATTGAGTTTAGAGCCTGATGGTGGCTGGTTGGGTTGTGGCAGGGGGTGGCAAGGCTCTCCTGGACCCCATAGGCCTTTCTGACCAAATTGGAAGGGCTGGGAGAGTGCATGTGCCAGACAGAAATGTGCTCAGGAAGACCCTTGGAAGGTGCTTGCCAGGCTGAAGTCCTAGAATAGAGAGCCCAAGGCATGTGATGTGGTCCTTGAGTGATGATCCCCCTGACTTGGGCTTTTCCCAGGGCTTTGGCCAACCTCTATGAGGACCCAGAGTGGTCTCAGAAGGACCTGGCAGGGCCCACTGAGTCGCTGAAGACCCAGGTGACCAAGAGCAAGCTGGGTGTGCTGGCCCCCAGCCAGTTGCGGCAGTACCGGCAAGAGCTGGCCGAGCGTGCCCGCCTGGGCCACCCAACCTGTTTCACCAGCCTGTGGGCCCTCATCAACGAGGCGCTGCTGCATGATGAGGTATTGGGGGTGTGGTGGGGGGGCACTGCAGCCTGGGCAGCAGAGGTGGGGTGGCCAAAACCACTGCAGGCCCAGAGATGGGGAGCAGCCCTGGGCAGCAGGGCGTTGGAAAGGCCCCAGGCATCAGGAAGCCATGGCTTTAGGTCCAAATCATCTTCCCTGCCAGCCCCATGACCACAAACTCTCAGACCAGCGGGAGGCCCTGAGTCATGGCCAGAACCCTCTGCCCATCTACTGTGCCCTCAACACCAAGGAGAAGAACCTGACCACCTTTGAATTTGGGGGTAAGTAGCCTGGAGCTGAGACCTGTGCTTTTGGAGGAGGAGGGTAGCCGGGCCCGTGTGTAGGAAGTGGGTGTTAACACCACTGCTTCTGGGCCAAATTCCAAGCTTTCCAGAGACTGTCATTCAGGCTTTGGAATGGGGCAAGGGCCTTAGGTCCCATACTCAGAGTGCCATCGATAAGGCTGAGCCTTCTGATCACCAGGCTGTCCTGACTAAAGCCTGTGGTGGGTGCACTGGTGCTGAGGGTCCTCAGGTTCTGGGCCCCATGGTAAGGCTGTGTGGCCTCCTCACAGAGTGGGTCGAGTTCTCCCCCTACGAGGTTGGCTTTCCAAAGTACGGCGCCTTCATCCCCTCCGAGCTCTTTGGCTCCGAGTTCTTCATGGGACGCCTGACGAAGCAGCTTCCTGAGTCCCGCATCTGCTTCCTGGAAGGTGAGGGGTGCTGGAAGGCTGGAGAAGCTGGAGGAGTGGGGATAATGGGCCTGGGGGAGGTGGCGGGCCTTGGCCTTTCCAGCTTAGTCACTGGGATGTTTCCTGGTCCAGGACTGGCCTTGGGGAAGGTTGTGACAGGGTGTGGGACTCTCTTCCCCTTGTGACCCCTCTCTCAGGTATCTGGAGCAACCTGTATGCAGCCAACCTCCAGGACAGCTTATACTGGTCCTCAGAACCCAGCCAGTTCTGGGACCGCTGGGCGCAGGATCGGGCCAGCCTGAGTAGGTGCCTGGGCTCCTTCATAAGGATTTGGAGGGACAGCAGTGGGGCTGTATTTGGGGGAAGATGGGGGTAGTGCTCAGGCCTTTGGGAGTTCAAGAGGCTGAGGTAAAGGTCCAGGGGGCATCTCCATTTCCTGAATACCCCACTCCCCGACCTTGACTGCAGACAAGGAACAGGTCCCCCTTCTGAAGATAGAGGAGCCTCCTACAGCAGCCGGCAGGATAGCTGAATTTTTCACTGACCTTCTGACGTGGCGCCCGCTTGCCCAGACCACCCACAATTTCTTACGTGGCCTCCATTTCCACAAGGACTATTTCCAGCATCCTGTCTTCTCTACCTGGAAAGGTATCTGCTTTTCTCCCCCTGGTCCCGGCTCTCTAGAGTCTTCCTACGGCCGTTTGAGCCTTAGGTCCCTGATCCAGACACCCACACTCTGCAACCCTGTGTTCCCAAGCCCTTTGAGCTCAGTTCCCTGGGCTGCTTGGAGCAGGAGCCCCTTTTTCCCTCATTATGATGGGGATCAGGGCCCACTTTCAGGGCCTCAGAAAGTGGAGGTGCTATTAATACTTCAGTAGGAGGGAGCAGGGCCAGAGGACAGGGTCTTCCACCAGCAGCAAGGAACTGGCATTAGGTCTGAGGGGCTGGTGCCCTCAGCACCAGTGACAGCTGCTTCTCCACCCCATCCCCCCAACCTTTCTAGCCACCAAACTGGACGGGTTCCCCAACCAGCTGACACCTGCCGAGCCCTACCTTTGTCTGCTGGATGTTGGCTACCTTATCAACACCAGCTGCCTGCCCCTCCTGCAGCCCACACGGGACGTGGACCTCATCCTGTCACTGGACTACAACCTCCACGGAGCCTTTCAGGTGGGATGGGGGCAGGCTTGGGAGGTGGTGGGCAACCCCAGGTCTGGCCTCACATCCTGGCTCCTGGCTCTGGGGAGATGTGCTTTAGAGTCTAGTATCTGGCCCACCTTCCCTTAGGGGCTGTGACAGTGACACCATGGGGACAGGAAACTGAATTCGTAGAATCCACAACCAGGGGAGCTCACTGTGCTCAGGAAGTTGGAGTGATGGGGGAACCAGCAGTGTTTTGTGTTTTTTTTTTTAAAGATTTTTATTGGGGAATTGGGGGGATGGGAACAGTGCTGGGGAATTGGGGAAAGGGGAACAGACAAGTTGCTGTCGTTTTGTTCTTCAATCTAGTTGTGGAGGACGTTGCTTCACTGGCCCAAGTTGGCACCATCATTGCGCTCTTCTCTGGCGAGGCAGATCAGTCGCCGGCTTCTGGACGGCCGCTCACTGCGGCTGCTGGCCGCTCACGCTGGCTGCTGGCCACACACGGTAGCCCATGGCAATGCACTGCCACAGGGACTGCAGCCCACGCCGTCGCCGGCGACTCATGGCAGCCCAGCTCCAGGTCGAGCTGTTGTTCAGCATCTTAGCTGTGGAGGGCAGTGTCACTGGCCCTCACATGTGGGATCCGAACCGGGGCCCTCTGGCATCCCAAGCGAGTTCTTAACCATCGCGCCACTCGGCCGGCCCCAGCAGTGTTTTTAAATGTATTTTATATCTGGGTCCCCTTTGCTGTACCTGCACCCCCAGTTGGTCCTGGACCTCTGGGACCTCCTGCTTTGAGTTTCTGTGCTGGTCCAGTGAAGTTTTTTGCCTCCCAACCACAGAACTTGGGTGCTGTTAGGAGCCCCGCTCAGTTGAGCCCAGTAGAGCTGCAACAGAAAGGCTGTCAGGCTGAGAGCGTTTTTCCAAGTCTGGCCTGGCTGTGTTGGATCCACTAGTCTGATTTGGCCTCTGGGCACTAAGTCCCACATATCTTAGCGAACCTCCATATTCAGTTAGCCTGCTGTTGAGGACACTGGGGAGCCCCATGGCCCATCCCTCTGATGCCACTTCTGTCCACCCTGCAGCAGCTGCAGCTTTTGGGCAAGTTCTGCCAGGAGCAAGGGATCCCGTTCCCACCCATCTCGCCCAGCCCTGAGGAGCAGCGCCAGCCTCAGGAGTGCCACCTGTTCTCAGACCCTGACTGCCCTGAAGCCCCTGCCGTGCTACACTTCCCCCTGGTCAACGACTCCTTCCGGGAGTACTCGGCCCCTGGTGAGCCACTGGCTCAGCCCCTCCACCTTGCCTCCTGGTGCCCTGGGCTCCCTGTCCCTCATGATACCTCAGTCCTTTATGCCTCTCTGAAAGGTGACCCCAAGCCCCCCTCCACCACCCAGTGCGTTTCCTCTCCATGCCCAGGCTGCACGCTCTCTCCACTAGGGGTCCGGCGGACAGCTGAGGAGAAGGAGGCTGGAGAGGTGAACCTGTCTTCATCCAGCTCCCCCTACCACTACTCGAAGGTGACGTACAGCCAGGAGGATGTGGACAAGCTGCTGCACCTGACGCACTACAATGTCTGTAACAACCAGGAGCGGCTGCTGGAGGCCCTGCGTGAGGCTGTGCGGCGGAGGCAGAGGCAGCGGCAGCAGCAGCGGCCCCAGTGATGGCGGCACCCTGGCCTGGGGCTCTCCCCGGGCTCACTGCCCCTGACTTTTTCAGGCTTACTCCCCCACTGATCTGGTTGCCCTGAGTCGAGTCGGGGCAGAGACTGTCATTACCAGGTGTTGCAGAGCCTCGGGGGCTTGTGGATGGTACTGTCGGGGGCTCCACCATGGTGTGTGCCTAGCACCACCTAGGTGTGGCACTGAAGCCACCAGCAAGGCTGCCACAGACACCTCCGGGTAGGTCTAGAGTTCTACATGGGCGGGGGCCTTGTGATGTGGGCTGGAGATGGCTTCCTTTGGAGCAAGGAGAAGATTTAGAGGTTGTGTGGCAGCTGGAAATAGAGATGGGGGAGCCCAGAGCAGCATAACCATATTTGTGTAAGGGCCCAAAGCCCAGTGTCTGTTCTCATTTTCTTGCTACCTTGAGTAGTTGTACAGAGTGAAATAGAGCACATTATGTATTACAGCAGCTCATACAAACGTGAGGCATTATCTGAGATTCTGTCACTGCTGCCAAGGGCTCTTGGTTACACTGGTCTAAGAAAATGTCTCCCCAGGCTAACAGAGCTATCGAGTCAGCATGGGTTTCCCCTGAAGTATGGGCCATCTGCTTCCGGTAGCGTCTGCCCTCCTTTGGACCATTCTTCCAAACCGGCAGGAGGCCAGTTTGGCTTGGGGGTCTCCACTGCTGCAGCCTTACAGGCAATGAAAGCACCCCTGTCCTCCTTACCCAGGCCTCGGGGTGTAGCCAGGGACTCAGTCGAAGGGCTGCTTCCTGTCCCATTGTATGGGTGGCCACACCGGGAACCAGATGAGCCAATGATACCAGCGCCGTAGCTTCACCAAGCTGTGACTTTGGGGGTGGGAGGTCCTGTCTCTTAAAAAGGAACCGTCTGTTCCCGAAGTTGGTTCTGAGGGGCTTGGTAGCAGATTCTTGTTCAGGTCCCCTAGCGGGTGTTCTCACTTGTAGCCCTGAGGTTTGGTGCCACCTCAGGGTTCACGTCAGGGCCTACGCCTGTGGAGAGAACAGGGAGGCAGAGAGAATTTAGGGCCTAGCCACCCCAGAATCTTCTTCACACACCAGCCTCCCTGGGAACACCCCACCTCCCCCTAACATCAATGTGGGATGTGGATACTGGGAGCCATAGGCAACTGTAGGGATGCCGTGTGGGGTGGATGGGAGATGACTGGTTCTTGTGACCCAGTGACTCTCAGGCCCTGCCCTGGGCATGTGGCTAGAATCACAGAGCAGAAGAAATGGCTGCCCTGGTATCCTTAGAAGCCACTGTGTCCAAGACAAGGCCCGTTCACTCAGCAACACATCACCTAAATCATAGATTGGAGCCTGTGGGCCCTGTAGCAGTGTGATTGGATAATACACCAGAGACCACAACTGTGGCTGCCACCCCTGTTACACTGTGAGTGCTCCTCAGGCACGAGGCTATGTGTGTGTGTGTATTTGTGTGGGTTTGTCTCCTTGTGGGCCTCTGTATAAATTTATGTGTAGGTCTTGGGGTCATATGTGGGTGACATCCTGACCTCTCTAGGACAGTAAGGCCCCCCTTCCCCCTTGGAGCAGGACCAGGTCCTTGGACTGGGGAAAGCAGGGGAGGATGGAGGCAGAGAGCAGGGACAAAAGCAAGGGTACAGGACAGGTCTGGGTGTCCTGCAAACAATGCTGTGTCTTGGAGAGGAGGAGGAGACCAAGGAGTCAGGGATGTGTGGGTCCCAGGTGGACAGAGCCAGGCAAGCATTCTAGAGTGTGCAGAGGTAACGTGGGTGCCCCTCACCTCGGGTCGAGCCTGGCAGGAAAGGTGGTTGGGAGCCTTGTGCAGTTTCCTCTGCAGGGCTAGCCATCTGCGGGAGCGCCAAGGGCTGTGGGTGGCTGTCAATGCTCACGTGTGTCTCCCTCAGTGAGGAAGGTAGGGGACAGCCATGGAATCTGTGGGAAAAGGGAGCCTCATGACCCAGACTCTACTGTCACTGCTGAGAGTGACAGGGGTTTGCACCCAGTGGAGTGGGTGCTAGGGCTTTGTTTCCCAAGGGTGGCCGAGAGTCTCAAACGTGGGTGTTATCCCACCCCCTAACAGTGTAGGTCTGAGTCCTAGGACCTTAGGCTTAAGAGGGTAGCATCTGTGCCAGTCTTGGAGGCTCAGGACGCCTGCCCACACACCCAGGTGCCCTACCTGAGTGGAGCAGTTGTGCTGGGCACCCCCTCAGCAGCATGCTCAGCTGGGAAGTCCAGAGGTCTGGCTCTGAGCTCTGGGCTCAGATTGTGGGCTACAGAGCAAGGGAAGAACACCGGTCAACCCTGGCCTAGATGCTCAGCCGGCTACAGGCAGAGTCCCTGCACGCTCCCTCTTCCTGGCTATGGTCTGAAAATTTGTGTCGTTCCCCGCACCGCACTCGACCACAATCCCTGTTGAAAGGCTAATACTGTTAGGAGAAGGGGCCTTTGGGAGGTGATTAGGTCATGAGGGTAGAACCCTTATAAAGGAAACGCCAGAGAGCAACCTTGCCCCTTCCACCCTATGAGGACACAGCAAGAAGGTGCCACCTGCAACTGGAAGACGGCTCTTACCAGATACCCAGTCTGCTGGTGCCTTGATCTTGGACTTCCCGGTCTCCAGAACTGTGAGAAATAAATGTCTGTTGGTTATAACCCACCCAGTCTGTGGTATTTTTGTTACGGCGGCCCGAACAGACTAAGACGCTCCTGCTTCTGGAAGCTCCACAGGCACCAAGGCTTGCCCATGTGGGGGTACAGTGCAGGCCAAGCACCCCAGGGGCAGGTTCCATGCAGTGTGTTCTGCCTCCTAGAAGGCTGACGGGCTAAGAAAGGTTCAGCCTGGAGGAGATTCTGAAGAAATTCATTATTCCTTTGGAATTCTGGAAAGACAGTCTCAGGGAGGTCCCAGGGAACAGAGACAGGATGAGGAACAGAGCAGGAACCCAGCGAGACTGGGAGGAGCAGGAAGGGCCTCCTGGTAGAGCCCCAGCAGCCTCAGGACAGACCCCGAACACACTCTGTCCATGCGGAGGGTATAAAGGGGTGCTTTCTATGTGTCTTCCCTAGTAGTAGAGCTAGGCTTGGCCACTGTCTACATGACACCCCAACAGAGGTGCATTCAGGGTGTGTGAGGACTTGAAGGATGGAGAAGGCCCCAGGATCAGACACAGCAAAACCTGGGAACGCCCACAGGGATCCTGGAAGCGTTTAGGGGAGTCAGAGCAGGACCAGGTGGCAGCCAGGGGATCAAGCCTGGCCTCTCCTCTGCTACTAGTTAGCTGTGTAATCTTTGACAAGTTGCTTACCCTTTCTGGGCTTTTATATTCTTTGTGAAAAGACAGTAAGGTCCCACTTACGATGCAGGCTATACAAATGCTAAATGTGAAACTTCCTAGGGTGCACAGAACATCAGCAGCTTGAAGCCCAGGGAGTCAATGCCTCCACTCCACCTCCCCAGGGTTCCCCTAGAGCCTACCTGCTTTGCTGCTCAGGGCTGGATGGCATCTCTCGCCCTGCCCTTTTGATGGTGCTGCAAACAGGATCTCTGCTCTGCTGCTCAGCCTGCCACCCAGACAGCCATAGGTCAAACTCTCTGCCTTTAGTGCAGGGACACCTGCCTTTAATCCCTGGTCTGCTCTGGGGAGACCAAGTCTGCTGAGTCAGCGTGTCCTGGCCCAGTGTCTCTCTTCCCATTCAGTTCTTACCTTAAGGAGAAAGTGTGTTTTCTGTCATGGCAGTCGCTTGGCCTCTCACACTGGGCTCCTACAAGGTCAAGGGTGGACGTGAAAGCCACGTTCTGAGGAGAGATGACAGGCAGGGGTCACCAAGGCCATCTCAGCTTTTCTCAGTGGGCCCTCTGTCCTCTGACCCCCACCCCCATTCCCACTGCCAGGTACCTCTGCTGCTGTCCTCTCATCCTGGAACAGGCTCAGGGAGCTGTCCCCCAAGGTCCCAAAGCAGCCATCCCAGGGACTTGAGCTGGGCTGTGAAGCGAAGGCCATAAGGCTGCCCCAGCTGCACCAGGACCAAGGTGCCTGTGGGGACGAGGGAGCCAGGGAGCGACTTGCTGGGAAACCAAAAGAGGAGCCCCACCTTCCACCTGGGTGGGGGCAAAAGCTATGAAGTGGCCCCAAGAAGAAACTGCCCTGGGGGGAGTTCACCCAAAGTCCGCAATGCCAGGGGGCCAGGCCCAATGGTCCCTCTGAGCCCCTCGAGTGGTTCTGTGGCGGGGCGCTGCCTGGAGAAGGGATCTCCTGGCACTCACCTGCCTTCCCCCAGACAGGAATTGCTGCGCAAGCTCCAAAGACCCTTCCATGGTGCGGGCACCCTTCACATCCTAAAAATGCAAGATGGGGCCCCTGTGGAGGGGTCTAGGTACCCACTCGTCCTGGTTTTCAATGATGCTCATCTTAGCCTGGTGCTCCCAGGCCTCAGCATTGGCTGCAGGGAGTAACCCTTACCCTGACGGCCCCACTGGTCTCCTGCTGCCTGGCTGCCTGCTCCGGGGAGACAATGGTGGCCAAGGGTATGTGCTGCATGACAGGGACACCTGACTGCAGATCCTTTGTCTCAGCCGGCCGTGCTCCGCGCCACCAGCTTCCAAGGGGCCTATGCTGGAGGGAGGTCAGCCCACGGCCAACTCTTCCAGGTTTTAGCCCTTTCCCCTGCTGCGGCAGCTCCTGTTCCATCTGGGGGAGGGGAGCCAGGTGAGCCAGGTCAGGCCCTGGAGGGCTCCGTGCCCAGCCTCTCCTCTCCACACCCCTCCCGCCAAGAGTGAGCCAATTTCCCCTCAGCTCAGGAGAATTCCCTCTCATCCCGGCCCACGGTGGCACCTCAGTCTACTAGGATATGGGGGTGACAACACACTGCAGCTGGCAAGGGGGAAGAATGGAGTTTTCCTGAAGGGAAAGTGCCCTGGGGAGACCTGACTCTCAGGCTGAGACTGGGACTGCACCCATCACCGGCGTTCAGGCCCCATCTCCTGCGGCTCCCTTGCCCAGCCTTGCTCACCCCCACCTTCCTCTGCAGTTGGACAAACTTCTCCTCCTGGGCTGCCAGCCGCTTTTCTAAGTCCTGGTGTCTGAGAAGCAGCAACTCCACGTCAGACACCGAGTTCTGGGGAGAAACAAGCCAGGATGAGGCCCAGCTGCCGGGGATGCTGAGAGCTTCCATCCACGGTCTGCAACCCGGCCTGAGTGGCCAGTGAGAGAAGGAGCAGCGGGAGCTGTCCTTGGCCATAGCTGCTAAGAGGGCAGGGCCGTGGCTCACCCCACAGTTGGGGTCCAGCAGGAGGCCCTCCCTGGAAGCCAGCCAGGCCTCGGCCTGGTCTAGCTCCTGCCGCAGCATCTGCAGGCCCCAGCTCTCTTTGCAGCGTTCCCAGCGCAGGGCCCAGGCTGCCTCCAGCACCTGCAGCTGTCCTTCCAGCTCCTGCAGACACTCTGTCACCTGGTGGGGAAGGGGTACTGTGGGTGAGATGCTGGGCAGAGCCACCCAAGTAGGGCAGGGCTGGAGTGCCCAGAAGAAGTGTCGAGGGAAGGCTGAGAGGCCTGGGCCTTCCGCTTCTCTGTCGCGCTCTCTCTGCCCTTAGCCTGACCTTCCTCTCCCACTGGCTTCAGTCCTGCTAGGGGTTCTGAGGCCTTGGGTAACTGGGCTCTGTGCCCAGTTCAATGCCAGGCCCATGTACCTCCAGGGACATGAAGTTGCCATTATCCACCAGCTGCTGCCCCGCCTGCTTTACATCCTGGGCTTGAAGGCAGTGCTCCTTGATTTCTTGCCCTAGCTCCTCATGCTGCCCTAGGAGCTGCTCGGCCCCTGCCACGTCCCCAGCCAGCTCCTGTGAGGACACCAGTGCCTGCTTCTCCTGAGCCCATGCTCTGTGGGGCAGGGAGAGGGAGCGGCTGTTAGGTCTCGGAGGGCAGGATGGGGAGGGCGGACGGGCAGGGCATGAGCTGCACAGGAGGTGGAATCCAGTTCCCCAAAGAGCTGGGGTGACCCCCACCCTGCAGGGCAGAGCTGAGTCAACAGCTGGGACAGGATGCCACTTACAGAAGTTCTCGACAGCGTCCAAGCAAGGTGCAGCCCTGGGCAGCCTGCTCCAGCTGCCGGCTTCGCTCCTGGGCCTTTGCACCCAGGGTGGCCCAGGCCTCCTGCACCTCGGCCAGCTGCTGAGCCAGGCTCTCCTGAGCCGCAGGGTGTAGCTGGCCCAGTCGGCAGGCCTCTGTCCGCACCTGTGCCACCTCCTTCTCCATAGCTGCCAGTTCCCACTGTCGAGAGAACACATGATCAGGCCTCACTCTCTGGCAACCTGCTGCGTGCCCCTCATCCAGGGAGCACCCAGGCCTCTCTGAGGAGTCCTGCTCTGCTTCCCAGACTCTCCCAGGCCACCTCCACTGTGCTCCACAAGCTGAGCAAGTAGTCCCTGGGCTGGGAGGGTCCTTGCCTCTCACCTCTGGGGTCCCCTTACCACTGCCTTCAGGGAGGGGCTCAGACAGGAAACCCACAGGGCATGGACCCTCACCTCCAGGAACCTGTGCTGTTGCTGCAGGGTCTGCACAGATGACAAGCTATGGTCACAGGCATCCCTCTCCATCAGGGTGGCCTTTTCCTGTATCCAGCCCTGGAGCTCAGCCACCGCCTGCTCAAAGCCACGGACCTCACAGGCTGCGGCCAGGTTCTGGGAGAGGAGGGAGGGCCTGCTGTGGGCTGAGCTCATTGCCAGGGTCCTTTAACCCCGGAGACATGGCCCCCCGGGCCACCTCCTTGTAAACAAGGAGGACCATGGGGCTTGGTGACTTGTTCATGATCACCAAGCACAGAAAATGTCCTAGATGTGGTAGCTGCTCAATGAACATGAGATGTTACTGATGAGGTGGTTGGGCCTCAGGGGGCACTCTGTGAGGAGAGGGTCTTTGGTGCATGGCTCATGAGAAAGACAGAGGCGGGGGCTCTGAAATGAATGGGGACAGGTCCATGTGCAGGAGGGGGCTGGTTTTCAGGGGGAGGACTGGCTGAGAGGAGAGGGTCAACTCAGGAAGACGGCTCCAGCCTGGACCCTCAGAGATGGCATTTCCCAGCTGTGGGGCCTGTCAGGGGCTTGAGGAGCTGGGCTGCTTTTAGAGAAACCACCAGCTATGGCTGAGAGCTAAGGTTGTGGGAAGCACTGAATATTTCCTTGGCATACAAATCCACTGAGAGCACTGAGGTGAGAAGAGTGAATGAGTGGAGTGAAGGAGCATCTGTCGCATGACAACGAGATTGCGCCCAGTGAAGGGAGTGCAGTTAAGGAGAAGAGATCAACAAGGCATGTGTCTTAATAGAACGGAAGACTGTGTTTATGGGGGCTTGGTAGGGGTCAGAAGTTGGCCAGACATGCTGTTTCTCCTTGGAGGTGTAGGTTTGAACTGCACTAGGAGGACTCGAATAGGTGGAGGGGTCGGGAGGCAGAAGACTTTGAGACTCTCGATCTGCTTGTTGCTGGGAGTTAGAGAGAGAGAGAGAGAGAAGGTGTCTGCCTCTCTCTCTCTCTCTCTCTCTCTCTCTCTCTCTCTCTCTCTCTC